>NC_088178.1:29241356-29544689 GCF_028769735.1 Zonotrichia leucophrys gambelii
CCTTCCTTCCTTCCCTTCCCTTCCTCTTCCCCTTCCCTTCCCTTCTTCCTTTTTCCTTTCCTTCCTTTCCTTCCTTCCTTTCCCTCCCCCTTCTTCCCCTTTCCCTCCCTTCCCTTCCCTTTTCCTTCCACTTCTTTTCTTTCCATCTTCTCTGTCTTTCCTCCTCTTTCTCCTTCCTTCCTTCCCTCCCTCCTTTCCTTTAACCCCTCCTGTTCCCCCCCTGTACAATTCCCTTCATTTTAACCCCTCCTGTGTCCCCCCTGTACAGTTCCCTTTATTTTAATTTTCCACTTTCAGTTACCAGTTTTTTAAAATATTATTTATTCCCTCAAAGGTGAGGTGTGAGAGGATGAGGGAATGGGATTTAAGTGGGCTCATTCTTTCAGAATTTTTTCTGCCCTTAAGAAAATGTGCCTTTTTAATATATAAATCTAAAATAATTTATAACAACAATAATAATATATAGTATATATTATTTTCTTATAAAACAATAAATTATAATTTTAATATACATCAATACTTCAACATTTTGGGGAAACATGGGCTTAATTCATGATTGTCCTGACATTTGGCCTTCATTTCCTTGTGTCTCCAAGTGAAAAGAGTTGATTTTGTCTTGGCCTTGTACTTGATGTTCACTCCCTGCATCTGGAATTGCTCGAGTGATTATTATTCCTTCACTTGCATATAAAAGGTTTTCTTTGGTTTGTTTGTTTTGTAATACCCTTTAGGAACTTGCAGTCTGAAGAGAAACATTCCTACAAAAAACTATTTGGAAGAAAAAAGTGTAGGCAGATTGCTGAAATAAAATGGAACTTGTGAAGGATTGACTTCAAAAGTTTAATTTTATTTCAAAAGGGTTTTTTTCATAGGACTAAGCTTTTCCCAAGACCTTGCTAGGCTGCTTGACATTATTTCTGACCAATTTTATATGAATTTAATGCAAACTGTCCATTTTTCAGACTCCCTTGAAGAAACAGACTTCTCTGCTTGGGGAGCCCCCAAAAGAAATCCGCCTGAGCACCAACCCCTACTTGAATTTGGCAAGTGTTTTACCTGGCATCTGTCTGCCAGGTAAGCAAACATTCCAGGGATTTCATTGCACATTTCCACAGCCAGAGCATGGCAAATATTAATCTTGCTTGCCTGGTAAATCCAGTGCCCACAGCATTTATCCTCAAGGGAATCTTGTAGTGTGTCTCAAAACTGCAAAGTCATTTATCCTCATGGTTAAACAGGGGTGCATTTGCAGAGGCTCACAGACTTCTAGAAGCCTTTCAATTATTGGTAGCACTGATTAATTTGGGGCACAAATCTCGGTTTTAATCCTGGAATAGAACCTAATTAGTGTTTTTACAAGGCAGGTGTTGATCCAAGCTCTGTTTTTGTGTTCCCAGCAGCAATTGCCAGCAAAGCCTCCAGTCCTCCACAGCAGAGCAGCCTTGCAAGCAGTGTTGTGGATGCTGCTGTGCCTCAGGGAACTGCACCACAACATGCAGTGGAAAACTATTTCAGTTATTCCCAGCAGCCTGGGGAGTACCCACAGGTAGGAACAACCCCACAGCTCAGGGTCCTCCCAGAGCTGCTCCTTCCTGAGCCCCTGCACTGACACTCTGATCATTTCAGTGTCCAGAGCAGATTTAGCACAAAGAACATTCCCTGCTGAAAGCACAACCCTTGGAAAAATCATTTCCTGAGAGCCTGAACTGTGGGCACTCACTAGAAATGACTTCTCAGCACTCTGCCTTGGCTTTTGTCTGCCTTCAAAACCAGGGGTTTTTCTCTTTGCCTTCCCCAGAAGGTTTTAAGCCCTGAACTTTGGCTGGATGCCAGGCAGGGAGCTGCAGTTGCTGCACACTTGGGGATGTTTGCCAGCTGCTCTCAGGCACAGGATGTAACAGGGGATACAGGAGGGGTTAAAGGAAAGGAGGGAGGGAGGAAAGGAAGGAAGGAGAAAAAGAAGATGGGGAAAGGAAAAAAAAAGGAGGAAAGGAAAGGAAAGGAGAAAGGAAAGGAAAGGAAAGGAAAGGAAAGGAAAGGAAAGGAAAGGAAAGGAAGAAGGAAAGGAAAGAAAGGAAAGGAAAGGAAAGGAAAGGAAAGGAAAGGAAAAGGAAAGGAAAGGAAAGGAAAGAGAAGAAAGGAAAGGAAAGGAAAGAAAGAAAGGAAAGGAAAGGAAAGGAAAGGAAAGGAAAGAAAGGAAACAAGGAAAGGAAGAAAGGAAAGGAAAAGGAAAGGAAAGGAAAGGAAAGGAAAAGGGAAAAGGGAAAGGAAAGGGAGAAGGAAAGGAAAGGGAGAAGGAAAGGAAAGGAAAGGAAAGGAAAGGAGATAATAATCCCCATGTGCAGATCAGAGCCTGGCCAGGAGCTGCAGGCCCTGCAGAGTGCTCAGAGCCAGCTCCACAGGACACTGGCAGAGAACACCCCCAGATTTGCATTAACCATCCTGAGGGTGTGAAACTGTGGCTGTGCTCAGAGCTGAGCTGCCTCCTCCCTCCCCAGGGCACACAGGGACAGCTGAGAGCCCACACTCCTGGCAGCCAGGCTTTGGGCTGGGAGGGGATCTCTGAAATACAGAGAGCAGCCTGGCCAGGGTGGGGGACAGGGTCTGTGCCAGGGCCACACAGCCTTGGGTCAGCCTGAACCTGCTGCTAAAGGGGCTCCAGGAGAGCTGCAGAGGGACTGGGGACAGGGATGGAGGGACAGCACACAGGGAATGGCTCCCAGGGATGGATGGGACATTGGGAACTGGGAATTGTTCCTGGCAGGGTGGGGGTGCACAGAGAAGCTCCCATCCCTGGAGGTGTTCCCATAACAGGAATTGTTGTCCCTGCCTCTCTGCCAGGCCACAGGTGCCTCCTGGGTGTTTTAAGCACTTACCATCATTTTAACTGTTTGATTTGAGTTTCACCACTGGTGCTGAAGGTGTTTGGTGCTTTGGGAGAGCTCTGGGCTGTAAGGATTGTAGGCAGGCATGGGAGAGGGTTTCTGCTCCTCCCTAGGAGGCTGTCCAGCACTGGTACCAGCATTATGCTCAGGCACATCACTCTACCCAGGCCAGAGTGGATGGCTTGGAAAATGAGGCCTCTGAGGTGAGAAATAATTTCATTTTCTTGCTGTCTCCACTGGCTGTTGCTCCCATCAGCTTTTGGACACTGCTTTGTGTGTTGGCACAGAATGAGGGGCTGCAGAGGGCACTGCATGGGCACTGCTGCAGGGCAGCACCCCCAGAGTCACACCCAAAATATCCCTCCCTAAAATCCCACCAGCCAAAAGCATGGAATGCTCAGCAGTGGGTTAAAACACTCCCACCAGGAACAGCACTGCATTCATGGCATTTCCCAGTGCTGAATCTCCCACATTGAAGGGCTGGTTCTTGCCCAAGCTGAGGGTTTTGTGAGCAAGGAGAAAGTTACTTTTGAAAAGGAATGACACAAATTAAAGCATCATCCAAACCCCACATTTTGCTCCAGGAATTGCTGCACCCCTGAGCTGCTGTGAATTGCACCTGTGACTCAGCTATTTCCTTACCTGCTGAGAGCTCATCACAATAGCAGGAAAAAAAACCAAAAAAAAAATTATTAAACCTTTTTTCATTTTACTTCATGGATCCCCGTCTGGATTCAGGAACCTGCAGGTGGATCTTTCCCAAACTACAGCACCTGCCTGCAGGTGGTGCCTTCCTTTTTGAGTGGAGCCCCGGCGGGCTTGCAGCCTCCCCCAGGCAATCCCTTACAGCAGGTGAGAGGAGGAGGAGGAGGAGGAGGAGGAGGAGGAGGAGCAGGGCCTGCAGCCTCTCCTGCCCCCGGGTGGAGCTTTCCCTCTGCATCCCAGAGCCCTGCAGGCCCCTCAGCTCCTCCCAGGGCCCCAAACGCCACGGGCAGAGCCAGCCTGGGCTTTTGGTGGCAAATGAAGTAGGAAGAGAGGAGGAGGAGGAGAAGGTTGGCACTGGATTGAAATGGGGGTTTGCCTGACTTGCAGATGGTTTGCACTGGGATTGGATCTCTGAAGTGCAGAGAGCAGCTCAAAATTGCCTGGGAAGCAAATTAAAAAACACAAGATAAATCTAAAGTTTTAGGACGAAAACTAGTCCTTCATAAGTTTAAATAGTATAAATAATAGTATAAATAATAGTATAAATAGTATAGATAAAAAAGTCCAAATTTCAAGCTACAAATAGTTATTAAGTTAAAAATAATTTAAGTATCATTTCTTAGTTAATCCTTTAAAAAAATCTTATAAAGAAAAAAAAATACAACTCCATTTTTAGTTTATTAAAATAAAGTACTACAAAACTTACAACTATAACATAAAAACTAACATAAATTATAATGTAAAACTAGAACATCTCGGATGGTCCCTGAGATGTGTTAGAAAGTCTCTTTTCCCAGCCCAGTGGTCAAAGAAGGAGTCAGAGCTCTTCAGTTCTCGGTCTCAAGGTTGTTTATTGTATTTTATCTATAAAATAATTGTTAATTTCTCCTGTCTTGCCGAGGTCTGTTCAGCAGGACAGACAGACACAGGCACTCTGCCTGCCCCAGGGCAATGTTATCTTTTTATACTAAAAACTACCTGTAAAATATTTACAATTACTTCCCAATCCCTATCACCTGTGATAGACACTGAGCTTCTACTCTAAACCAATCCCAAAGTGCAGGAGATGGAGGCCAAGAAGAAAAGGAGAAAGGCTGGACACACTCAGATTCCTTTATCTTGCTCCTTGAACCCCCATTCTAAAAACCCCAAAAATCTCTTTTTCACCCTGTGATAACTTCACTATCATTCTACTTAACTTTGTCATTCCACTCTTAACAAGTCTTTCTTGACTTGTAATTCTTTATATAATAAAGTTGGTAATTTTTCCAAGGGCTAAATCAAAGGCACAGGGCCTTGGGCTCTGTGCTGAGGTCCAAGGGCTCAATCAAAGGCACAGGGCCTTGGGCTCTGTGCTGAGGTCCAAGGGCTCAATCAAAGGCACAGGGCCTTGGGCTCTGTGCTGAGGTCCAAGGGCTCAATCAAAGGCACAGGGCCTTGGGCTCTGTGCTGAGGTGCAAGGGCTCAATCAAAGGCACAGGGCCTTGGGCTCTGTGCTGAGGTCCAAGGGCTCAATCAAAGGCACAGGGCCTTGGGCTCTGTGCTGAGGTCCAAGGTTTAAATCAAAGGCACAGGGCCTTGGGCTCTGTGCTGAGGTCCAAGGGCTCAATCAAAGGCACAGGGCCTTGGGCTCTGTGCTGAGGTCCAAGGGCTCAATCAAAGGCACAGAGTCTTGGGCTCTGTGCTGAGGTCCAAGGTTTAAATCAAAGGCACAGAGTCTTGGGCTCTGTGCTGAGGTGCAAGGGCTCAATCAAAGGCACAGGGCCTTGGGCTCTGTGCTGAGGTGCAAGGGCTCAATCAAAGGCACAGGGCCTTGGGCTCTGTGCTGAGGTCCAAGGGCTCAATCAGAGGCACAGGGCCTTGGGCTCTGTGCTGAGGTGCAAGGGCTCAATCAAAGGCACAGGGCCTTGGGCTCTGTGCTGAGGTGTCTGAGCCCCCTGGGCAGGGGCTGGAGCTCTGCAGGGCAGCCAGAGGGATTTCCTGGGATTTTCAGGACAGCCAGAGGGATTTCCTGGGTTCCACACTAATGAACATTTCAGTTCAACCCTGGAATGACAGTGACCGTGCGGTGTCGCCCGCAGGTGGCGCCCAAGCGCAGCTCCTCGTTCCTGGTGTGCCCCGAGCCCGGCCCCGCGGAGCTGCCGGGCCCCGCTCGCTTCGCAGAGTCCTCGCTGAAGAAGAAACGCGTGTACTGAGCCCCGGGCAGCCGGGACCCCCCTGCAGGTACTGCTGCCTTAACCCCCTCCAGGAGCTCCTGCCGAGCGGGGTGAGCGCCCCCGGGCAGCCACTGCAAGCACAGAGGTGACACAGGGGTGGCTGCCCTCGCTTGGACAGGAGGGGACAGCGTTGGCTTTGTCACCTGTGGACAGAGCACAGCGAGCTGGGGCAGCTCCAGCTGAAAGCAATAAAAACCCAGAGGAAAGAAAGCTGATCCTTTCTCCAGCCCTCAGCCTGAGGAAGTTAAAAGAGGAAGTGTTGATAGTAATTATTTTGTATTTTTTTAACTCAGAATGTGGGGTTTTTTTCCAACTTTCCTTTTTCCAGGATTAAGAGCTCTGCATTTACAGCCTTTCAATTTTTAATATTTCTTCTTAATCCTGGAATGGAGCGATACCAAATGGATTCCCAGAGCCTCGGTGACGTTCTCAATAAATGCCTGTCCAAAGGGAGATGCTGCCCTGGGATATCCCCTGCCATTTGGACAGTGGAAAATCTTTGTTTTTCCAGCTTTCCCTTGGAGGGATTCATTCCCAGTGTGAGGCAGCCTCCTCCTTCCTTCCACAGGTGTGGGACAGCTCTTCCTGGGCCACCCCACATTGTTTCCCACTTTTGAGTGTATTTTCCTTTTAAAGACTTTTTGTATTTTTAGCTTCTTATCAGCTCTGCCTCGAGCTGTTCTCTTCAGCAATCCTTCCTTTTGCCCCCGTGGCAGCAGATGAGGAGCCAGCCCTCATTCCAGTCCATGGAATTCTGCTGCCAACCCATCAGGAGCCACCTCCTTCTCCCTTTTCTTTGCTAGAGAACACTGAAGCCATTTTTCAATACTGATTTTTTTTAAATTAAAAGTCTTAAACTTTTGCCTTTCAAGCTTTGGGATGTGACCAGGATCCACATTTTCAAAGCTTAAAAAAAAATCCCAAGCAAATTCCCTTTTCCCTCAGCTGCTGGAACTGCTCCACAACCAGGAGCCAGGAGCTTTTCTGGGATTCTGCCTGTATGTATTGATAAATTCACTTGTAATATTTTGTTTCAACTGTTTGTATATGCAACTTTCTCAACTTGTTACACTTTTCAATGAAAATAAATTGTTGGTACTTACTTCAAGTGGATTTTTTTGTGGGAGGAAAACAGCCCTGGACTCCTTTAATCAGGTAAGGTAGGAAAAGGTTTTAAAAGAACACCATTCCTATGGACATGCAATTTAAAAAACTTTTCCTCTGTTTAATTTATGATTAAAAAGGGAGGCACATGGAGAAAAAAAAAATTTATTAGACTTGTTTGTATAAAGAGTAACAAAGTGCTTACAGATTAAATTCAGCTTCCTAAGTGACATACAGAAACAATAACACTGTAAAAATAAATCTGACCTCCTTGGAGCTCATAATTACCATTTTTATATATAATTTTATATATATATATATATATATATAGACCTCTTTCTGTTATTGCCAAAACTGGAGGATCTCTTCAGAGCATTTTCCAACTCCAGGTGTGGTAGGAAACGTGATGGCAGCAGAAGGTTCCAGTTCAATCACTCATGGGCTGAGGCAAAATGTTCTTTAAAAAATTGGCTGGAGGGGTTCCCAGTGCCTGGGACAGCCCAGGGTGCCCAGGCCTTTGGGATAATCCTGGGTGCCCAGGCCTTTGGGATAATCCTGGGTGCCCAGGCCTTTTCCTTTGGGACAATCCTGGGTGCCCAGGCCTTTGGATAATCCTGGGTGCCCAGGCCTTTTCCTTTGGGATAATCCTGGGTGCCCAGGCCTTTTCCTTTGGGACAATCCTGGGTGCCCAGGCCTTTGGGATAATCCTGGGTGCCCAGGCCTTTTCCTTTAGGGCAATCCTGGGTGCCCAGGCCTTTGGGATAATCCTGGGTGCCCAGGCCTTTTCCTTTAGGATAATCCTGGGTGCCCAGGCCTTTTCCTTTGGGATAATCCTGGGTGCCCAGGCCTTTTCCTTTGGCAATCCTGGGTGCCCAGGCCTTTGGATAATCCTGGGTGCCCAGGCCTTTTCCTTTGGGACAATCCTGGGTGCCCAGGCCTTTCTGGGATAATCCTGGGTGCCCAGGCCTTTGGATAATCCTGGGTGCCCAGGCCTTTTCCTTTAGGATAATCCTGGGTGCCCAGGCCTTTCTTGGATAATCTGTCGGCCTTGGAATGGTGCCCAGGCCTTTGGGATAATCCTGGGTGCCCAGGCCTTTTCCTTTAGGACAATCCTGGGTGCCCAGGCCTTTGGGATAATCCTGGGTGCCCAGGCCTTTTCCTTTGGATAATCCTGGGTGCCCAGGCCTTTTCCTTTGGGATAATCCTGGGTGCCCAGGCCTTTGGGATAATCCTGGGTGCCCAGGCCTTTGGGATAATCCTGGGTGCCCAGGCCTTTGGGATAATCCTGGGTGCCCAGGCCTTTTCCTTTGGATAATCCTGGGTGCCCAGGCCTTTGGGACAATCCTGGGTGCCCAGGCCTTTTCCTTTAGATAATCCTGGGTGCCCAGGCCTTTTCCTTTGGATAATCCTGGGTGCCCAGGCCTTTGGGATAATCCTGGGTGCCCAGGCCTTTTCCTTTGGATAATCCTGGGTGCCCAGGCCTTTTCCTTTGGGATAATCCCCTCCAGGTTGTGGGCATGGGCTGGGTTCCTTCCCAGCTCCAGGAATTCCTTCCCTCAGCTCCAGGGTTGCACATTCACCCCTCCAGGGGAAGAATATGGGAATGGAGTTAGAAAAAGCAAATTATTTATCCCAAATTTGGGCTTCTCACTGAAATGCACAACAGTGCCCACCCCTCCACACTGCTGGGGTGGTGGTTTTGAACACTTCTCTTTAAATACCTGTAAGAGCTCAGGACTGGGTTTATAAAGAACTGAAAATTTCACTTCCCCTATATTTTTATGCCAAAATTCTTTTGTTTGTTATTAGGATTTAAGTGCATGTGAAGGATATTTTGTCAGCCAACTTTATAATTATTAATTGAGCCCTTTTAGAGCCACTGGCTGAGGTTGGAGCTGAGAAATGCAGTGGATTTTCCCAGCTCACATCATCCAGCAGGGCAATTCCAATTGTGGCACAGCCAGAATCAGAGCAGGATAAAACTGCCCTGCAACAACAGCAGCAAAGGGAGCTGGAGCTCATTTTGCCCAAACTTTTTAAATTCTTTTAATCCAACTCTTCAATCTGTTGGCAAAAGAATCCTTTAGAACACATCAGCCCAGCCAGAGTACAAATTACAGGAGTAAAAAAAAAAAAAAAGTAAGAGCCTTGGGCATAGAGAGGTTGCTGGGCATTTAAAGTCCTGACAGGATTAAAAAAATATTTACATTTTACTCATAATTGTTTCAAATCCTTGGATCAGGTTGTGGAAGGTGGTGCGCTCGTCGTGTTTGTAGATCCAGCACTTCCTCATCAGCTGATCCACCTGGCAACAGAACCAGGGACATCTTTAAAGGCACGAACATTTCCATTTTTCCATAAACATAACCCCTGAATGACAAATCACCAATCATCAGCAGCCCTGACACACACCGGATGCCAAATCCCCATCAACACACCCAGAATTGCAGGCATCCAGACTCCATCAGCAAGTCCATCCCCAAGGACATCCACCACCAGGGACATCCTCAAAACATCCTTGAACAATGCATTCCAAAACACAGCAGTCCTCCTCACACATCCTGAAGGTATCATCCATGCCTGATCATGCCAATCACCCCTACATCAATCTGAATCCAGCACGACATCCCAGCATCCATCCATCCATCCATCATCCAGCATCCATCCATCCACCTCATCCATCATCACATCATCACCATCCATCATCATCATCATCCATCTCATCCATCCATCATCATCCATCCATCCTCATCCCATCCATCCATCACATCCATTCCATCCATCCAATCCATCCCATCCATCCATCCATCACCCATCCATCCATCCATCCATCCATCCATCCATCCATCCACCCTCATCCATCCATCCATCCATCCATCCATATCCATCCATCCATCATCCATCCATCCATCATCATCATCCATCCATCATCCATCCATCATCCATCCATCCATCATCACCCATCCATCCATCCATCCATCATCCATCATCATCCATCCATCATCCATCCATCCATCCATCATCCATCCATCATCCATCCATCATCCATCCATCCATCCATCCATCCATCCATCCATCCATCCATCCATCCACCCATCCATCCATCCATCCATCCATCATCCATCCATCCATCATCCATCCATCCATCCATCCATCCATCATCCATCCATCATCCATCCATCCATCCATCCATCCATCCCATCCATCCATCCATCATCCATCCATCCATCCATCCATCCATCCATCATCCATCCATCCATCATCCATCCATCCATCCATCCATCCATCCATCATCATCCATCCATATCCATCCATCATCCATCCATCCATCCATCCATCATCCATCCATCCATCCATCATCCATCCATCCATCCATCCATCATCCATCCATCCATCCATCCATCCATCCATCCATCCATCATCCATCCATCCATCATCCATCATCCATCCATCCATTCCATCCATCCATCCTCCATCCATCCATCTCCATCCATCCATCATCCATCCATCATCCATCCATCCATCCATCCACCCTCCATCCATCATCCATCCATCCATCCATCCATCCATCATCCATCCATCCATCATCCATCATCCATCATCCATCCATCCCTCCCTCACCTCCTCAGGACAGGTGGGTGGCCGTGGCAGTCTCTTGTCGTCCTGCAGGACCCTCACCAGCCGTGCCACCGTCATCTGTCCCTGCGTGGGGCCGATCATCTTCAGGAATTCCTGTGGGGACAGCGGGGTCAGCTGGGAGTGCCAGGACAAGCCTGGGCGTTTCCCAGGACAATCCTGGAGGAAGGTTCTCCCCAAGGAAGGGGTGGAAGGAGAGGAGCGTTAAGGTCCCTCCCGCCCCAAACGAGCCCGCGATTCTCTGATTGCTGCTCTTGCTGCCACAAGCAATAATCATTATTTGAAGTGATGGGACTGAGCAGCTCTGGGAGCCGTCCCTGTCCCAGCAGGCACTCACGGCCATGGGGCTGCACTCGGAGTCGCAGTAGGTGAGGAGCTCGTAGAGCGTCACCCCGAAGGACCACACGTCGGAGGCGATGTAGAACTTGCTCTGCAGCAAACACTCCGGGGCGTACCTGGGGACAGAGGGGACAGCGTCACACCCGGGGACCCAGCCTGCCCACAGCAGCTCCAGAGACACAGCTGTGCTCGTGAGCCTTGCACATAAATGAAAAAGTAATACATCAGGTGTGTTCCACAGCGAGGCACGGTGAAAGCAAGGGGGAAATGTGAAGTGCAGGAAGAAACAAACACCACAAGAGGTGAGTACAACAGGTCACCAGGTGCCTGTTCCTTGCTCTCCTGGTGTATCTTTACACCACAAGAGGCCTTTTCTAAAACCAGGAGAATCCCCAGGAGCAGAGGGGTCGCTGTGGCCAGGCCGTACCAGAACACGGGGCTGTCGCGGTCGTCCTTGACCGTGTAATATTCCTTGTCTGTCTCGATGGCCTTGGTGAGCCCAAAGTCCCCAATCTTCACCCTGTGCTCACTCTCCACCAGGACGTTCCTCGCTGCCAGGTCACGGTGCACGTACTGACAGGAGCCCAGGTAGTCCATGCCCTGAGAGAGGAGAAAAGAAGCCTTTCATTTCCTTCTCCTTTATTCCTCCAGTACTTTGATCCCTTTTTCTCCAGTAACTGCTTCCTGACCGTGCTCTGCACTCTCATCTCCATCCCTTTAGACTTCACCTCACTCCTTTCCTCTTGCCAGCACATCCCAAGTGCTGCCCTCCCTCCTGATCTTCCAAATTCTCCCACAGGAACAACTTTTCACAGCAAACTTTGGGACCTGGAACCTCCTCATCATTCCCCAGCTGATCTTTGTGCCTCTGGCACCCAAAGCACAGCAGAGATTGCTTTAGGAGTCTGATCCTTGGGGACAGCAGGGGAATGGGTTTGTTGCTGATGTTCTCCATCCCCCTGACCCAGCTGATGGAGCTGCAGGCTCGGGCCCAGCTCACCTTGCAGATCTGAACTGCGTATCTGAGCAGCTGCTTGAGATTGATCTTGTTCTTGTTCCGTGGGAGATACTCCTTCAGGCTCCCAGAGGGAAGGAATTCCATGATGAGTTTAATCCCACTTCCTCCTAGAAAACAGAGCATGTTTGGTTTGCAGACCCTTCTCAACAGCTTCTGTACAAGCCCAGAGCACCAGCAGCATTTTAAACCTCCCACAGCTCATTCCCATCATCCCTCCCTGAGCCAATGCACAGGAAAACCTGCTCCAGGCAGGACATTTATAAATTCTAAAGGAAAACCCATACAATTGCTAATATTGTGCAAGATTTACCATCTTCTGTGCAAATCCCTTTGTATTTGACGATGTTGTCGTGATAAAGATTCCTCAGGATTTCAATTTCCTTCTTGAGGTCAGCGATGTGATTCCCTCCACTCTCTGGCTTCAGGGATTTCACTGCCACCTGCTCCCCGGTGTTGTCACCTTCTGGGTCATACCTGCACAGCTCCACCTTGCCAAAGTGGCCCTGGGAGGGAGAGAAAGGAGAATCCTTGAGGACAACGCTCAGACAGTGACAGCCAGGCACTGATTTGGGTCTGTGTGACACAGCAGGGGCTGTGGGGACAGCCAGGCTCTGATTTGGGTGTGTGTGTGACACAGCAGAGGCTGTGGGGACAGCCAGGCTCTGATTTGGGTGTCTGTGGGGACAGCCAGGCTCTGATTTGGGTGTCTGTGGCTGTGGGGACAGCCAGGCTCTGATTTGGGTGTCTGTGGCTGTGGGGACAGCCAGGCTCTGATTTGGGTGTCTGTGGGGACAGCCAGGCTCTGATTTGGGTGTCTGTGGGGACAGCCAGGCTCTGATTTGGGTGTGTGTGGGGACAGCCAGGCTCTGATTTGGGTGTGTGTGGGGACAGCCAGGCTCTGATTTGGGTCTGTGGGACACAGCAGGGGCTGTGGGGACAGCCAGGCTCTGATTTGGGTGTCTGTGGGGACAGCCAGGCTCTGATTTGGGTGTCTGTGGGGACAGCCAGGCTCTGATTTGGGTGTGTGTGGGGACAGCCAGGCTCTGATTTGGGTGTGTGTGACACAGCAGGGGCTGTGGGCACAGCCTGGAGCACTGGCTGTGTTCTGGGGCTGACATTGCTCTTACCTCCCCCAAATCCCGGATCCTTTTCAAGAACCTCTTCTCAAAGAGGGTGGGATCCACCTCGGTGACGGGTTTCTTCTCCGAGACAATATCGGGATCTGGGGGGGAACATCCCAGGTGAGATTCCTGCCTGGTCTGACACTCCAAGGCATCCTTGCTCTGTTCCCTCTCCCCCCTGCTTTCTGACAGGGAATTCTCCATCCCCTCGTGCCAGTCTGGATCTGCTTTCACACCCACAGCAGATTTCTCTGGGTGAGCTTCCCCCCCTGGAGCAGCCCCTCAGCTCCCAGGAGGCTGGAGGGAGATTTCTCCAGGTCCCTCCAGGCCAGGATTCCACGATCCCTCCCTCAGTGTCCCGGGCCTTACTCTGCTCCTCCAGTTTGTTGATGTCCCTCATGATGGCCCTGAAGAAGGGTCTCTGGTGGGGGTCGTAGTTCATGCACTGCTTCATCAGGTCTGCCAGCTCCTTGCAGGACGGCGTGGCCAGCACAAAGTGCCCCTCGTAGAACCTCTCCTTCTGTGGGAGCAAACACATCCCAGGAGTTTTAACTTCCACAGCTCCCAGTTCTGAGCTGGGCTCCAGGATCTCTGAGGTCTTTTCTGACCTGAGCAGTTCTGTGGTTCTACATCAGAGGATGTGACCATGAAATCCTTATTTCAGTGTGGGCTTTGCCAGGGAAATTACCCTGTCCAGCTGGAACTTGGATCTTTAGAGAATTCCTTTTGTGCTGAGTCTGGAGCAACCACTTAACCCATGAATTGTTTAAAAGGTGCTGAATTCACTCTCAGGAATCATTTCCTGCCCGGTTTTCCCAGTTATTTATGCACCAGGAAATGTTTGCCAAGGACACCCTGGGTGCTCCCCACAGCCCTGGGAGGTCTCAGCTCCAGGCCAGGTGGGACAAAGCTGGGATGGGCATTCCAGGGCTTAGAAAAGGCTGGGAGAGCTGGGATTGTCCAGTCTGGAGAGGAGAAGGCTCCAGGGAGAGCTCAGAGGCCCTGCCAGGCCCTAAAGGGGCTCAGGAGAGCTGAGAGGGACTGGGGACAGGGATGCAGGGACAGGACAAGGGGGAAACTGAAGGGCCCAAGAGGATGGAGCCAGGTTTGTGTGACAGCTTTACCTCTGCTAAGGTCTTTTCTTTCAGAGGAGTTTCTCCATTATAGCAGATTTCCCACAGGGTTGTACCAAAGCTCCACTTGTCTGCAGCAATGCTGAGGTTCTTGGAATCTTCAACACACTCAGGAGCAATCCAGGGGATCCGCTCGACGCGCTCTGGGGTGAAAATCACAGGGGGAAAAATGGAATTATCCTTGCCTGAAATAAACTGGAGCTGCAGAACTTGTCCTGTTTCTTGATTCTCAAATTCCTGTTTGCAGAAGGATTTCACAGGCTGGTGCCTGGAGCCATCCACAAACAGATTCCTTCTGTCTCATCTCACTGGACACAACATTTTGTAAGAGAAACGAACGCTCTGAACAGCACTGAGTACGTGCAGATCCGTGAAAGCTGATTCCTGCTACACACAAATACAGTGTATTTGTATGAAATGCCATTCCTGGCCATACCTTGCCTGGAGAGCACCGTGATGGGGATTCCTGGGTCACTGAGCTTGATGAAGGGCCCGTACTCGCTATCAATGCCCTCTCTGGCCAGCAGGATGTTCTTGGTGCACACATTGCCATGCACCAAATCCTTGTCCTCCTACACAAGAGCAGGGAAAGAACAGTGAGAGGGATGGGAGAGCTCCAGGATATCCACACCACAGGGGATCTCTAAAGTGCTCCAAGCTGAAATCCAAAATTACACCAGGGAAGAAACTGGAGCTCTGCAAGTGCTCCAGGATATCCAGACCACAGGGGATCTCTGAAATATACTGAGCTGAAATCCAAAATTACACCTGGGAAGAAATCAGAGGAAGAGAAGGGAAGGAGGAGCAGGGAGATGGAGTGTTCCCATTATAGGACTTCTCCTGATGGAGAAATGTATTCCCAGCTAGCCAAGGTGTCTCTGCCAAGGTGTCTCTTACCAGGTAGCTCAGGGCACTTGCGAGCTGTTTGGCCACTTTGAATTTCCATGGGGTTGTGAGAAGTTCACTTTTCTTATGCATGAACAGATCCAGAGGCCCACATTCAACAAACTCTTCCACCATGATATCTGCAGAGGAGGTGCACAAAGTCAGTGCTGCAATGAATTGTTTGGAGTCATGGAATTTGTGTTCACACCTCCCAGCCCAATGGAAAATGTTGGAAAATGTTTTTATTTCACCTTGCCCAAGGTTTCTTTCAGTGCTCAGAGTTCAGATTAAAAGGCTGAGGGGCTTTGTGTGGCAAATGAACATTAAACCTGGAACCAGGCATTCCAAAGGTGGAATTTTAATGCACAGAACAGCTCAGAAAAACCAGCACCAGGCTGCCCCGTGCTCTGGTACCAAAATCCCTTCAGCATGGCCCTGTGTAACACCCACATGTAACCCAAATTCCTTTCCTGAGTCTGGAAGAGCTCAGGCTGGGGCATTGACCAATTTGTCTTTTAATTTTCTAAAGCTTTGCTCTCCTTCTGGTGCCCACCCCACAACATCAGAACTGTCTTGGCTTAGAGAAGTCACATAAAGGTGTATTTATTGTATACACTTACATTTTTTAAGTGCATATTTATGTTTAAATGTTTAAACATAAAAATGTATACATATAAATATGTACATGCTTTATATGCATCAATATTACAAATATACATTTATTTCATATAAATGAATGTATATTTGTAATAAATGGAATAAATTTAATGGTGCGAATTTCACGGGGTGCTTTGTATCCACACTGTCCCTGCCTCTCTGATATTCCAGCCTTAGGGAAGGCTCAAACACAGAATTGGAAAGGGAAATTCATTGGGAGAATTATTTAGAGTTGTTTTGCTGTCCCAACTCCACCCTGGGAAGCTCCAGAGGCAGCAGCTGCCAGCCATGTCCCTGTGTCCCTGCCAGGTGCCATTCCTGTCCCTGTGTCCCTGGCAGGTGCCATTCCCTGCCCCTGTGTCCCTGCCAGGTGCCATTCCCTGCCCCTGTGTCCCTGCCAGGTGCCATTCCTGTCCCTGCCAGGTGCCATTCCCTGTCCCTGTGTCCCTGGCAGGTGCCAGCCCTGTCCCTGTCCCCATGTCCCCCTCAGGTGTCATCCCTTGTCCCTGTCTCTGTGTCCCCCCCAGGTGCCATTCCTGTCCCTGACAGATGCCATTCCCTGTCCCCATGTCCCTGTGTCCCTGTCCCCCCAGGTGCCAGCCCTGTCCCCATGTCCCCCCCAGGTGCCAGCCCTGTCCCCATGTCCCCCCCAGGTGCCAGCCCTGTCCCCATGTCCCCAGCAGGTGCCAGCCCTGTCCCCATGTCCCCAGCAGGTGCCATCCCTGTCCCCATGTCCCTGGCAGGTGCCATTCCTGTCCCCATGTCCCCCCAGGTGCCAGCCCTGTCCCCATGTCCCTGGCAGGTGCCAGCCCTGTCCCCATGTTCCCCCAGGTGCCATTCCCTGTCCCCATGTCCCTGTGTCCCTGTCCCTGCCAGGTGCCAGCCCTGTCCCCATGTCCCTGTGTCCCCATGTCCCCCCAGGTGCCAGCCCTGTCCCCATGTCCCCCCCAGGTGCCAGCCCTGTCCCCATGTCCCCAGCAGGTGCCAGCCCTGTCCCCATGTCCCTGTGTCCCTGTCCCTGGCAGGTGCCAGCCCTGTCCCTGTGTCCCCCCAGGTGCCAGCCCTGTCCCCATGTCCCCAGCAGGTGCCAGCCCTGTCCCCATGTCCCCCCAGGTGCCAGCCCTGTCCCCATGTCCCTGGCAGGTGCCAGCCCTGTCCCCATGTCCCTGTGTCCCCGTGTCCCCAGCAGGGCCGTCACTCACTCTCCAGGTCGCGCACGCAGACGCCGTGCAGGAGCACGATGTGTTTGTGGGACACCTGTCTCATCATGCTGGCTGTCTCAAAGAACGCCTGGCAGACACCCTGGGTCAGCACAGACACCTGGTCAGCAGAACAGACAGCCCTGGGTCAGCAGCACAGACACACACAGACAGCAGCACAGACACAGGATACAGGAAGGGGCAACAGCCACAGCACAGCCCTGAGCAGCACACCCTGGGCCAGCACAGCAGCCCTGGACGCAGCACAAGAACAGCAGCACAGACAGAACAGCAGCACAGACACAGGAACAGCAGCACAGACAGAACAGCAGCACAGACACCCTGGGTCAGCACACACACCCTGGGTCAGCACAGACACAGAACAGCAGCACAGACACAGGAACAGCAGCACAGACACAGAACAGCAGCACAGACACCCTGGGTCAGCACAGACAGCCCTGGGTCAGCACAGACACACAGGAACAGCAGCACAGACACACACAGGAACAGCAGCACACACACACAGAACAGCAGCACAGACACCCTGGGTCAGCACAGACACCCTGGGTCAGCACAGACACCGGGCAGCACAGCACCTGGGTCAGCACAGACACCTGGGTCAGCACACACAGGGTCAGCACGCACACACAGGAACAGCAGCACAGACAGAACAGCAGCACAGACACAGAACAGCAGCACAGACAGCCCTGGTCAGCACGACACCTGGTCAGCACAGACACCTGGGTCCAGGCACCACACACACGGTCAGCACAGACACCCTGGGTCAGGCATACACAGAACAGCAGCACAGACACCCTGGGTCAGGCACACACACACAGGAACAGCAGCACACACACCCTGGGTCAGCACACAAACGGCAGCAGGGCAGGGATGTGCCCAGGGCTCAGCTGCACCTTCAGCCCTTCCCCATTCCCTGCCCTTTCCTAAAAATCATCCATGCAGTTAAGCTCTAGTTCTATCTAGATAAGGTATTTGACAACAAACTTTCTACATCAAAATAATATTTAAGTCACTTTAGCTTAATAATTTAACTGTATTAATATAATAACTGAATTTGTTTTTAAAGAGTCCTTAGAGAATTGTTCTTTAGAAGTAATTTCCCAATTTTCTACTAATTTAAAATTTATCAACTGTTACAGACTCTAAGATAACATACAATGCTTTAATACTTGATAATTATCTAATTTCACGTGTTATCGATTATGTGTATTATCTAATTAATTCCTAATTACTATTAGTTTCTTCTTTATTGCATATATTATTTTACTGTGATATTTCTTTATACTTGCAACTAAAAAATGTTAGGAATAATATCTATATGTTAGTAATATGTTATAAATGTTAGTAATTAAATTTATAACATTTATGTCATTATCTCACATATCTCTATATAATTTATAAAACAAAATTAATCAATATTTTATGTCTTATATTAAAGAAAAGATAGACAAAAGAAAAGAACTTGCCAAGGAAATGTCCCTGTGGCTGGGGTCCAGGACTTTGAGCAGGACTCGGATCTCCCTCTCGTTCTGATACCCTTCGTTCTCATCATCCTTGAGGCTGAGCATCCCTGAGTAAATCTGGGTCCTGGTGCCTCTGCCCAGGTGTTCTCCCTGAGACACAGCAGGGCTTTGTCAGGCAGGAAGCAACAACATTTACACAAATATCCATTGGAATCTGCATTTCTTTCTGTCTGATCTGGTTATAGACTGAAATTGTTCCTGTGAGAACCCAAGGACTGGAGCTGCTTTTGTTCAGAGAGCTTGGGGCCTTGTGCAGGCTGAGCTGGAGCAGAGTCCCAGAATAAAGCAGGGATTGATTCCAAGGATCTCCTCCATGGATCCCCCTTGGGCAGCACCAGAGCCCAGCCAGGGCTGCACCCAAGATGAACCAAAATGGCCCCAAAATGCACGAGGGGCACGGGCTCTGTCCCTGGGATCAGCTCTGCTCCATTTGCACCTTGCAGTTCATTGTCCCATCCCAGCTTTAGCCCAGGCAGTCCCACCCTGCTTGTTTTTCTCTCTCCAGCCCACGGGGTTTGTGCTCTGGGCTGAGATTTGGGTCATTTGTCCTTGGTGCCCAGCTGGAGCAGGAATTGTTTTGTCTCCTGCTCTGTGCACAGAGCTCAGCATCCCTGATGTGAGCCCAGCCCCACACACTAAAGCAGCACAGAATGTGAAAATAGAAAAGCCAAACCCTGAGGTACCAAGCCCTGAGCACCCTCCCCACGTGAATTCCCTGGATATTACACCTCCACATCACCCAACAGGCTCCCTGGGATTGAGCACTCCCAGACTAAACAAAAGAATAAACAACAGCTGGGGCTCTTATTCACAGAGTGCTGCTGAGGTGATCTTTAATGTGTTTCCAAAAGTGAGAGGAAGTAATATTTCACTGCAAGGCTTTGTTTGGGGAAGCAATTTCCTCCAAAATAACATCCTGCCTTGGGATATTTTTGCAGGATGCTGACTGTAAACACCAACCCAAACCCAATCTCTGTCTGCAGTGATGCAACTAAAAAACCCCCAATATCTTTTTATTTCTCAGAAGCAGCCAAGGGCATCACTTAAGAGCTCTTTTGGCAACATTAAATCTGATTTAAGTGTAATCAAGGCCCTGTGTGTTTGCTGAGGTTCATTCAGGTGACCTGAATAAGTAACTACAATCAAGGGGAACTCTGAAATTTTGGGGAGGCTTAAACACAGAATTCTGACTGCTCAGAGCTTTTGAACACCTCACCTTTTTTACTGTAGAATATTGTCTCAAACCTCTGTTTCTCTGATAAGTCAGGCTTTAAAAAAATACACCCACAACAAACCAGCTCTTAAGACTCCCAAGAAATGACCTTAAAACCCCTCTTTTCCATTCGAAAACTTAAATACACAATTTAATTTCCAGTGAAAGGCATCACTCCTGAGCTCTTCTTTGTCCACACAAAGCCACATGAGCAGCAGGATTCTGCCAGCAGAGGTTTAAATCCAAACCAATCCATAACAAGTAAATCCAGGTGCAGTTTGCTGAGGGGAGCTGGGAGGGGCAGGGCAGGCAGCAGGGCGGGCTGGGGGTCCCTGCAGGGCTCAGGGACAGCCACACTCCTGGCTCCCAGGGCAGCCCAGCACCTGGGGAATTGGGATGAGTTAGAGATGGGACCTCTGAGCTGCTTCAGATGATGGGATTTATTTTTCTTATCTCCTGCACAGGCAGGGAGGGTGAGCTGGGCTCACATCTTCACTGCGTGGCTCAGAGGGTCACAAGCCCTCCTGTCACAATCCTTTTAAGGGTTTATTAACCAATAAAACACTGCCAGCAAGGATATTTATGTTTTTGACCCAATCCTTATATATTTGGTCTTATGGACTCCTGCTCCAGTTTGAGCTTTCTTAGCCAATCATGTCATAGCAAACCTACAGTGCTGCATTCTAAACTCCTTGTTACCTTTGCAACTACACATATTTTTTCTATATCTTAAACTCTAAAACTCTGAACTTTCTTTTATTTAGCCTAACATGTCTCTGCTTTAAAAATACACATTTATTTCATAAATCCACATCCTCGCTTCTGGCACCTCAGTTTGGGAGCCGTTCCCAAGGTGTCAGAACAAAGCCTGGGTTTGATTCCAAGCTTTGGATGATCCCCAAGGTTCTGGGGGCTCCCTCATGCCAGCCCCCCCCCCAGGCTCCCACCTGCACGATCTCCTCCTTGCGGATGCGGTGGAAGCTCAGCTGCCCCATGGGATACACGGGCTGCCACTCCTGGGCCTTCTTGGTGGCCACCAGCAGGTTGGAGATTTCTGCAAGGCAGAGGCAGAAAATATCCTTAAAGCTTTCCAGAGAAACTGCATTCCCCCCTTGTGGGATCTCAGGATCTGAGTCCTGAGGTGCTGAGCCACCGAGAGCACCCTTGGGGGGCTCGGGAGTCCTGGAATGTTCCAGAAGTGTCTGGTGGCTGGACTTTGATCCTACACAGGAGACGACACCTGTATGAGGATAGGAGGGTTTCACCGGGGTGAATGGTGAAGGGATTGGTTAATTAGAGAGTGAAACACAGGGTTTAGGATTTCTGTACAGGGGGGTTTAGAGAAGTAAGATGGAGGAATTGGGGCGTGTCCTGTCCTTCTTCTTCTTCTTCTTCTTCTCCATCTTCTGTGGTGATGGTGGCACTTTGGGATTGGCCATTACTAAAAGTGCACCGGGCAATAAGAATAAATGGTATTGGGGAAAAATGATAAATATTGCACACGTAACAATGGGTATAAAGATAGGTGTCTGTACGGAGGGCAGGGAGTGTGCTCATGGCTGGCTGCTGAGCAGAGCTCTGTCGGGCTGAAAGAAAATCTTTTAGATAAACAATTAATAAACATAAAAACCGAAAGAAGAACTGAAGCCTCTTCTCGTCCTTCGATACGCGGCTGCCCCAAGGCCACCCCGGGCCTTTCCAGGCCCCTCAAACAGCCGAAAAACCGACACCCCCTCCCAGTACCAACATGGATGGAAAGGCATAAAATCCCCCCAAAAAGGGGGGGGGAAATAAACTTGGCCTTGATTTCTTCTCATTCAACAGAGAAATCACCAAAGCACAGTTTCGTGTTTGTATTTTAAATACAGAGTTAGTATCAGCCAGATCAGGGTGATTTTGAACAACTGAACAGAGTTTTCTGCACAAAGATTGAAAGAGAAAATAGCTGTGCTGTACATGGGATAAAATGGAATAAAACATCCTCTATCCCCCCCCTGCCATCTCCTCTGCAGTGTGCAAGGGGGAATCTCATTTCCTCTTCATCCCCTTCCAAACTCCCTCTACTCTGGGAAGCACCAACAGTGCTCCCAGGGCACTGGAATCCAGCTGGGAATGGGGAATCAGAAGGAACAGACTCAAAAATCCACTTCCCACTGCTGCAGGGCAGATGCACAAGTTCTGCACAGGAATTCTGCCCTCCTGGCATTATTCCCTGGGATTGGGTGTGAGTGGGCAGCTGGGCTTCCTCCTGCTGTGAGCAGCACCTGGCACTGGGGCTAAATCATCCTCTGGAATCCTGGAGTCACCAGGAATCACCACAGCCTGCTTCAGCCCTGCATCCCCTGCATTCACTTCTTTGTCAATATCTGATGAAATATTCAAAAAGAAGGAAAAAAAAACCCACCAGGGAAGGGACAGAACAGGGAACATGCAGTGAATCCTGCTGCAGCCAAAGCCAGGGAGGAGCTGAAGGGGGCAATCAACTCCCTGACCCTTTTTATTTCATTTTATCCCCAATCCAGCCATCAAAATGAAACCAAAATACCAGAAGTGCAGCGTGCCCCTGCTCCAGAGCCTGACCCAGCTCTGGGTGCAGAGTGAGGGCTCAGGGGCTCTCCCAAAGCCCCAGAGCAGCAGGTGATGGATGGGGCTCAGTTATTCCCCTGCTGGAACAGGGAACCATTATCAGCTCAGCACAATCCCCCCACTGAGCCTCCTCTGGCCCACCAAGGCCAGGGCAAGGCTCAGAGTTCATGGCAAACAGCTCCAGAGAGGGCTGGCAGCTCCCAGCACTGCCCCATTGTCCCTCAGAGGGCACCTCACAGATGATTTCCTGCCACCAGGCTCTTCAGGACATCGGTTTTGGGACCAAAACCCTTCCCTGCTGCCTGGTGCAGATGAGTTATTAACAGTTATTAAACCAGGAGATCCCAACTCTCTTTTCCCCTCCTCAAACCTGCCCACGGCATCTGACAAAAATCCTCCCCAGAGAAAGAAAAATCTTTAAATTTTTTTTTTAAGAGCTTCACACCAGGACACAGCACTAAAATACACTCTGAGAGTCTGGAGATTGATCCCTTGCAACAAGAAAACGCTGCAAGGCCAGGCTACCTCTGGGTCTGGGCTGGCAGCACCTCTTGAGGGTGAAGCTGATGTTGTCTGTGCGCAGGATCTGCCCCTTCAGGTGCTCC
Organism: Zonotrichia leucophrys gambelii; assembly: GCF_028769735.1. NCBI lineage: Eukaryota > Metazoa > Chordata > Aves > Passeriformes > Passerellidae > Zonotrichia > Zonotrichia leucophrys. Next base: position 29,264,203 of record NC_088178.1, read on the forward strand.
ATGAGGTCCTTCAGGGATGCAAAGGATTTGTTGGAGCCATGGAGGAAGTACCCCCCCTTCTTCACCTCGATCTGGAAGTTCTTGTAGGGGCCTGAGTTATTCATCACCTGGGGGGGAGGGAAAAGAAAGGAAATAGGATCACTGGAGTGAAGGAATTGTTTGTAAATCAAAGCTTCCCAAAACCTTGGCATCACTGATCCCCTGCTCCTAAGTCAAGGTCCTCCAATCAAACTGCAACAAAGCAGAAAAAAACCCAAAATTCCTGCAATTTTCACTCCCAGAAGGCTCAAAGAGAAGAGCAACAACATAAAGATGCAATCAAAGCTCAAATTACAGCTTTTCTTTTCATTTGTCTGCAGAGCCTGAGGTTATGCAGAAGTGTTGCCTCTTCTGGAGGAATTTTCTCTTTGTTTGGTCAAGAATTGCAGAATCTGGAGCAGGGTTTCAAAATCTCAATTTAAAAATAGCAGAACTCCCTCTCCCCACCCAGACTGCTCAGCTGGGGTTGAGATCCCCCAGGTTCACTGGGGAAGGGCTGAACTCCTGAACTTCCCCATGCCAGGAGCTCTCAGGATCTCCCCTCTGCAGCTTTGGGTCACCTCCCCCTTCCCCCTTTTCCAAGGGAAAATTCCTTTCTTGTTTTACTGTTAAAACAGAGAGCTGATCATCTTTTTTTTAAAAAAATATCTCCAGGAGATAAACCAAATATCAAATATCCCTTCCTGACTCACCATTGATTCCATGACCATTTTTTGCTAAGAGAAAGATTTATGTCGTTATAATTTTTTATATTATTTATTATCTATTATTTACTATTTATTTATTATGTATTATTATTCTTGTGTGAACACTTTAAATATCCTTCCAAACCAGCTGCAGGCTTCCAGCTGAGGGAATAAAATCCACCAAGGGAATTAAAGCCATGCCCAGAAAGGCTCCAGGGAAGCAAGTGACAAATTCTCCAATGTGTGGAGAGCCTGGTTTAAGCATGGCTTAAAGAAAGAGGCCATGAAGGTGTTCAGCTGAGGGAAATATAGAAGCCTGCTGTAAAAGCAGCCTTTCCCAGGCTTGATCCTGTAAATAATTAAGGTTCTCAGCCACCTTTTACATAAACAACAAGATTCTCAGGCCTTGGGAACTGGGAACAGACGGCCAGTCTGGGAATAGATATGAAGGTTTTGAGAACCTTCCATATCATGGTGGGAACACTGACCTTGGTTTCAATAAACAAACTTCAGGTATTGTAAACAAAAGGAGGAGCTGAAGTTTTCTCTACAGCCTGTCAGGAGCTCAGATTTTGCAATATGCATGAACTTAATTAACATTGTTATAAAAAGTGACTGATTGAGTGAATAAACGGGGTCAGAGGTGGTCGCTCCCTCACTTCGACAAAAACGCTCCATTTTTCTCACGTCCCTGCACGGTGTGACTGGGAGGAATGGAGCTAATTAATTTAATTTATCCCATTGGATTTAATTGTCACAGAGAAAAAATGTGGGCCTTTGTCGGGGCCGAGCCATTTGTCGGTGAGGGGAGACTCAGACACTCAATATGAGTGATAAGCAAATTCCGTTTATTGAAGAGAGCATCAGACACTTATACAGCAAATAATGAGCTTATGAATATTCTGTAAGCCAAGCAATCTATTGGTTAAATATGCCATGAACTCTTCCTCATTCCTTAGGGGTTCCATCTCTCTTTTCTCATGCCTCTTTCACTGTTTATCCTACCACAGCTAGGCCCAAGGGTGCTGTTATCTTGCAGGTGCCGGACGTGGAATTAACCATGGTTTTGTACTTTTCCATTTTCTAGCAGCTAAATTGGAATCCCATTGGGAGAGAAGGCAGCAAGGGCTGGGAGGCAGAGCCAATTCCCTGCCCAGAGCTCAGGGAGGGTGCCCTGAGCACAAAGGGAGCGATCCCTGCTCACCTCGGAGCCCTCCAGGCAGGTGACAGTCATCAGGATGTGGTTGAAGTTGGTGCAGCTCCACCTCAGCACGTACATGCCCACCTCGTTGCCCTCCTGCCTCAGCTTGTTGATGGCATATTCCGTGCTGGAAGGGAATGGAGAGGGAGAAATTCAGCAAGGAGCGGCCAAAAATCTCATTTTGGGCTGGGACAGAGAGAGCAAACCTCTGTTTGGGGGGTAAGAGCTACTTAGAAATGTTGGTTTTGTTATTGAAGTGGGATTTAAGGGTGCATGGCTGACATTGGGCTGCACAGAGCAAGGGAGGAAGGAGTTAATAAAGGGAATTCTGCATCCAAACTGTGCAGGTGAACTCCTGGATTTCCACAGTTTGCAGCTTAAATAAAGGGAATAAAGGGAATAAAGTGAATAAAGGGAATAAAGGGAAATAAAGGGAATAAAGGGAAATAAAGGAGAATAAAGGGAATAAAGGGAATAAAGTGAATAAAGGGAATAAAGGGAAATAAAGGAGAATAAAGGGAATAAAGGGAAATAAAGGGAATAATAAATAAATAAAAGGGATAATAATAAAATAAAAATAAATAAAGACAATGGATAAAATAATAAATAACAATCAAAATGTTCTCAATAAAGGTTGGAATTCTGCATCCAACACTGTGCAGGTGAACTCCTGGATTTCTACAGTTTGCAGCTTAAATAAAGGGAATAAAGGGAATAAAGTGAATAAAGGGAATAAAGGGAAATAAAGGAGAATAATAAATAAATAAAAATAAAGGGAATAATAAATAAATAACAATAAAGGGGATAATAATAAAATATAAATAAAGACAATGGATAAAATAATAAATAACAATCAATATCCCCAATAAAGGGGGATAAACAATCCCCAATAAAGGGGAAAGCCATAAAGGTTGGAATTCTGCATCCAACCCTGTGCATTCCTGGATTTCTACAGTTTGCAGCTTAAATAATGGGAATAAAGGGAATAAAGGGAAATAAAGGAAATGATAAATAAATAAAAATAAAGGGAATAATAATAAAATAAAAATAATAAATTAAAATAAAATAATTAATAAGAATCAAAATTTTCCCAATAAAGGGAAAAGCCACAAAGGTGGGTGGAGGGAGGAGAATTCCTTTAGGTGTTTAAAAACCCAAGGCTTTGTTCATCCATTCAAGGACTGGGCTGAGTGTAGAGACACTTCCACTCTCTACCTAAAACATTCCCATGTGTCCATGGAGAAAACTCTCAGAACACTCCTTCAGTGCAGAAACACTGAGTTTATAGATGAGAAAGGAGAGAAACGCTCATTTTTTCCTTTAATAAAATGAAATTTTGGTAAACCACCACTCACCCAAACCCAAATTTCCTCAGTGGATTCACCGTGAGAGGAATTAGCAAAAACAAAACCCCAAAATGCAGAAGGGACTGAGCAGATGTGCCCATAACCCCAAAATGCAGGAGGAACTGACCAGATGAGTCCATGAACCCCAAAAAGCAGGAAGGACTGACCAGATGTGCCCATAACCCCAAAATGAAGGAGAAAGGGACCAGATGTGCCCATAACCCCAAAACACAGGAAGGACTGACCAGATGAGCCCAAAATGAAGAGGGACTGAGCAGATGGACCCAAAATGAAGAGGGATTGACCAGATGGATCCATAAACCTCAAAATGCAGAAGGGACTGAGCAGATGGGCCTACAAACCCCAAAATACAGGAATGACTGACCAGATGGGTTCATGAACCCCAAAATGCAGAGGAACTGACCAGATGAGCCCATAACCCCAAAATGAAGGAGGAAGGGACCAGATGTGCCCATAACCCCAAAATGCAGGAAGGACTGACCAGATGAGCCCAAAATGAGAGGGACTGATCAGATGGGCCCAAAATGAAGAGGGATTGACCAGATGGATCCATAAACCCCAAAATGCAGAGGGACTGAGCAGATGGGCCCATAACCCCAAAATGCACAGGGACTGACCAGATGGATCCATGAACCCCAAAATACAGGAAGGACTGACCAGATGGGCCCATAACCCCAAAATGAGAGGGACTGACCAGATGGATCCATAAACCCCAAAATGCAGGAAGGACTGATCATATGTGCCCATAACCCCAAAAGGCAGAGGGACTGACCAGATGAGCCCAAAATGCAGAAGGGACTGAGCAGATGGATCCATAAACCCCAAAATGCAGAAGGACTGACCAGATGTGCCCAAAATGAAGAGGGATTGACCAGATGGATCCATAAACCCCAAAATGCAGAGGGACTGAGTAGATGGGCCCAAAATGAAGAGGGACTGACCAGATGGATCCACAAACCCCAAAATGCAGAGGGACTGAGCAGATGGGCCCAAAATGAAGAGGGATTGACCAGATGGATCCATAAACCCCAAAATGCAGAGGGACTGAGTAGATGTGCCCATAACCCCAAAATGCAGGAAGGACTGACCAGATGTGCCCATAACCCCAAAATGAAGGAGGAACTGACCAGATGTGCCCATAACTCCAAAATGAAGGAATGACTGACTAGATGTGCCCATAACCCCAAAACACAGGAAGGACTGAGGAGCCCAAATGAAGGAGGAAGGGACCAGATGTGCCCATAACCCCAAAATGCAGGAATCACTGACCAGATGGATCCATAAACCCCAAAAAGCAGAAGGACTGACCAGATGGGCCCAAAATGAAGAGGGATTGACCAGATGGATCCATAAACCCCAAAATGCAGAGGGACTGACCAGATGTGCCCATAACCCCAAAATGAAGGAGAAAGGGACCAGATGTGCCCATAACCCCGAAACACAGGAAGGACTGACCAGATGAGCCCATAACCCCAAAATGCAGGAAGGACTGACCAGATGGGCCCAAAATGAAGAGGGACTGAGCAGATGTGCCCATAACCCCAAAATGCAGAAGGACTGACCAGATGGGCCCATAACCCCAAAATGCAGGAAGGACTGAGCAGATGAGCCCATAACCCCAAAATGCAGAGGGACTGACCAGATGAGCCCAAAATGAAGAGGGACTGACCAGATGGGTCCATAAACCCCAAAATGCAGAGGGACTGACCAGATGTGCCCATAACCCCAAAATGCAGGAAGGACTGACCAGATGAGCCCAAAATGCAGAGGGACTGACCAGATGGGCCCATAACCCCAAAATGCAGGAAGGACTGACCAGATGAGCCCAAAATGCACAGGGACTGACCAGAAGGGCCCATAACCCCAAAATGCAGGAAGGACTGACCAGATGAGCCCATAACCCCAATGACTGACCAGATGAGCCCAAAATGCAGAGGGACTGACCAGATGGGCCCATAACCCCAAAATGCAGAGGGACTGACCAGATGTGCCCATAACCCCAAAATGCAGGAAGGACTGACCAGATGTGCCCATAACCCCAAAATGCAGAAGGACTGACCAGATGTGCCCATAACCCCAAAATGCAGGAAGGACTGACCAGATGGGCCCATAACCCCAAAATGAATGAGGAACTGACCAGATGTGCCCATAACCCCAAAATGCAGGAATGACTGACCAGATGAGCCCAAAATGAAGGAGGAAGGGACCAGATGTGCCCATAACCCCAAAATGCAGGAGGAACTGACCAGATGAGTCCATGAACCCCAAAATGCAGAGGGACTGACCAGATGTGCCCATAACCCCAAAATGCAGGAAGGACTGACCAGATGTGCCCATAACCCCAAAAAGCAGAAGGACTGACCAGATGAGCCCAAAATGCAGGAAGGACTGAGCAGATGTGCCCATAACCCCAAAATGCAGAGGGACTGACCAGATGGGGCCGTGGCAGCCGTTCTTGATGTTGTGCTGGATGAGGGGAGGAGCCACGTCGGTGCACAGGTAGTGGTGGGCGTCCGCAGTGAGCCTGAAGTAGCCGTCGACCAGCGAGGTGAAGGACAGCGCCTCGGCGTGCGAGCCCAGCCGCAGCTCCTGCAGCACAGCAACACCAGTCAGCTTCAAAAACACAATCACACAATCACAGAATCACAGAAATTCTAGGCTGGAAGAGACCTGTAAGATCATCGAGTCCAACCCATGTTCTAACACCTCAACTAGATCATGGCACCAAGGGCCACATCCAGTGTTTTTTTAAACACATTGAGGGATGGTGACTCCACCACCTCCCTGGGTAGATGATTGTAGTAAACCCCTCAGGTTTAGCCAGGGCCCCTTGGAGAACAGAATGCTGACACAGCAGCAAAGAAGTTTCCTGTCTCCAGGGACATCCGCCTTGTACCTTATCCCTATAGCCATGGAAGGCAATATTGTGTTAAACCCTACCATTGGTCACTTATGGTCACTCTAACACCTTTGCCATTGGTCAGGATTGGATCCAGGCCAAGGGTATAAAAGTAGCATACTGTACCCCTACTAACTGGGAAGAAGAAGAGCTGAGACCCTTCACGGACCCTACAATAAAGCCATACTCGTGGAACAGCCAGCGTCTTCTGCTTCTCCTCTCTCTACCGTCTGCTGGAGCCTTAGGCCAAGGGAAAAGCTACCTAGCAAGCAAAGCTGAAATCACAAGAGCTGCCTGATCACTGAGAGCTGAATATTCCCTGCTTGCTAGGGCTGACCCGCGGCCTTGGTCTGAGAGCGAGCTGGCTTCTGGCACCCAGCCCCCTTGGGACTGAGCTCTGGAGCTGGAACAGCTTGCATAGGATAAGACCAAGCAAGGCTCATTTAGATGATTCCAGTATTTGACCGCTCTTTCTGTAAAATACTTCCTCCTTAATTCTAGCCTGTATCTCCCTTGGCACAGCTTGAGGCTGTGTCCTCTTGTTCTGTCTGTTGTTGCCTGGAAAAAGAGACCGACCCCCAGCTCAGCACAGCCACCCTTCAGGAAGCTGAAGAGAGTGATAAGGTCATCTGTGTGTGGGCGTACACGGCCCTGGATCTGTGAGGGGCGAAGGGCAGGGCCCCTGCACATCCAAAACCAGCCCCCCTCGGCGTCCTGGCCTCGGGCTGAGCTGGGGGATAGCTCGGAGCAGCACGGTGTGAGATGAATTAGGAGGCCACCACTTGCTGGGGGTAAACTGTCGGTTTATTACAGAAGCACCAACAAGGAGGGGAAACACCCAGCAAATGGCCCCGAACAGGGGGCGAGAGAGGGTTTTAAGGGAAAAGGGGGGAAGAAGGCAGGGAAACCCGGCTAACCAATAGTAATACATATTTGGAGGTGCGAAATATAACTGATATACCAAAGTAACCAACTGTTATAAATCATAGGAGGGGCTCCGGGGCTACAGCCAACCATAACTCCCAGAGAAAAGAAAATTCTCGAAACCTGGGAGGAGAAAAAGGGTGATTGACTGGGCCCAAGGAGGAGACAACTTTCACTTATAAGAGAAACCAGGGGAGGAGCAGTTTCATTTCGGCAACTAAGACCAGCGAGGTTTCCATAGCAACCTAACTGACAGGGTAGCAGCAGGAAGTCCTGGGAAAGGAAGAAACCATTTAATACAAAAAATGGGGGAGCAAACTAACAAACTTAAGAACACACCACAGCAGTCATCCCTGAGTCTCCTTTTCTCCAGGCTGAACAACCCCAGCTCCCTCAGTCGTTCCTCACATGGTTTGTGCTCCAAGCCCCTCACCAGCCTCGCTGCTCTCCTTTGGACACGCTCAAGCATCTCAATGTCCCTCCTAAAGTGAGGGCCCAGCACTGGACACAATCCTCCAGGTGAGGCCTCACCAGTGCTGAGTACAGGGGAAGGATGAGCTCCCTGCTCCTGCTGCCACACTGTTCCTTACTGAAGTCTGAGGGAGAGACCCACCTTGCATTAATCAGCATCACTCTGATTTATTAATCAATCAATCACCTTTTATAACAGTGTTAATTCACTTCATGTACATTGCAAAATCTGAGCTCACAATAGGTCAGAGATAACACACCAACCCCCTCCTTATGTTTCCAATACCAAGATTTGGGTTCTCAAAATTATTCTTGCTTTCCCAAAACAGCCAAAGATAGAACATCTGTTGTGGTGTGTTGCAATGTCCTGTTTTACCTTCTCCCTTCCCCCTCGCCCCTCGCTGAGTGTGCCCTGTCAATCAGGCTCACATACCAGCAAGGCGTCGTGTGATTGTCGATTCAAGACCTCAGGCCTGGGGGTACATTGGCCCGTATGGGTGTCCCCAGTCCCTTGAGACCCTGCCCCTTCACCTGGTTGGTGGCTCACCTGTCCCCTCCCCTTCCCCTGCCCTGAGCTTAAAAGGTTAATGAGACCATGCAGCCTCCATTCTGTTGGAGGAATTGTCCTGGTGCAGACATCTCTGTACCCACAGAATAAACATCTGGCAACCTTCTAGCAGAATCCACTCCCTTTCTCTTCACCATCGCCAGAAGCTCTCTCTCCTGAGGTAAACGGAGTCCTGACAAGCCTGGACTTGCACCAGTGCCCCGCTGCAATCTCAGCCAAGGTATCTCTGGGGTAAAGCACCACAGGGCTGCCTTTGGCCCAGCAGCGAGGGTCAGAACTGGCCCAGGCACCATCTAACTGGTTATATTGGGATACATATTCCAATATATGTTTATATGTTTATATTCCAATAAACATCCACTTGTTATGAGAAAGCTGCCTGAGAACTCTGATGTGCAAGGCTCTCAAGGCCTTCATGTTTGTCACTTTTACCTGTAATTAAAAATAACCTGAGAACCTCTTTACAGAAACAGGCTGTGAGAATTTTACTCCTCACAGCTGCCTTCTAAGCCATTTCTGAAAAAATCTCCAACAATTCCTGATGCTGGCCAGGATGCCATTGGCCTTGTGGCCACCTGGGCACTGTGCTGGCTCATGTTCAGCCGAGTGCCAACTTCCCACCTGAGCACTGTCCAGCCACACCATTCCTGGCTTATATCACTGCAAAACATTTCAAATTTCCTCCCAAAACCTTGGGGATGTGTAGGGCCAGCTCATCCCCTGCTCTTAAGTGAAGGTTTTCTATTCCAACTTCCCACCTGAGCACTGTCCAGCCACACCATTCCCAGCTTATATCACTGCAAAACATTTCAAATTTCCTCCCAAAACCTTGGGGATGTGTAGGACCAGCTCATCCCCTGCTCTTAAGTGAAGGTTTTCTATTCCAACTTCCCACCTGAGCACTGTCCAGCCACACCATTCCTGGCTTATATCGCTGCAAAACATTTCAAATTTCCTCCCAAAACCTTGGGGATGTGTAGGACCAGCTCATCCCCTGCTCTAAAGTGAAGGTTTTCTATTCCAACAGCGACAAAGGAGAAAAAAGGCTAAAATTCCTGGAATTTTCACTGCCAAAGAGAAGAGCGGCAACATAAAGATGCAATCAACCTAAAATAAAGGGTTTTTTTAAAAAAAGATTTAGAAGATTTTATTCTGTTATGTCTCGTTGAAGGGTGAGATATAAGAGATGTAAAACTCTACACCATTCTATCAGAATCCATTTCCTGGTTACAACAACTTATAAATGTTTTTAACTTAACTTTATAAATTAACTTTTGCCACACAATGATGCTAATACTTCCAACACCAATCACATATATTTTTACCTATATTTAACACCAATCACCTATATTTTTATCTATATTTTCACCTATATTTAACACTAATCACCTATATTTTACCTATATTTAACACTAATCACCTATATTTTTATCTATATTTTCACCTATATTTAACACCAATCACCTATATTTTTATCTATATTTTCACCTATATTTAACACTAATCACCTATATTTTACCTATATTTTTACCTATATTTAACACCAATCACCTATATTTTTATCTATATTTTCACCTATATTTAACACTAATCACCTATATTTTTAGCTATATTTTCACCTATATTTAACACCAATCACCTATATTTTTACCTATATTTGACACCAATCACCTATATTTTTACCCATATTTTATCTATATTTTTACCTATATTTAACACCAATCACCCATATATTACCTACATTTTTACCTATATTTCACACCAATCATCTATATTTCTACCCATATTTTACCTATATTTTTACCTACATTTAACACTAATCACTTATATTTCAACCGATATTTAACACCAATCACATATATTTTTACCAACATTTTACCTATACTTTTATCTATATTTCACACCAATCACCTATATTTTTACCTATATTTTTACCTATATTTAATACCAATGACCTATATTTTTCCTCTTGCTACAATGCATTTTTCACAGCTCTAATTCTCTAAAATATCTGGTGTTTTTGCCAGGCCATCTTTTGAAACTTGTTGAAACTTGTTTCTAGTCCAATCTCTCTCAACAATGCCATTTTTTATTCTATGGCATTCTTAATCCCTCAATTGTCACCTTGTGCCCAACCCCAGCCTGGCTCCCCATGGAAGGGAAATGATCCAGCAGGGAATTAAATGATCCAGCAGGGAATTAAATTATCCAAAAGGGAATTAAATGACCCACCAGGGAATTAAATGATCCACCTGGAAATTCAAGTGATCTAGTAGGGAATTAAGTGACCCACCAGGGAATTAATTAAATGATCTACTGATGAATTAAATGATCCAGCAGGGAATTAAGTGATCCACTAAGGAATTAATTAAGTGATCCACCAGGGAATTCATTAAATTATGCAGCAGAAATTAAATTATCACCAAGGAATTAAGTGATCCAGCAGGGAATTAAATGATCCACTAAGGAATTAAGTGATACACTAAAGAAATAATTAAATGATCCAGAAGGGAATTAAATTATCCAAAAGGGAATTAAATGATCCACCTGGGAATTAAAGTGATCTAGTAGGGAATTAAATGATCCAGCAGGGAATTAAATGATCCAGCAGGGAATTAAATGATCCACTAGGGAATTAAATGATCCAGAAGGGAATTAAATTATCCAAAAGGGAATTAAATGATCCACCTGGGAATTAAATGATCCACCTGGGAATTAAAGTGATCTAGTAGGGAATTAAGTGATCCAGCAGGGAATTAAATTATCCACCAGGGAATTAAATGATCCACCAGGGAATTAAATGATCCAGCAGGGAATTAAATGATCCACCTGGGAATTAAAGTGATCTAGTAGGGAATTAAGTGACCCACCCAGGGAATTAAGTGATCCAGCAGGGAATTAAATGATCCACCAGGGAATTAATTAAATGATCCACCAGGGAATTAAATGATCCACCTGGGAATTAAAGTGATCTAGTAGGGAATTAAGTGATCCACCAGGGAATTAATTAAATGATCCAGCAGGGAATTAAATGATCCACCCAGGGAATTAAATGATCCAGCAGGGAATTAAATGATCCACTCGGGAATTAAATGATCCAGAAGGGAATTAAATTATCCAAAAGGGAATTAAGTGATCCACTAGGGAATTAAATTATCCAAAAGGGAATTAAGTGATCCACCAGGGAATTAATGAAATGTCCCAGCAGGGAATGAAGTGACCCAGCAGGGAATTAAATGATCCACCCAGGGAATTAAGTGATCTAGGAGGGAATTAAGTGATCCAGCAGGGAATAAAATGATCCAGCAGGGAATTAAATGATCCAGCAGGGAATAAAATGATCCACCAGGGAATTAAATGATCCACCAGGGAATTAAATGATCTACCAGGGAATTAAGTGATCCAGAAGGGAATTAAATGATCCACCCAGGGAATTAAATGATCCAGCAGGGAATGAAGTGACCCAGCAGGGAATGAATTAAATTAAATGTCCCAGTGGGGAATGAAGTGTCCCAGCAGGGACTGAATGAAATGTCCCAGCAGGGAATGAATGAAATGTCCCAGCGGGGAATGAATGAAATGTCCCAGTGGGGAATGAAGTGACCCAGCAGGGAATTAAATGATCCACCCAGGGAATTAAATGATCCACCCAGGGAATTAAATTATCCAGCAGGGAATGAATGAAATGATCCAGAAGGGAATTAAATGATCCACCAGGGAATTAAATGATCTACCAGGGAATTAAGTGATCCAGCAGGGAATTAAATGATCCACCTGGGAATTAAGTGATCCAGCAGGGAATTACATGATCCACCTGGGAATTAATTAAATGATCCAGCAGGGAATTAAATTATCCACCCAGGGAATTAAATGATCCAGCAGGGAATGAAGTGACCCAGCAGGGAATGAATTAAATGATACACCAGGGAATTAAATGATCCAGCAGGGAATTAAATGATCCACCTGGGAATTAAGTGATCTAGTAGGGAATTAAGTGATCCAGTAGGGAATTAAGTGACCCACCAGGGAATTGACTGATCCACTAGGGAATTAAATGATCCAGAAGGGAATTAAATTATCTACCAGGGAATTAAATGATCCACCAGGGAATTAAATGATCTACCAGGGAATTAAGTGGTCCACCAGGGAATTAAATTACCCACCTAGGGAATTAAATTATCTACCAGGGAATTAAATGATCCACCTCGGAATTAAATGATCCACCAGGGAATTAAATTATCTACCAGGGAATTAAGTGATCCAGCAGGGAATTAAATGATCCAGCAGGGAATAAAATGATCCACCTGGGAATTAAAGTGATCTAGTAGGGAATGCAGTGACCCAGCAGGGAATTAAATTATCCAGCAGGGACTGAATGAAATGCCCAGCAGGGACTGAATGAAATGCCCAGCAGGGAGTGAATGAAATGCCCAGCAGGGACTGCAGCCCCAGGTGAGGAGCAGCCACCAGCTCAGTTTGTGTGAGGTTTGATCGCCCCCCGAGCCCCTGCACACCCACCATCCTCCTGTTGTCCTGCTTGTTGATGCTGACGGTGGCGTCCCTGATGACGATGTGCGTGATCTCGGGGAAGTAGGAGAAGCTGTTCCAGGCCTCCCGCAGGCCCTGCTTCTCCTCCTCCTTCTTCCCTCTGCCCTCACATTTCTTCTTCTTCTCCTTCTCCGCCTGCACGGGCTGCAAAGGCAGTGGGATAAAGCTGCAGGTCAAATTTAGCACAGTGGTTCCACTCTAAACCAAAAATTCATTCCAGAACAATAATAGAAATGAATTACTTATTAATTAGAATTTTAGGACAGAATTATTACAAAAATTATAACATTAAACTCAATTATAGAATATAAAATACAGAATATAATGCATTGTAATACGCGTACTCGAAACCAAAAATTCATTCTAGAACAATAACATAGATTAATTCCTTATTAATTAGAATTTTAGGACAGAATTATTATAAAAATTATAACATTAAACTCAATTATAGAATATAAATAATGCATTGTAATAAGTTTATTATAAACCAAAAATTCATTCTAGAATAGCAATAGAAATTAATTATGCACTAGTTACAATTATAAACAATAATTATTATATAAATGATAACATTAATCTAAATTATAGAATAATAAAAATAATTATTTGTTAGTTAGATTTATATAGTTACTATATAAATTATAAAATTAATCTAAATTATAGAATAATAATGTCAAATATATAATATCATGTATTGCAATACAGTTACTCTAAACCAAAAATTCATTCTAGAACAATAACATAGATGAATTACTTATTAATTAGAATTTTAGGACAGAATTATTATAAAAATTATAACATTAAACTCAATTATAGAATATAAAATACAGAATATACTGTATTGTAATACGTTTACTCGAAACCAAAATTCATTCTAGAATAGCAATAGAAATTAATTATGCACTAGTTACAATTATAAGCAATAATTATTTGTTAATTAGATTTATATAGTTACTATATAGATTATAAAATTAATCTAAATTATAGAATAATAATGGCAAATATATAATATCATGTATTGCAATACAGTTACTCTAAACCAAAAGTTCATTCTAGAATAGCAACAGAAAATGATTTATGTATTAGTTACAATTATAAACAATAATTATTATATAAATGATAAAATTAATCTAAATTATAGAATAATAACGTCAAATATATAATATAATGCATTGCAATACAGTTACTCTAAACCAAAAGTTCATTCTAGAATAGCAATAGAAATTAATTATGCACTAGTTACAATTATAAACAATAATTATTATATAAATGATAAAATTAATCTAAATTATAGAATAATAAAAAAAATTGTTAGTTAGATTTATATAGTTACTATATAAATTATAAAATTAATCTAAATTATAGAAAAATAATGGCAAATATATAATATCACGTATTGCAATACAGTTACTCTAAACCAAAAATTCATTCTAGAACAATAACATAGATGAATTACTTATTAATTAGAATTTTAGGACAGAATTATTATAAAAATTATAACATTAAACTCAATTATAGAAATACAGAATATCATGTATTGCAATACAGTTACTCTAAACCAAAAGTTCATTCTAGAATAGCAATAGAAATTAATTATGTATTAGTTACAATTATAAACAATAATTATTATATAGATTACAAAATTAATCTAAATTATAGAATAATAAAAATAACTATTTGTTAGTTAGATTTATATAGTTACTATATAAATTATAAAATTAATCTAAATTATAGAAAAATAATGGCAAATATATAATATCACGTATTGCAATACAGTTACTCTAAACCAAAAATTCATTCTAGAATAGCAACAGAAATTAATTATGCACTAGTTACAATTATAAGCAATAATTATTTGTTACTTAGATTTATATAGTTACTATATAGATTATAAAATTAATCTAAATTATAGAATAATAATGGCAAATATATAATATAATGCATTGCAAAACAGTTACTCTAAACCAAAAATTCATTCTAGAACAATAATATAGATGAATTACTTATTAATTAGAATTTTAGGACAGAATTATTATAAAAATTATAACATTAAACTCAATTATAGAATATAAAATACAGAATATACTGTATTGTAATACGTTTACTCTAAACCAAAAATTCATTCTAGAATAGCAATAGAAAATTAATTATGCACTAGTTACAATTATAAACAATAATTATTATATAAATGATAAAATTAATCTAAATTATAGAATAATAAAAATAGTTATTTGTTAGATTTATATAGTTATTATATAAAATATAAAATTAATCTAAATTATAGAATAATAATGGCAAATATATAATATCACGTATTGCAATACAGTTACTCTAAACCAAAATTCATTCTAGAATGATATAAATTATATATTGATTAGAATGATAGAATAGAATTATTATAGAAATTATAAAAATAATATAAATTATAGAATAAAAATATAATACTATAAAATATAGAATATAATGTACTCTAATACATTTACTCTACACCAAAAATTCATTCTAGAATAGTAACATTAATTAATTATCAGTTGGAATTCTAGAATAATTATATCAATGATAAAATTAATATATACAAGAATAATATAAAATATAGAATGTAATGTATTGTAATACAATTTATTTTTACCTATACTTTTATCTATATTTCACACCAATCACCTATACTTTTACCTAAATTTTACCTATATTTTTACCTATATTTATTACCAATCACCCATATATTACCTATATTTTACTCTAAACCAAAAATTCATTCTAGAACAGTAATACCAATTCACGATTTATTAGTTCAAATTCTACAATACAAGTATTATATTAATTATAAAATTAATGTATAGCATAATATAAAATAATTAATTCTAAAATGAATATGAATAATGTATTAATAATATAATATCTATAATGTCATATAGATAATATATCATATAATATATGATATATTATATAATCATATACATATATTATATGAGATATATATATGATATATATATCATATATATAATATATGATATATATGATATATATGATATATATGATATATATATAATATATTATTGATATATATGATATATGATATATATATATATATATATATATGATATATATATATATATATATAATATATGATATATATATGATATATATATATGATATAATATATGATATAATATAATCTCATTAATTCTGGGATGTTTTTGCCCACAGAAATTCCCACTCACACTTGGCTTGAGCCTCCACTGGATGCCGTTGTTCCCCGTCACCATCACCTCGTACTTCTCGTTGTCCCCACAGCTGAATTTATTCATCTCATTCTCAGCAGAGATCAGCAGGAACGAGCTCTCAAAGATCTCAGCCCCATAATATTTGGTCAGCACCTCCATGGTGGATAAATATTTCACCTTCAGGTCCCGAGGGGAGACGCTGTTGTTACAGATGGTTTTGTTGTTGAACTCCTTGAGGAAATGCTTGAAGACGTTATTGATCCGGATCCTGGTCAAGAAATTCCTCTGCCTGATGGTTCTGTTCAGAGTCTCGGGGATATAATGCTTGTAACTGGGAGGAGAAGCAAGGGATTCAATTGAATTAAATTAAATTGAATGAAATTAAATTCCTCGTGGGAGAGCAGCAGGGACAGAGGGGGATCCCAGCTCACCTGATGTCCTTGGGAAGCTCCGGCAGCTTCACGTTTTTCTTGATGGCATCGTGGGAGATGGCCAGGACAGCCATCCCCAGACACTCATTCTCTATCTCATGGACCTCCTGCTCGTTTTTGGGCTCTCGGATGGGTGCCAGGCCCTTCACCAGGTCATACTGGCCCTGAACACAACAAAAAACCCAAATTACCCAGTTGGCTTTCCCAGAGTTTGTCCCTGAGCCAGGAATTCATGCCAGGATCCTTGGGCAAGGAGAAGCTGGAACTTCCAACCCTTCTTTTATACACCAGCCCACCAAAAATTCACTTTTTAAAAATGAACTACAGAAATCACCATCCTGGCCTATTTTAGTACCTTCAATATTTAGTTTCTGCTCCACAAATCCAATTTTTTGCCTCTGCTTTATCCCTGCCTTTGCCATCCCCTGGATTCATCTCCAAGCCAAGCCCTGCTCTGGGACAGCCTGGAAAGTGTTTGGGATGGGATGGGATGGGATGGCATGGGATGGGATGGGATGGATGGGATGGGATGGATGGATGGGATGGGAATGGGATGGGAATGGGATGGGATGGGATGGGATGGGATGGGATGGGATGGGATGGGATGGATGGGATGGGATGGGATGGGATGGGATGGGATGGGATGGGATGGGATGGGATGGGATGGGATGGGAGGGGATGGGATGGGATGGATGGGATGGGATGGGATGGGATGGGATGGGATGGGATGGGATGGGATGGGATGGGATGGGATGGGGGATGGGATGGGATGGGATGGATGGGATGGGATGGGATGGGATGGGATGGGATGGGATGGGATGGGATGGGATGGGATGGGATGGGATGGGATGGGATGGGATGGGATGGGATGGATGGGATGGGATGGAGGGGATGGGATGGATGGATGGGATGGGATGGGATGGGATGGGATGGGATGGGATGGATGGGTTGGGATGGGATGGGATGGGATGGGATGGGATGGATGGGATGGGATGGGATGGGATGGGATGGGATGGGATGGGATGGGATGGGATGGGATGGGATGGGATGGGATGGGATGGGATGGGATGGGATGGATGGGATGGGATGAATGGGCAAAGACATTTCTGTGCCTCATTGCTTGAATGTTTCCCTGGAATTCTCCTTCCTTGTGGTTCCCAGTGTGAAAATCCTGCAGGAATTCTACTCAGAACCAACAGTGAATGGCATTTCCTCTGTGCATTCAATTTGCTCTTTCATCAACCTGAATTTTCCAAATTTTGGTGAAACCTGACAGCTTCTGGTTTGAAAAATCCTTTGGAAGGCACAAGAGGAGAGCAGAACTGCAGTGAGGTTATCAATCTTTATCACCACGGGGTTATCAGGAAATGTTTATCAAACTTTAACACCACCCAGTAAAAAAACCTCATTAAAAGCACCCAGCCCTGCCAGATTCCTTCTGCTGCTGCTCCTCTCCAGCCCCAGCTCTGTGCAAATGTCCCACAAAAGCGTTAAGAAACACAAATAATTCACTTTAGAAGAAAATATCTATAAAAATAAAATCATTTTTGGGTTGGGAGAGAGGATTTGCTCCTTCATGCAGCAAATCCTCTCCTCTCCACCAGGCAGCAGCAAAAAGAAAACCCTTCCAGTACTAACAGGATACATCATGTGTATTTTAAAGCAGAAATCTGCAGTTTTTATGGGACAAAAATGTGTATTTTAAAGCAGAAATCTGCCGTTTTTATGGGACAAAAATCCCATAAAATTTTGATTTATGGGAATACAGCATCAGAGAGAGTTCCAACCTGTGCAAACATGTATTCCAGGGAATTGGCATCCAGGATGGGGGTCCCCTCTGGGGCCAGCTTCTTGTCGTAGGCCTTGGCCCTCCTGGGGGAGTGGCGCCACACCGAGGGCTCGCTCTCGCTCGTCCCGTGCCAGTTGGTGAAATAGTATCTGCCAAAAAGCCAGAAACTTGGAAATGTATTGGGAAAATCCTCCATCTCTACAAGATATTCTGGGTTTTGGAAAGTAAAGCAGTTCAAAGCAAGAATTGTCCAAATTTCTGCCTGAAGGTTTAAGTAGTGCAACATTCCAGCACGTTCCTGGCCTGAGGAACTGGGGGGAAATGATAAATTAATGTGGATTATTAGGGGTTTTTCCCTTTTTTTTCTTTTTGTTAGAGAGATGGAGCACCTCTCCTGTGAGGGAATGTTCACCTGGAGAGGAGAAGGATCCAGGGAGAGCTCAGGGCCTGAAGGGGCTCCAGGAGAGCTGGAAAGGGACTGGGGACAGGGATGGAGGGACAGACACAGGGAATGGCTCCCAGTGCCAGAGGGCAGGGATGGATGGGAGATTGGGAATTGGGAATTCCTGCCTGGGATGGAATCCCCAGAGCAGCCCCTGGATCCCTGGCAGTGCCCAAGGCCAGGCTGGAGCAGCCTGGGACAGTGGGAGGAGTCCCTGGGATGGGATGGGATGGGATGGGATGGGATGGGATGGGATGGGATGGGATGGGATGGGATGGGATGGGATGGGATTTAAGGTCCCTCCCAGTCCAAACCAGTTTGGGACTGACATTTATGAAGCCCCAAATCTCCAGTGTCAAGGCTGGAGCGGCCCAACCTCAGTGCAGAGTCAGGATCTTCAGCAAAATAAAATGGATTTTTTTAGTTGAGCTTTTCTTGGGCAGGAACTCCAACCCAAAACTGAGCCAGAAACTCCTGACAAGGAGCAGAGGAGCCTCCAGGACTGCTGGGCTGAGGGCTGGAGAGCAGAGCGAAGCAAACCCCGCTGAAACCCAGAGGAAATGACTTTGCTTCCCTGCTCTCCTGCACAAGAGGAGTCACAATGAATAACTGCAATTCTCCTGTCATTTCCTGCAAATAATCATGGGCAAGGCCTGAGCATTGTCTGGGACTGAGAGCCTCTGCTCCTTTCCCTAATTAACCGCTCTGATTAACACCACAAAAACAATTGGGGCCCATTGTTTGAGGGATGGGCAAATCCAGGAGAATCCTTTCCTTGGAAAGCTCCAGGGCTTCCTGGGACACATTCTGGGGATTTCACTTCCACAACAGGAACAGGAACATGAATTTCCCCATTCCCAATGAGCTGGGGAGGGAATTGTGCCCCTGAGCCCCAGCCCTCCCTCACAGCATCTTCCATCATCATCATCATTAGCTTACATATCTCTGTAAAATTATACAAAATTAATTTAATCCATTTTTCATTATTGCATATAATATTCTAAATATAATATTCTAAATATAATATAACATAACATAATATAACATAACAGCTTTGTGAAAACAACTTTTCCAACTTTTTCTTTCAAGATGAAACCCCAAAGATGCAAAGAAATCAGGAGATGTTTGAAGCTCCTGCTGCTCATCTCTCCTCTAAGCTGTGCAAACCCAGCTGCTGATTTTGGTGCTGCTTTCCTGCTTCTGCAGAGAGCTCAGAGTGAATAAATCCCAATTTCCAGGTGTTCCCTTACCCGAGAGCTCAGAGTGAATAAATCCCAATTTCCAGGTGTTCCCTTACCTGAGAGCTCAGAGTGAATAAATCCCAATTTCCAGGTGTTCCCTTACCCAGAGCTCAGAATGAATAAATCCCAATTTCCAGGTGTTTCCTTACCTGAGAGCTCAGAATGAATAAATCCCATTTTCAGGTGTTTCCTTACCCAGAGCTCAGAGTGAATAAATCCCAATTTCCAGGTGTTTCCTTACCCAGAGCTCAGAGTGAATAAATCCCAATTTCCAGGTGTTTCCTTACCCAGAGCTCAGAATGAATAAATCCCAATTTCCAGGTGTTTCCTTACCAAGAGCTCAGAGTGAATAAATCCCAATTTCCAAGTGTTCCCTTCCAGAGAGCTCGGAGTGAATAAATCCCAATTTCCAGGTGTTTCCTCACCTGAGAGCTCAGAGTGAATAAATCCCAATTTCCAGGTGTCTCCTCACCGACAGCTCAGAATGAATAAATCTGAATTTCCAGGTGTTCCCTTACCCAGAGCTCAGAGTGAATAAATCCCAATTTCCAGGTGTTTCCTTACCCAGAGCTCAGAATGAATAAATCCCATTTTCCAGGTGTCTCCTTACCGACAGCTCAGAGTGAATAAATCCCATTTTCCAGATGTTCCCTTATCCAGAGCTCAGAGTGAATAAATCCCATTTCCAGGTGTTCCCTTACCCAGAGCTCAGAGTGAATAAATCCCAATTTCCAGGTGTTCCCTTACCCAGAGCTCAGAGTGAATAAATCCCAATTTCCAGGTGTTCCCTTACCCAGAGCTCAGAGTGAATAAATCCCAATTTCCAGGTGTTTCCTTACCAAGAGCTCAGAATGAATAAATCCCAATTTCCAGGTGTTTCCTTACCCAGAGCTCAGAATGAATAAATCCCAATTTCCAGGTGTTTCCTTACCCAGAGCTCAGAATGAATAAATCCCAATTTCCAGGTGTTTCCTTACCCAGAGCTCAGAGTGAATAAATCCCAATTTCCAGGTGTTCCCTTACTGAGAGCTCAGAGTGAATAAATCCCATTTTCCAGCTGTTTCCTTCCAGAGAGCTCAGAGTGAATAAATCCCAATTTCCAGGTGTTTCCTTACCCAGAGCTCAGAGTGAATAAATCCCATTTTCCAGCTGTTTCCTTCCAGAGAGCTCAGAGTGAATAAATCCCAATTTCCAGGTGTTTCCTTACCCAGAGCTCAGAATGAATAAATCCCAATTTCCAGGTGTTTCCTTACCTGAGAGCTC
This sequence comes from Zonotrichia leucophrys gambelii, assembly GCF_028769735.1. Classification (NCBI taxonomy): domain Eukaryota; kingdom Metazoa; phylum Chordata; class Aves; order Passeriformes; family Passerellidae; genus Zonotrichia; species Zonotrichia leucophrys. Next base: position 29,285,296 of record NC_088178.1, read on the forward strand.
AGAGTGAATAAATCCCAATTTCCAGGTGTTCCCTTACCCAGAGCTCAGAGTGAATAAATCCCAATTTCCAGCTGTTTCCTTACTGAGATCTCAGAATGAATAAATCCCATTTTCCAGGTGTTTCCTTACCCAGAGCTCAGAATGAATAAATCCCATTTTCAGGTGTTTCCTTACCCAGAGCTCAGAATGAATAAATCCCAATTTCCAGGTGTTCCCTTACCCAGAGCTCAGAGTGAATAAATCCCAATTTCCAGGTGTTCCCTTACCCAGAGCTCAGAATGAATAAATCCCAATTTCCAGGTGTTCCCTTACCTGAGAGCTCACAAGGAATAAATCCCATTTTCCAGCTGTTTCCCTACCAAGAGCTCAGAGTGAATAAATCCCATTTTCCAGGTGTTTCCTTACCAAGAGCTCAGAATGAATAAATCCCAATTTCCAGGTGTTTCCTTACTGAGAGCTCAGAGTGAATAAATCCCATTTTCCAGGTGTTTCCTTACCCAGAGCTCAGAGTGAATAAATCCCAATTTCCAGGTGTTCCCTTACCAAGAGCTCAGAGTGAATAAATCCCATTTTCCAGGTGTCTCCTTACCCAGAGCTCAGAGTGAATAAATCCCAATTTCCAGGTGTTTCCTTACCCAGAGCTCAGAATGAATAAATCCCAATTTCCAGGTGTTTCCTTACCTGAGAGCTCAGAATGAATAAATCCCAATTTCCAGGTGTTCCCTTACCCAGAGCTCAGAGTGAATAAATCCCAATTTCCAGGTGTTCCCTTACCTGAGAGCTCAGAGTGAATAAATCCCATTTTCCAGCTGTTTCCTTACCTCATGCGATAATGGAGCCTGAAGGATGATTTCTCCTCCACCTTGAAGACCTGGTTTGGTGCATACCAGAGCTTCTTGTTCTCATCATACAGAGCAAAGAGGTTGTGGCACAGAGGGGACACAGCTGGCACAAAAACACACAAAGGGATGAATCACAAAATGCCCCAAACCACAAAAGCATAAAGCAAATATTGGATCATAAATAGAAACTGATACTGGGATCAGCCTGAAAGAAATATTGGGGAGGAAAGGTTGAGGTGGAGCTGTCACCTGGGTTCAACCCATGGGGTTTGGGGTGGATTTAACAGAGATTGCTGCTCTTAAAGTGATCCTCAAATCCTGATTTTGCCCCAAGTCTAAGCTCCAAAGAAATTACTTAAAACCTTCATTTTGTCCAGGTCACAGAAAAGGGAGTTTTACCAAACCCACAACTTTGTTCTCAATTTTATTTTGTTCATAAATTCAACCCCCAGAGGTGAAAGGAGGTTTTGACAAACCAGCAGAAGCTTTGGTGGTTCCACAGGGAAAGCTTTGGTCTGTTCCAGCTAGGAACAGACTGTGACATTAATGGGCTGATCTGATTTAACTCTGCATTTCCTCCATCCCAGATCTCTTTGGGATGGATGGATGTTTACTCCATCCCAGATCTCTTTGGGATGGATGGATGTTTATTCCATCCCAGATCTCTTTGGGATGGATGGATGGATGGTTACTCCATCCCAGATCTCTTTGGGATGGATGGATGGTTACTCCATCCCTGATCTCTTTGGGATGGATGGATGGTTACTCCATCCCAGATCTCTTTGGGATGGATGGATGGTTACCCCATCCCTGATCTCTTTGGGATGGATGTTTATTCCATCCCAGATCTCTTTGGGATGGATGGATGGATGGATGGATGGATGGATGGATGGATGGATGGATGGATGGATGATGGATGATGGATGATGGATGGATGGATGGATGGATGGATGGATGGATGGATGGATGGATGATGGATGGATGGATGGGGGATGGATGGATGATGGATGGATGGATGGATGATGGATGGATGGATGGATGGATGGATGGATGGATGGATGGATGGATGGATGGTTACCCCATCCCAGATCTCTTTGGGATGGATGGATTGGATGGATGGATGGATGGATGGATGGATGGATGGATGATGGATGGATGGATGGATGGATGGATGAAGGATGGATGATGGATGGATGGATGGATGGATGATGGATGGATGGGATGGATGGATGGATGGATGGATGGATGGATGGTTACTCCATCCCAGATCTGTTTGGGATGGATGGATGGATGGATGGATGGATGGATGGATGGATGGATGGATGGATGGATGGATGGTTACCCCATCCCAGATCTCTTTGGGATGGATGGATGGATGGATGGATGGATGGATGGATGGATGGATGGATGGATGGATGGATGGTTCCTCCATCCCTGATCTCTTTGGGATGGATGGATGTTTCCTCCATCCCAGATCTCTTTGGGATGGATGGATGTTTATTCCATCCCAGATCTCTTTGGGATGGATGTTTCCTCCATCCCAGATCTCTTTGGGATGGATGTTTCCTCCATCCCAGATCTCTTTGGGATGGATGTTTATTCCATCCCAGATCTCTTTGGGATGGATGTTTATTCCATCCCAGATCTCTTTGGGATGGATGTTTCCTCCATCCCAGATCTCTTTGGGATGGATGGATGTTTACTCCATCCCAGACCTGCTGGAATTCCTTGTCCCAGCTCTGGAGCAGCTGCACCATCTGTGGGTTCAGAGCCCCCAAGAGCAGCTCCTGCACACCCACATAAACAGGTGGGTGTGAAATACCCCTCACTTAAATCTCTTAAAAAATAATATCAGCATTCATTTGGTGAGGTTTGTCCTGCAGATTTCCATCATTTCACCCATTCCCATGGAAGAGGAGCAATTAGGCAAATGAGCTGAAGGGGATTCCAAGAATCAAGGAAAATTCCTGCCCAGTTCCCCCGTTCTCACCCCACAGCAGCTGGGTAAGGTTTGGAGTTCCATGGGGAAAGAACCTCAGAACTGTAAATACAAAATCCCAGCGGGCTGTGAGATCAAGCAGAGATGAAATCCACTTTTGCTGTGGGATTGCAGGTGTTTGCTGAGCCCAGCCCAGAGGGAAGAGCACAGCACAGCCACGTGAGGGATGCACACGAGGTCAGTGGGGATTTTTGGGATAGGGAGGCTCTTCTTTGTCTGCCCCACAGAGGATGCCTGACCCTGGCTGCTGCCAGGCCCCTGGGAGCTGAAATGAACCCCAGCACTCACAGCACTTCTGGGCAGCCTCAATGCACAGCTCCTCCGAGGTGAACTCCCCGCTGGAGTAACACAGCGGGGCTTTGTCCTGCAGGTAGAAGAGGATTTCCAGCCCCTGGTGCTGAGCTTCCAGGTTGAGCTCATTTTTCTTGGTGCTCCTCATTTTTGCACAGAAAGCCATGGCTTTGCAATCTTCTTTTACGTTGAGATACTGGGAGAGCAGAGAAAAGAGCAAAGGGAAACGTGAGGGGAGTTGGGATTGTCAGGACACAAAGCCATCACTGCTGGCTGGGCACCACCATCCTCCAAACCCTCAGGTGGGGATTCATCCAAAACCAGGTGAAAAAACAGGAAAAAAGAAATGGCAGGGATTATTCTGGTTCTGGGAACTCTGCTCCAAATCATTCCCTTCTCCTCTGGTGGTGCCACAGCTTTCCTGCAAGGTTTCTCTCCTCAAAGCAGAAATAATTTTCACATCCTTCAGCACCTCCCTGCCTGGAAAACAACACTTGAGCCTGAGTGATTTAAGCAGCTCATTTGATGTTTCCTTCTTTAAAAAATCAGCTTCTATTTTTACAGCCCCTTAACAGCAAAATATTTCTCATTGTTTTCTCCCCTCTCACCCTTTGTGTTTGAAACTGCTGATGGTTTATGAGTCATGGTGTGTTTTAGAAGATTTATTGGCATTTATTTTTTATTCCTGCTTCTCTGTCTCTGCAGGAGGAAAGGGTAGCACTGAGTAGGTTTAATGCAAGAGCTTTTAGATTGCCAAGGATGCACAACAGGGCAGCTCTGACTCAAAAGAAAATTGGTTTTCATACCCAGTGCTTAAACAGAAAGAGCAGAAAGTTATTTGAGTTATTTGGGTTCTTTGTTCCATGTTTTTCTAAGCTTTAAAAAGCCCAAACCACCAATTTTATAGTTTATGAAATTAATCCTCCCACCAAAAAAAACAATTAAAAAATGAACCCCCAAAGCCAACACACCTGCATTTATGTGCCTGTGGGATCCTCTACACAACTGAAATGGGTCTGCACTCTCCCCTGGAGAAGCTTCACTCTGACTGAAAAAAAAGGAAAATAAACATCAGGAATGGCTTTGTACAGCTGGAGGCATGAATGAAATGGTCAGGCTGATAAAATTCCACCTGCAATCCTAGGGAGCAGATTAATAATAATAATAACAATAATAACAACAATAATAATAAATGATGATGATAACAATAATAACAATAACAATAATAATAATAATAATAATAATAATAATAATAATAACAATAATAACAATAGATGATGATGATGATGATAACAATAATAACAATAATAATAATAATAATAATAACAATAATAACAATAACAACAACAATAATAATAAATGATGATTATGATGATGATGATGATGATAACAATAATAACAATAACAATAATAGTAATAGTAATAATAATAATAACAATAACAATAATAGTAATAATAATGATGATGATGATAACAATAATAACAATAACAATAATAGTAATAGTAATAATAATAATAATAATAATAATAATAATAATAATAATAATAATAATAATAACAATAATAACAATAATAACAATAATAATAAATGATGATGATGATGATAGCAATAATAACAATAACAATAATAGTAATAGTAATAATAATAATAACAATAACAATAATAGTAATAATAATAAAATAATAATAATAACATATAATAATCAACAATAATAATAATAAATAATAGATATGTATAATAATAATAAAATAACAATAATAATATATATAATAATAGTAATAACAATAACAAAATAATAATAATAATAATAATAATAATAATAATAATAAATTATATGATGAGATATATATAACAATAATAACAATAAAATAATAATAATAATAATAAAAAAACAAATAATAATAATAATAATAAAATAATAACAAAATAAATAAAATAATAAAATAAAATATAATATAAATAACAATAACTGAGAGCTGGATCTGGCCTCAGCCAAGGCAGCCCCAGGAGAGGAGTTTGGGCACATCCACTGATCCCTTCTGACCCTTTGGGGGCACAGCCTGAGGAGCAACCAAAAGCCAGGCAAACCTGGATTATTCCCTGGATTATTCCCTGGATTATTCCCTGGATTATTCCCTGGATTATTCCCTGGATTTCCCCCTGGTTTCAGTCTGGAATTGTTCTCCTCAGCTGTGACACCACAGGGACATTTTCCTCTGTGCTTCACCTCCTCCATGCCGTCATTCCTCACATTTTTCCTTAGATATTCATTCCAATTTCATCAGATATTAATTCCAATTCTCCCCTGCTCTCTGTTTTTCCCTGCCCTCCCAGATTATCATTTCAAATTTAAAATTTAAAACTAAACCTGACAGTGCTGCTGCTTTGGGAAGCCTCAGCCATCACTCATCTGAGGCTGAAGGTCCCTCCTTTCTCCCTCCTCCCCATCCCTGCCAAAATGTGTTTGACAAAAATGGGTTTTTATTATTTTTGCTCCAGCAGTGTGAGTTAATCTGACCCAGCAGACTTCAGCAAATATTGCTTTAAAAGCCTGAGGCTCAGTCTGGGAAAAGTCAGACAGATCCACACAACTTCCCTGGTGCTTGGGAAGAGACAAAAAAACCTGATCCCATCCCAGAAAAAAATTATATTGAAGAGCCTGGCACACATTCCCAATTAAATTGCATTTTTCTGCCACTTGAATGCTGAATTTGAGGTTCCAGACTCATTCTCTTGGCAATAATATGGGGAACAAGAAATTGAGAGTGTGATTTTTGGGATATGGCCACAAGCCAGGAATTATTTCTGAACAGCACCATAAAACTGAAATGCAAAAGGTGAAATATATTAATATGAATTAATATTAAATAATAATATTTATATAGTAAATAATATTTATGAACATTTTTATATTAATTTTATTTCCACACAGCACCGTAAAATTGAAATTTAAAAGGTGAAATATATTAATATCATTAGCATGAATTAATATTATATTAACATTATTTATATCATAAATATTATTTATACATCATTTTATATGAATATTATTTCTGCACAGCACCATAAAATTGAAATGCAAAAGGTGAAATATATTAATATGAATCAATATGTGATTTATAAAATAAATAATATTTATAAATAATTTTTATATTATTTCTGCACGGCACCATAAAATTGAAATGCAAAAGGTGAAATATATTAATATCATTAACATGAATTAATATTATATTCATATTATTTATATAATAAATATTATTTATACATCATTTTATATGAATATTATTTCTGCACAGCACCATAAAATTGAAATGCAAAAGGTGAAATATATTAATATGAATCAATATGTGATTTATAAAATAAATAATATTTATAAATAATTTTTATATTAATATTATTTCTGCACGGCACCATAAAATTGAAATGCAAAAGGTGAAATATATTAATATGAATCAATATATTATTTATAAAATAAATAATATTTATAAATAATTTTTATATTAATATTATTTCTGCACAGCACCATAAAATTGAAATGCAAAAGGTGAAATATATTAACCTGAATCTCATTAAAACCCCCTTTTAAATTACATATAACTGGCACTCAATAGAGTTTAATGTCTGTGTGGGCCTAATACTAAAAACTGGTCCAGATGTTTTAAGATGTGAGGGGGAATATGAAACCAGTGCCTTTTACAGATTCATAAATCAAACTTCTTGTTTTGCTTTGGTTAAAGGCTCCTCCTCTTGGTTTCAGTCACAGCAATTCCCAGAATGCTGAAACCTTAAATGCTGCTCCATTTCCAAAACCTGGGTTTGAACCAAACCAACCCCATCCATCCCATGATTTGTTATTTCCTAATGGGCTTCCCAGACATTCCCTGCTCATTGGCAGGGATTCACCTTTCAAAAATGCATTTTCATCTTCCACCAGGGCTCCTTCGAGCCAGACAAATTCCTGCTCTGTCTGAGCATCCTTCTCCACACCTACACAGTCAAATGCTTCCTCTCTGAAAAGTGATTTTTATCCTTTGCCACTGTCTAAGAGCCCCACAAATTGTTATTTGTGTATTTTATTTGTGTATTTTCGTCTCTTCCCTACCCCAAGGGATGAGCTCAGTCCCTGCTGCATTTGCTTTTTTCAGGCATATTTTAATTTCACTTCATTTCTGTTTCTCCCAGTGGAAGCAGCTCTTTGGGATGCACCCTCCAAAATATTTTTGGGAATGTTGGATGGCTTTTCTTCAGCTCCCAGTCCCCCAGCAAAGCCTTTTCCTGCTTATTTAAAATCCTGGCGAGGATTTATTTAAAATCCTGGTGAGGAATTACATATTATCCAGAGCCCTCAAAAATTTCTGATATCACAAAGAATTATAAAATAGGAGAGGGAAGCCTAAAGGTGGGTTGTTAATCAGTTTGGCCATTAATATTAGGATATTTGGGAGAGAATAATATTTGGTAAAAACTCAAGTTCCTGGCTATGATTTGCTACATTTGAAAGCCAGCAGCTCCAGCATTTTTTAAAGAAAAAACCAAATGTACAAGGGTATTTGTTAAACAAATTAAAAGCCTTTCTAAAAGCCTTTAGACTAAGGAAAGGCAGATGCAGAAATTAAATATTTTTGAAACTCTGTGCAGATCTCCCTTGGGCCAGAAGGATGCTGCTCCCCCAAGCCCACAGTTCACCATAACCCAGGATATCCTGGAAGAAAAATGCAAAAATGGAAGGTCCATTGCAGGGGTAAAAGTCCCTAAAATACGAATGCAGGAAAATCCCAGCTAAAATGTGACCAAGCCAAAACTCACTCTGAAGCATCATCTGCAAGTTCTTCCTCTTTTTTGCCATCTCAGCCAATCTAGTTTCAGGTTTCCTAACCTCTTAGAGACTGAAAATTTAGATACATGAGCACATGCTATTTGTTTTCCACAGAATTATCTCACCAAATGTACATTTAATTTGTTTTAATTATTTATTACTGTGTTTATTCCATGCTTTTACTCAGAGTGATCTCATCACAGGCTGTTTATCCCAAACCAGAATTAACAACTCCCCTTGGGTTTTTCTGTGCAATCCATGCTGTGATATGAGTGATCCACGCTGAAAAAATTGTGTTTTAAAACAGAATGGAGGGCACAGAATGGAACTTTTCACCAGGAGCGCTCCATGTGCAGTGAAGTTCTCAAGAACTGAAAACCAGCCAGCTTCATTAGTGTCACACTACTATGAACAGCTATGAAATATTTCCATTTTTGGCTCTCCAGCCCTGAAAGCAGAGGAGCCCAACTCCTGTGAGTGCTGCCCAAAGCCAGCCCTGCCCTGCTGCACCCTGAGCTCCTTTCCTGTGCCTTTCCAAGGTATTTTCTGCCGTTTCTGTGAACTCCATGATGTGTCACCAATGTGGGAAGAGGTTTCCCAGCCCTCTCAGAGAGCTGGGTGTTCATTTCCCACCTTTATTGTTCTGCCTGCAATGGTTGGGGCAGATGCAGGAGGCACAAAAACACAAAATCCCATTTTTTTCTGTATTACCTGCTCCTTCCAGCCTGGTTTTCCTTTGGATACAGACTGGGCTGCTATAATGACCAATTTTTCATAGTTGGTCGGGTGGGAAGTGATGTTTAAAGGTCACAACCAGTCTGCAATGAGCAGAGGCATCTTCAGCTATGTTTTTATATCTTATAAATGTGTGCTTAATTCTCTTTCATCCCTAATTTCTGGTATAATAACTTTAAATGATACAATTCTTGGGGTTTACAACCAATTATTCTGTTTTTGTACAGTCAACCCCAAGCACTTCTCTGCTAAACCCAAATCAATTTCCTTGGAGGCAAAGGAAATTTATTCGGGTTTAGCAGGGAAGTTCAATTTCCTTGAGGCAAAGAAAGCCTCAAGAAACCTTCACAGAAACCTTCCAACAACAACCTGATTTTTCTGTCATTAAGTTTTAATTAGAGAATTAATTTAATTTTGGTAAGTTTTTCCTCACAACTATCTAAAACCAGCCTTATTGCTCAGGCTGATGCTGACGGGGCTGGAGGGGCATTCCAGAGCTAAAGTGATTTACACGGACAATTTGTTTTTATTCCTGCCTGGGACACGGCATTAATGATCCTTTTCCTTCCTTGATGTTCTCCTCTGTGCTCCCCGTGCCCAGGCAGCCTGGGGCTGAAGACGGGATGGGAATTCTCTGGAGAAGAGCCACGGCCCCTTCCCAGCAGAGCAGAGCCGGGCTCCGGGAAGCGCGGCCCCGGGGGGGGGGGGGGGGGGGGGGGGGGGGGGGGGGGGGGGGGGGGGGGGGGGGGGGGGGGGGGGGGGGGGGGGGGGGGGGGGGGGGGGGGGGGGGGGGGGGGGGGGGGGGGGGGGGTGGGGGGGGGGGGGGGGGGGGGGGGGGGGGGGGGGGGGGGGGGGGGGGGGGGGGGGGGGGGGGGGGGGGGGGGGGGGGGGGGGGGGGGGGGGGGGGGGGGGGGGGGGGGGGGGGGGGGGGGGGGGGGGGGGGGGGGGGGGGGGGGGGGGGGGGGGGGGGGGGGGGGGGGGGGGGGGGGGGGGGGGGGGGGGGGGGGGGGGGGGGGGGGGGGGGGGGGGGGGGGGGGGGGGGGGGGGGGGGGGGGGGGGGGGGGGGGGGGGGGGGGGGGGGGGGGGGGGGGGGGGGGGGGGGGGGGGGGGGGGGGGGGGGGGGGGGGGGGGGGGGGGGGGGGGGGGGGGGGGGGGGGGGGGGGGGGGGGGGGGGGGGGGGGGGGGGGGGGGGGGGGGGGGGGGGGGGGGGGGGGGGGGGGGGGGGGGGGGGGGGGGGGGGGGGGGGGGGGGGGGGGGGGGGGGGGGGGGGGGGGGGGGGGGGGGGGGGGGGGGGGGGGGGGGGGGGGGGGGGGGGGGGGGGGGGGGGGGGGGGGGGGGGGGGGGGGGGGGGGGGGGGGGGGGGGGGGGGGGGGGGGGGGGGGGGGGGGGGGGGGGGGGGGGGGGGGGGGGGGGGGGGGGGGGGGGGGGGGGTTAAAAAAAGGGGAAAAAAAAAATTTTTTAAAAAAAAAAAAAAAGGGAAAAAAAAAGGGGGGGGCCCCCCAAAAAATTTTTCCCCCCCGGGGGGGGGGTTCCCCGGGGGGGGGGAAAAGGGGGAAGGAAAAATTTTTTTTGGGGGAAAATTAAAGGGGGGGGTTTTTCCAAAAAACCCCCCCCCCCAAAAAAAAATTTTTTTTTTCCCCCCCCAAAAAAAGGGGGCCCCCCCCCCCCAAACCCCCCCCCCCCCCCGGGGGGCCCCCCCCCCTCCCAAAAAAATTTTTTTTTCCCCCCCCTTTTTTTTTTTTTTTAAAAAGGGGGAAAAAAAGGGCCCCGGGGCCCCCCTTTTAAAAAAAAAACCAAAAAAACCCCCCCCCCAAAAAGGGGGAAAAAAAAAACCCCCCCCAAAAACCCCCCCCAAAAAAAAAAAAAAAAAAACCCCCAAAAAAAAACCCCCAAAAAGGGGGCCCCCCCCTTAAAAAGGGGGGGGAAAAAAACCCCCCCCCCCCTTTTTTTAAAAAAAAAAATTTTTCCCCCCCCCCCGGGGGGCCCCCCCCCCCCAAAAAAAAGGGGCCCCCCCCCAAAACCCCCCCCCCGGGGGGGGGGGGCCCCAAAAAAAAGGGGGGAAAAAAAACCCCCCCAAAAAAACCCCCCCAAAAAACCCCCCCAAAAAAAAAAAGGGGGAAAAAAAAAATTTTTTTAAAAAAAATTTTTTTTTTAAATTTAAAAAAAAAAACCCCCCCCCCCCGAACCCCCCCAAAAAGGGGGGGAAAAATTTTTTTCCCCCGGGGGGAAAAAACCCCCCCCCCGGGGGGGGGGGGCCCCCCCCCCCCCCAAAAAAAATCCCCAAAAACCCCCCCCCCCCCCTTTCCCCAAAAAGGGGGCCCCCCCCCCGGGGGGGAAAAAGGGGGCCCCCCCCTTTTAAAAAAGGGGTTTCCCCCCCTTTTTCACCCAAAAGGGGGAAAAACCCCCCCAAACCCCCAAAAAACAAAGGGAAAGGGGTTTTTCCCCCCCCGGGGGGGGAAACCCCCCCAAAAAAAAAAAAAAACCAAATTTTTTTTTTCCCCCCCCCCTTTTTTTCCCCAAAAAAAACCCCCGGGGAAAAAAGGGGGTTTTTAAAAAGGGGAAAGGGGGGCCCCCAAAAACCCCAAAAAAAAAAGGGGGGGGGGGGAAACCCAAATTTTTTTGGTTTCCCCCCTTTTTTTTTTTTCTTTTAAATTTTAAAAAAAATTTTAAAATTTCCCGAAGGGGCAAAAAAAAAAACCCCCCCCCCCCCTTCCCCCCGGAAAAGGGGGGGAAAAAAAAAAAAAAAACCCCCCAATAAAATTTTGGGGGGTTTTTAAAAAAAAAATTTTTTTTAAATTTTGGAAAAACCCCAAAAATTTTTAAAAAATTCCCCCCCCAAAAAATTTTGGGGGAAAACCCCCAAAAAAATTTTTTTTGGGCCCAAAGGGCCCCCGGGGGGGGAAAGGGGGAAAATTTTTTTTTCCCAAAAAGGGGGCCCCCTTTTTAAAAAAATTTTTTTTTTTTTTTTCCCGGGGGGTCCCCCTTTTTTTAAAAAAAAAAACCCAAAAAAGGGGGTTTTTTTGGGGGGGGGGTTTTTTTTGGGGTTTGGGGGGGGGGAAAAAAATTTTTTTGGGGGGGAAAAACCCCCGGGCCCCCCGGGGGGGAAAAAAAAAGGGGGGGGGGGGGAAGGGAAAAAAGGGGGGGGGAAAAAAGAGGGGAAAAAGGGGGGGGGGGGAAAAAAGGGGGGGGAAAAAAAGGGGGAAAAAAAAGGGGGGGGGGGGGGGAAAAAAAAGGGGGGAAAGGGGAAAAGGGGGGGGGGAAAAAAAAGGGGGGGCCAAAAAAGGGGGGGGGGGGGGCCCAAAAGGGGGGGAAAAAGGGGGGGGGGAAAAAAAGGGGAAAAGGGGGGCAGGGGGGAAAAAAAACCAAAAGGGAAAAAAGGGGGGAAAAAAAAAAAAAGGGGGGGGGGGGGGGGAAAAAAAAAAAAGGGGGGGGAAGGGGAAAAAAAAAAGGGGGGAAAGGGAAAAAAAAAAAAAAAAGGGGGGGGGGGGAAAAAGGGGGGAAAAAAAGGGGGGGGCCCCGGGGGGGGGGGGGGGGGGGGGGGGGGGGGGAAGGGTTTTGGGGGGGGGGAAAAAAAAGGGGGGGAAAAAAGGGGGAAAAAAAGGGGAAAAAAAGGGGGGGGGGGCCCCGGGGGGGGGGGGGAAAAAAGGGAAAACCCCGGGGGGGGGAAAAGGGGGGGGGGGAAAAAAAAAAAAAGGGGGTTAAAGGGGGGGGGGGGTTTTTCCCCCGGGGGGGAAAAAGGGGGAAAAAAAAAGGGGGGGGGGGGGAAAGGGGGGGGGGGGTTTTGGGGGTAAAAAAAAAATTGGAAAACCCAAAAAACCCCCAAAAAAAAGGGGGGGGGGGGGGGTTTTTCAAAGGGAAAAGGGGGAAAGGGAAGGGGAAGGGGAAAAAAAAGGGGGGAAAAGGGGGGAAAGGGAAGGGGGGGGGGGAGGGACCCCCCCCCCCCCCCCCCCTTTTTTTTTTTTTTTTTCCCCCCCCCCCCCCCCCCCCCCCCCCCCCCCCCGGGGGGGGGGGGGCCCCCCCCCCCCCCCCCCCCCCCCCCCCCCCCCCCCCCTTTTTCCCCCCCCCCCCCCGGGGGGGGGGGGGGTTTTTTTTTTTTTTTTCCCCCCCCCCCCCCCCCCTTTTTTTTTTTTTTTTTTTTTTTTTTAAAATTTTTTTTTTTTAAAATTTTTTCCCCCCCCCCTTTTTTTTTTTTCCCCCCCCCCCCTTTTTTTTTTTTTTAAAAAAAAATTTTTTTTTTTTCCCCCCCCCCCCCCCTTTTTTTTTTTTTTTTCCCCGGGGGGGGGGGGGGCCCCCCCCCCCCCCCCTTTTTTTTTTTTTTTTTTTCCCCCCCCCCCCCCCCATTTTTTTTTGGGGGGGGGGGGGGGGGAAAAAAAAAAAAAAAAACCCCCCCCCCCCCCTTTTTTTTTCTCCTTTCCTTTCTCTTTCCTTTCTCCTTTCCTTTCTCCTTTTCCCTTTCCTTTCTCCTTTTCCCTTTCCTCTCTCCTCTCCTTTCTCCTTTCCTTTCTCCTTTTCCCTTTCCTTTCCCCTTTTCCCTTTCCTTTCTCCTTTCCTTTCTCCTTTTCCCTTTCCTTTTCCTTTCCTTTCCTTTTCCTTTCCTTTCTTTCTCCTTTCCTTCCCTTTCCTTTCCTTTTCCTTTCCTTTCCTTTCTTTCTTTCCTTCCTTTTCCTTTCCTTTCCTTTTCCTTTCCTTTCTTTTTCTTTCCCCTTCCTTTCTTTTCCTTTCCTTTCCTTTCCTTTCTCCCTTTCTTTCTTTCTCCTTTCCTTTCTTTTCCTTTCCTTTCTCCCTTTCCTTTCTCCTTTTTCTTTTCCTTTCCTTTCTCCTTTCCTTTCTCCTTTCCTTTCCTTTCTCCTTTCCTTTCTCCCTTTTCCTTTCCTTTCCTTTCCTTTCCTTTTCCTTTCCTTTCCTTTCCCTTTCCTTTCTCCTTTCCTTTCTCCTTTCCTTTCCTTTCTTTTCCTTTCTCCTTTTTCCTTTCTCCTTTCTTTTTCCCTTTCCTTTTCCTTTCCTTTCCTTCTCCTTTCCTTTCTCTTTCCTTTCCTTTCTCCTTTCCTTTCCTTTCTCCTTTCCTTTCCTTTCTCCTTTCTTTTCCTTTCTTCCTTTCCTTCCCCTTCCTTTCCTTTCCTTTTCCTTTCCTTTCCTTCTCCTTTCCTTTCTCCTTTCCTTTCCTTTCTCCTTTCCTTTCTTCCCCTTTCTCCTTCCTTTCTCCTTTCCTTTCCTTTTTCCTTTCTCCTTTCCTTTCCTTTTTCCTTTCCTTTCTCCTTTCCTTTCCTTTCTCCTTTCCTTTTTCCTTTCCTTTCCTTTCCTTTCCTTTCTCCTTTCCTTTCTCCTTTCCTTTCTCCTTTCCTTTCCTTTCTCCTTTCCTTTCCTTTCTCCTTTCCTTTCCTTTCTCCTTTCCTTTCCTTTCTCCTTTCCTTTCCTTTCTCCTTTCCTTTCCTTTCTCCTTTCCTTTCCTTTCTCCTTTCCTTTCCTTTCTCCTTTCCTTTCCTTTCTCCTTTCCTTTCCTTTCCTTTCCTTTCTCCTTTCCTTTCCTTTCCTTTCCTTTCTCCTTTCCTTTCCTTTCTCCTTTCCTTTCTCCTTTCCTTTCTCCTTTCCTTTCCCTTTTCCTTTCCTTTCCTTCTCCTTTCCTTTCTCCTTTCCTTTCCTTTCTCCTTTCCTTTCTCCTTTCCTTTCTCCTTTCCTTTCCTTTCTCCTTTCCTTCTCCTTTCCTTTCCTTTTCCTTTCCTTTCTCTTCCTTTCTCCTTTCCTTTCCTTTTCCTTTCCTTTCCTTTCCTTTCCTTTCCCTTTCCTTTCTCCTTTCCTTTCCTTTCCTTTCCTTTTCCTTTCCTTTCCTTTCTCCTTTCCTTTCCTTTCCTTTCTCCTTTCCTTTCCTTTCTCCTTTCTCCTTTCTCCTTTCCTTTCCTTTCTCCTTTCCTTTCCTTTCCTTTCCTTTCCTTTCCTTTCCTTTCTCCTTTCCTTTCTCCTTTCCTTTCTTTCCTTTCCTTTCCTTTCTCCTTTCCTTTCTCCTTTCCTTTCCTTTCTCCTTTCCTTTCCTTTCTCCTTTCCTTTCTCCTTTCCTTTCCTTTCTCCTTTCCTTCCTTTCCTTTTTCCTTTCTCCTTTCCTTTCTTTTCCTTTCCTTTCCTTTCCTTTCCTTTCCTCCTTTCCTTTCCTTCTCTTTCCTTTCCTTTTCCTTTCCTTTCCTTCCTTTCCTTTCCTTTCCTTTCCTTTCCTTTCTCTTCTTTCCTTCTCCTTTCCTTTCTCCTTTCCTTTCTCCTTTCCTCTTCCTTTCTCCTTTCCTTTCCTTTCTTTCCTTTCCTTTCCTTTCTCCTTTCCTTTCTCCTTTCCTTTCCTTTCTCCTTTCCTTTCTTTCCTTCTCCTTTCCTTTCCTTTCCTTTCCTTTCCTTTCCTTCCTTTCTCCTTTCCTTCCTTTCCCTTTCCTTTTCCTTTCCTTTCCTTTTCCTTTCCTTCCTTTTCCTTCCTTTCTTTCCTTTCCTTTCTCTTTCCTTTTCCTTTCCTTTCTCTTTCCTTTCCTTTCTCCTTTTCCCTTTCCTTTCTCCTTTCCTTTCTCCTTTTCCCTTTCCTTTCTCCTTTCCTTTCCTTTCTCCTTTCCTTTCTCCTTTCCTTTCTCCTTTCCTTTCCTTTCTCCTTTCCTTTCTCCTTTCCTTTCCTTTCTCCTTTCCTTTCTCCTTTCCTTTCTCCTTTCCTTTCCTTTCTCCTTTCCTTTCTCCTTTCCTTTCCTTTCCTTTCTCCTTTCCTTTCCTTTCCTTTCTCCTTTCCTTTCTCCTTTCCTTTCCTTTCCTTTCTCCTTTCCTTTCTCCTTTCCTTTCTCCTTTCCTTTCTCCTTTCCTTTCCTTTCCTTTCCTTTCCTTTCCTTTCCTTTCCTTTCCCTTTTCCTTTCCCTTTTTCCTTTCTTTTCCTTTCCCTTTCCTTTCCCTTTTTCCTTTCCTTTCCTTTCCTTTCCTTTCCTTTCCTTTCCTTTCCCTTTCCTTTCCCTTCCTTTCCTTTCCTTTCCCTTCTCCTTTCCTTTCCTTTCCTTTCCTTTCTTTTTCCTTTCCTTTCCTTTCCCCTTTCCTTTCCCTTTCCTTTTCCTTTCCCCTTTCCTTTTCCTTTTCCTTTCCCCTTTCCTTTCCCCTTTCCTTTCCTTTCCTTTCCTCTTTCCTTTTTCCTTTCCTTTCCCCTTTCCTTTTTCCTTTCCTTTTCCCTTTCCTTTTCCCTTTCCTTTCCTTTCCTTTTCCCTTTCCTTTTCCCTTTCCTTTCCTTTCCTTTCCTTTCCTTTCCTTTCCTTTCCTTTCCTTTCCTTTCCTTTCCTTTCCTTTCCTTTCCTTTCCTTTCCTTTCCTTTCCTTCCCTTCCCTTCCCTTCCCTTCCTTCCCTTCCCTTCCCCTTTCCTTTCCTTTCCCCTTTCCTTTCCCTTTCCCTTCCCCTTCCCCTAATAGATTTGAAACTTTGTCCTGCAGCTTGCACACTCCTCCTGTCACTGAGGGTTTGTCCCAGAATGCCCAAATTTGCCTTTGCACCCATCACAGACTCTGCCACACATCTGACCCCAACAGCAATTCCAGCCTGGCACCAACAGCTTTCCTGCCCTAGAAAGCCTCACACCTGTTCCAGGTTAACAATCTAAATAAACTCTTCTATACACTTCTGGAAGGGCTGAATCATCCCAGTTTTATTTGCCATTCACTCGTTTCTCTCTTCTTAGAAAACATTTGCTTGTGCCATTTCTGCAGTGGCTGCCTGGTAACTCCAGGTGGTTTTTAACTCCAGATTCATTGTCCTGTCAGTCTTAAACCATGCAGAAAAACTGAAAAACCCCAACTTTGAACATATAGTCTATATTTCAGAATTCAAAGTCAAAAATTATGAGAGGAATGTGAACTCAATCTGCATTCCCAGCACTGTCTGAGTGTTATGAAAACCGATGGGAGCTCAATTTCTTGCTTTGGCCAAGAGCAGTTTGGTAAGAAAGTCAGGGGCCAGTGAATTTTTCAGTCCAGCTGTGATTTTATCCCAGCTCTGCAGAAGCCCACAGCAGCAGACATTGCTCATCTGTCCCAGGGATGCAGGAGCATTTCCTGCTGCTGGGGGGATCTTTGGGCTTTGCTCTCCCAGGATCTCAGAGGGATAACAGGAGTGATCCCAGCTGTCCCAGTTCATCCCCATCCAACCAGTGCCTGGAGAGGCTGCCTGGAACAGGGGCTGGGCAGTGCTGAAGGATAAAATAGGGATTTATTAAAAGCCCTCACACCTTGGGCAGTGCAAGAGCCTGGCTGGGGTGAAGCCTCAGGTTTGGGTTCTCTATTTTCACACTCTGTGCTGCTTTAGTGTGTGGGGCTGGGCTCACATCAGGGATGCTGAGCTCTGTGCACAGAGCAGGAGACAAAACAATTCCTGCTCCAGCTGGGCACCAAGGACAAATGACCCAAATCTCAGCCCAGAGCACAAACCCCGTGGGCTGCAGAGAGAAAAACAAGCAGGGTGGGACTGCCTGGGTGGGATTTAAGGCTCCAACCCAAACCATTCCAGGATTCTGGGATTCTCCTTCCTGACAGGAGCCACACTGGATTATCTCATCCCACCTGGATCAGCCCCCTGGATCTCCTTCCTCAATTCCACCTGAGAACACCCCAGAACAGCCCTGAATCCAGAACATTTCTTTAGCAGGATTTTCTTATGGGAAGGAGGAAAATTAAAGATTTCCCCTTTGCTGGCCCCCACCACAAACGTGGCAAATCCCACAGGATTCATCTCCTCAGGGACAGCTCTGCCCTGGCTCCTCCTCATCACTCTGCCTCCATAAAAATCCTGGGCTGGGGTGATACCTCAGGTTTGGGTTCTCTATTTTCACACTCTGTGCTGCTTTAGTGTGTGGGGCTGGGCTCACATCAGGGATGCTGAGCTCTGTGCACAGAGCAGGAGACAAAACAATTCCTGCTCCAGCTGGGCACCAAGGACAAATGACCCAAATCTCAGCCCAGAGCACAAACCCCGTGGGCTGGAGAGAGAAAAACAAGCAGGGTGGGACTGCCTGGGCTAAAGCTGGGATGGGACAATGAACTGCAAGGTGCAAATGGAGCAGAGCTGATCCCAGGGACAGAGCCCGTGCCCCTCGTGCATTTTGGGGCCATTTTGGTTCATCTTGGGTGCAGCCCTGGCTGGGCTCTGGTGCTGCCCAAGGTGGATCCATGGAGGAGATGCTGTGAATCAATCCCTGCTTTATTCTGGGACTCTGCCCAGCCTGCACAAGGTTGCACCCTAAGGATGGTGGGCATTGCCAACAGCAAAGTTGGGATTTGCTCATTCTATCGTGGCTAAAACCTTGCAATGTTTCATTCACATATTCAACCATGGCCCTCAGACAAAATTCCACCTGGTGAGGTCAATAAACACCTCCAGGTCCTACCAAGCTGCTCCTGCTGCTTTTCAAGTCCAGTGAATCCCTGTAGGTCCAGAGGTGATTCTGTGAGCACCACACTCAGCACTGCTGGAAACATCACACATGAGAATTATGCCCAGACCTTAAAAACAGGACAGAAAACATCACAGCTAATTAATTAAAGGAGCTGCTGCCATGGAAAGTGGCTTTAAGAGCTTACTACAACCCTTAACTACCTTTCCTGTAAAGAGCTTAGTACAGTAAATGTGAGTAAGCAAATATTAAAAATAGCAAAGCTGGGCCGCTGTTGCTCAATGGCTTTGAGCAGTGACTCAGGCAGGGGTGACTCATCCCAAATCCCATCCCAAATCCCATCCCAAATCCCAGCCTGGCCCCAGCAGCTCCTGCCCCACACCCTGCACACCCTGAGGAGCTCCAGGACACGCAAACACCACGAAAAATCCACCAGGATTTGCTGCTGCTTCTTTCACACTTCCAGCATCACTTTGAGGAATATCATTCATGGGCTGATGCTGCTGAAATTCAGTATTAAAAAGGACTTGAAATTAGGGGTTGTCATGCTAAAATCACTCTACAGAAGTTTAACAGGCAACTCGCAAATATTTGGGTTCAGAAAATGATTTCTGACCTTCTTCCCCCTTAACTGCAGCCACACTGAGCTACTGAGTTACCCTCAAAATATTGAATAACTGAGTTACCCTCAAAAATATTGAATAACTGAGTTACCCTCCAAAATATTGAATAACTGAGTTACCCTCGAAAACACTGAGTTGCCCTCTAATATATTGAATAACTGAGTTACCCTCCAAAACATTGAATAACTGAGTTACCCTCTAAAATATTGAATAACTGAGTTACCCTCTAAATATTGAATAACTGAGTTACCCTCCAAAATATTGAATAACTGAGTTACCCTCTAAAACACTGAGTTACCCTCCAAATATTGAATAACTGAGTTACCCTCTAAAACACTGAGCTGCCCTCTAAAATATTGAATTCCTGAGTTGCCCTCTAAAATATTGAATAACTGAGTTACCCTCTAAAATATTGAATTCCTGAGTTACCCTCCAAAATATTGAATAACTGAGTTACCCTCCAAAATATTGAATTCCTGAGTTACCCTCCAAAATATTGAATAACTGAGTTACCCTCAAAATATTGAATTCCTGAGTTACCCTCTAAAACACTGAGTTGCCCTCTAAAACATTGAATTACTGAGTTACCCTCTAAAATATTGAATAACTGAGTTACCCTCTAAAATATTGAATAACTGAGTTACCCTCAAAATATTGAATAACTGAGTTACCCTCAAAATATTGAATAACTGAGTTACCCTCTAAAACATTGAATAACTGAGTTACCCTCTAAAATATTGAATTCCTGAGTTACCCTCCAAAATACTGAATAACTGAGTTACCCTCTAAAACACTGAGTTACCCTCTAAAATATTGAATTCCTGAGTTACCCTCTAAAATATTGAATAACTGAGTTACCCTCTAAAACATTGAATTGCCCTCTAATATATTGAATTCCTGAGTTGCCCTCCCAGCCCATGCCCAGAAATCCCATCCCAGATCTCTGCCCTTTATTGTTGGAACCCCACAAAAATCAGAAAAACCCCTCTTTGTCTTATTTACAGGAACTGATGGTCACACAGAGGGAATTTCCACACAGTCGAGTTGGTAATTTTTATACTTTGACTGTACATTTACCATGAAAACAGAGAACAGAAAAGCCTTTTAAAAAAATCTTCATGACAGATGGAAAATTTAATAAAGATTAATTTAATTAATCAGATACCAGTGATATGCAGACAGGTGGCAATATGTGATCCTGTATATTTTATGTACACAAATACATAAAATACAAAAATAATTCTCCAGAATTATTTATGTGCTTAAAAATTGCATAAACCAAATTCCTTGCCAGAATTATAGTGATATTGAGCTAATTAAATCCAATTTAATAAATAAAATAAGTCATGCCTTAAAATCATAAATGGCAAAGGGAAGAAGAGAGAGGCCGGGGGCAGCAAAGCAGAGAATTAATGTTGTAATTATGTAATTAATCCTCACATAAATTACCTCAAGTTTTAATTGCATCTTCTCCTCACTGCCAAAATAACAACAGTTTGTTTTGGGGTTGAGTGGTAATTTTTTGGATGTCAAGAGAAAAAAATATAAGAGGAAAAATCCTAAAACCTTTCAGAAAAATACTTAATATCTTCTGGATATTAATATATTAATATTACACCTGCACTCCTCTATTAGGTACCTATGAATGAATTATTAATCTTTTCTCCCCATTAAAAAAATACCATTTTCTGCTCCTTTTTTCCCCAGAAAAAGCAGAACATCACTAATTTGGGTGAAGTTTTCACCTGAGCTCAGAAAAAAGAGAGGACAGATAAATGTTAAGCCCAGACTAATTGAATTATAAATTATTAAAAGCCATTTGCCTTTGTCCAAAATAACAAAAGCAGCACCAAGCTCAAACTGCCAAGTGACAAAAACAGGAACTGGGGTTTTGTGTTTCCCCTTTTGAACCTGATACCAGAACTAACAAAACATTTTGTGCTCAGACACCACGAGACACAAAATTTTCTGAATTTTTTTTTCTTTTTTTGGAGGGGGGAGGGTAAATTTAGAATTCATGATTTGCTGTAAAAATTTGGGTTTAATTTGAACTGAGCTGTGAGTTTAGCGTCACACTCTGGATTTGTTTTTATTCCTACAAATGGGGAAATGGAGGAGTGAACACAGCTGGGAAAGAGTTCCAAGGGAAATTTGGGAGGAAATTTGGAAAAATGAAGGAAAAGAAGAAAAAAAAAAAGAGGAGAGAGACAAACGTGAGGAATTTAAATCACAAATCCCACCTCGCCCCTTTTTTATCCACTGTGATGGAACTGGCTGGTTCACAGTCACAATTCCAAAACCTGGATTCCCAACCCAAAATCTATGGAAAAAAAGGAGTTTTGGGAAGCATCTGGACATTTCCTGCTTGGCCCCAAAGCTGCAAATACAGTGCAGCTGTTCTGGTAATAAATATTGAACTGCAGTGGGCAGCACTTCCTGCAAATCCCACTGCAAAGCACATGGAATCCTGCAGAAAATAATATATATATATATATATATATAAATTATATATATATATAAATTATATGTATATATATATATATATATAAAATAATATATAATTATATATATAAAAATATATATATAATATATATATATATATATAAATATAATATATATAAATATAATATAATATATATATATGTATAGTACGTATATTATATATATCACATAATAAAAATAATATATATTATATATTATATATTATATAATATATATAATATATAAAATATATATAATAATATAAATAAAAATATATAAAATAATATAAAATAATATAAAATAATATAAAATAAATAATATAATATATATACATATATAATATATAATATATATAAATATATATTATATATATTATATAATAGAAATAATATATATTATATATAATATATAAGAGAATATATAATATATAATATAATATATAAAATATATAGAATTATATAAATATAAATATATAAAACAATATAAAATAAATAATATAAAATAATATATATAAAATAAAATAATGAAAATAATAAAAATAATATATATATTATATATAAAATAATATATAATAATATATATAAATATATATTATATATATTATATATATTATATATTATATAATAAAAATAATATATATTATATAGAATATATAATATATAGAATATATATAATATAAATATAAATATATAAATAATATAAAATAAATAATATAAAATAATATATATAAAATGAAATAATAAAAATAATAAAAACTATTTTTATATATATATATATATAAAGTATTTATAATAATAAAGATGCAGGAGAAATAACAGCAGAAGGTGCCCTGTGCATGCACAAAACTACAGCCCAAGTTTTCAGCTCTAAATTCTCTTCTCCATCAAGAACTTCCTTTTTTCTGACCTTAAAAACAACGCAGAAATTTAAAATAAGTTATCACACAGGAATCTGAACCACAAAACCTTCCATTTCTCCTTGGTTTTGGTTCATCCCTTACAAAAACAACAATCCCACATCAGGCATTTCCAGAATGGACAGAAACCTCGGGATTTTTGGGAGGTTCAAAAATCACTGTAAAATCCCATGAAAACTGACTCAAAATGCATCAGCACATTAAAAAAATAAATCAAAATGCTTGAATAGCTTCAGAATTCAAAGACCTGAGAGAATATTTTAGTAGACATTAAATAAATATGAGGGAGATGAAGCAGATCTTTGTGTTGAAAAGTTAATCACAGACTTAACTTATAGAATTCAGTTTTGGGATAAAATATCTGTAATTTCTGCAGTAATCCCCAGCACTTTTCTTAAGCAATCTGAGAATTTCCATATGCAGCTCCCAGAGGGCAAATACCTGAATTTCCAACCCAAATATTGCCCTGGACTCCTGACCACAACCTGAATTTCCAACCCAAATATTGCCCTGGACATCTGACCACAACCTGAATTTCCAACCCAAATATTGCCCTGGATCCTGACCACAACCTGAATTTCCAACCCAAATATTGCCCTGGATCCTGACCACAACCTGAATTTCCAATTCAAATATTGCACTGGAATCCTGACCACAACCTGAATTTCCAATTCAAATATTGCCCTGGATCCTGACCACAACCTGAATTTCCAACCCAAATATTGCCCTGGACATCTGACCACAACCTGAATTTCCAACCCAAATATTGCCCTGGACTCCTGACCACAACCTGAATTTCCAACCCAAATATTGCCCTGGATCCTGACCACAACCTGAATTTCCAACCCAAATATTGCCCTGGATCTGACCACAACCTGAATTTCCAACCCAAATATTGCCCTGGATTCCTGACCACAACCTGAATTTCCAACCCAAATATTGCCCTGGACACCTGACCACAACCTGAATTTCCAACCCAAATATTGCCCTGGATTCCTGACCACAACCTGAATTTCCAACCCAAATATTGCCCTGGATTCCTGACCACAACCTGAATTTCCAATTCAAATATTGCCCTGGACATCTGACCACAACCTGAATTTCCAACCCAAATATTGCCCTGGACATCTGACCACAACCTGAATTTCCAACCCAAATATTGCCTGGATTCTGACCACATATTCCCATCCTGAATTTTCCACAACCATTTCAAATTATTGCCCTGTATTCCTGGATCCTACACAACATTTCTGCCTTGGTATTTATGTCACAAAGCCAAATTGGTTCATTTCTCAAATAGAAATGCACATAAAATAAATTTAACCAGCATTAAAAAAGTCAATGTTTATTTTTATGTGTGTGATTTTTTGTGCATACACAGTGGTTATATTTATATAAAGATTATTTGGAATTAAAAACTGCCTGCTGCATCTCTCCACACAACTCCAGACACAGCTTTCCATGTAAATAGAAAAAAAAGAGTAATTTTTCTCATTCTTACAGGGAAAAACTCAACAAATCCATCAGTGCACAGTCTATTTTTGTGTCCCTTCAATGCTCAGTGTATAATTAATATCTGACATTTTAGTGGAATAACATGCAGAAAATATTGCAAATGGGTAAATTCACCTGAATTTAAAGAAAAAAAACGATAATCTTGTTCTACAAATCCATCAGTGCACAGTCTATTTTTGTGTCCCTTCAGTGCTCAGTGTACAATTAATATCTGACATTTTAGTGGAAAAACATGCAGAAAATATTGCATATGGGCAAATTCACCTGAATTTAAAGGAAAAAAAAAACCATAATCTTGTTCTACAAATCCATCAGTGCACAGTCTATTTTTGTGTCCCTTCAATGCTCAGTGTACAATTAATATCTGACATTTTAGTGGAACAACATGCAGAATTCTCATGGGTAAATTCACCTGAATTTAAAGAAAAAAACCCATAATCTTGTTCTACAAATCCATCAGTGCACAGTCTATTTTTGCCTCCCTTCAGTGCTCAGTGTACAATTAATATCTGACATTTTAGTGGAACAACAAGCAGAATTCTCATGGGTAAATTCACCTGAATTTAAAGGAAAAAAACCGATAATCTTGTTCTACAAATCCATCAGTGCACAGTCTATTTTTGTGTCCCTTCAGTGCTCAGTGTACAATTAATATCTGATATTTTTGATATTTTAGTGGAAAAACATGCAGAATTCTCATGGGTAAATTCACCTGAATTTAAAGAAAAAAAACGATAATCTTGTTCTACAAATCCATCAGTGCACAGTCTATTTTTGTGTCCCTTCAGTGCTCAGTGTACAATTAATATCTGACATTTTAGTGGAACAACATGCAGAATTCTCATGAGCAAATTCACCTGAATTTAAAGAAAATAGCCAATAATCTTGTTCTACAAATCCATCAGTGCACAGTCTATTTTTGTGTCCCTTCAGTGCTCAGTGTACAATTAATATCTGACATTTTAGTGGAAAAACATGCAGAAAATATTGCATATGGGTAAATTCACCTGAATTTAAAGGAAAAAACTCATAATTTTGTTCTACAAATCCATCAGTGCACAGTCTATTTTTGTGTCCCTTCAATGCTCAGTGTACAATTAATATCTGATATTTTAGTGGAACAACATGCAGAATTGTCGTGGGTAAATTCACCTGAATTTAAAGGAAAAAACTCATAATTTTGTTCTACAAATCCATCAGTGCACAGTCTATTTTTGTGTCCCTTCAATGCTCAGTGTACAATTAATATCTGACATTTTAGTGGAACAACATGCAGAATTCTCATGGGTAAATTCACCTGAATTTAAAGAAAAAAACCCATAATCTTGTTCTACAAATCCATCAGTGCACAGTCTATTTTTGTCCCCCTTCAATGCTCACTGTACAATTAATATCTGACATTTTAGTGGAAAAACATGCAGAATTCTCATGGGTAAATTCACCTGAATTTAAAGAAAAAAAACGATAATCTTGTTCTACAAATCCATCAGTGCACAGTCTATTTTTGTGTCCCTTCAATGCTCAGTGTACAATTAATATCTGACATTTTAGTGGAACAACATGCAGAATTCTCATGGGTAAATTCACCTGAATTTAAAGAAAAAAAAAACCATAATCTTGTTCTACAAATCCATCAGTGCACAGTCTATTTTTGTGTCCCTTCAATGCTCAGTGTACAATTAATATCTGACATTTTAGTGGAAAAACATGCAGAAAATATTGCATATGGGCATGCAGAATTCTCATGGGTAAATTCACCTGAATTTAAAGGAAAAAACCCCATAATCTTGTTCTACAAATCCATCAGTGCACAGTCTATTTTTGTGTCCCTTCAATGCTCAGTGCACAATTAATATCTGACATTTTAGTGGAACAACATGCAGAATTCTCATGGGTAAATTCACCTGAATTTCAAGAAAAAAAACATAATTTTGTTCTACAAATCCATCAGTGCACAGTCTATTTTTGTGTCCCTTCAATGCTCAGTGTACAATTAATATCTGACATTTTAGTGGAACAACATGCAGAATTCTCATGGGTAAATTCACCTGAATTTAAAGAAAAAAACCCATAATCTTGTTCTACAAAATCAGCATGAGGAGAATTTCAAAATGCCTTTGAGAAAAGCTCTGGAAAGGCAGGCTGCCATTTCAGCTGGGAACAATGGCACTTTAATTGAGAATTACAGAAGCCAAAGTCATAATTTTAAAATCTTGTCAATTCTTTGCTGTTTACTGGAACAAACAGATGGAGCAAGGGAAGAATTCCAGATATTCCAGGAACAGCCATTCCTTGCTGGTTATCAATAGGACTGAGACACACATTTAATCTGGAAATAAATCCAATTTTAAGTTAAAAACGAATGTCTGAGGTGTTAATTGTATTAAAAATTATTTATTACTACAGTGCTGCATGAAAGATGCTTCAGTCTTTTAATAACAGGACTGGTGTACAAATTATTTCTTTTCTTAAGCAGAAGATGACATTTTGTCTTCTTAAAAGCACATCCTGATTAAATCACCATTTTTCTCTTCCTAAAACCAAGCCTTTGACTGAGAACAAGAGCAAGCTACAAAGTGAAAGAGGAAAGAACACAATTATTGCATAATGAATTGTTCTGACCCCCACATTACTCACGCTCACAGATAAAAACCCATCCTGGTTTATATTTTTAGGTCCCAGCTCCAGGAAACAATCGGGACCAAATGCAAATCAAAGCAGGAAAACAAAACCTGAGCTGGGAGCAGAAAATGATGTGAGGGCTCAGCAGGAAAACTCCAACCTGAGCACGGCTCTGAGGCACCATCCTGCTGAAAAGCACCCAAAAAGGAAATTTTCCCTCCTATCCCCATTTTCCAGCTCAGCCCTGACTCTGGGTGAGGCTGGGACTCACTGGGAAAAAGGGAATTATCCAATTTTGGCCCATTTTATACTGGGATGCTCATGGAGCAGAGTCCTGGCCTAAACCCCATCCTTAAGAGTCTGAACTACATCCTAAAAAATCAGCTTTATTAACACAGAGAGATAACACACAAAGCTGCTCCTTAAACCTTTGTTTGGGTTTAACAAATGAAACATTTGTGTTTCAGGCGAGTACAGACATGCAGAGAGGTTTCAGAGGGTTTATAGGTACACAGAAATGTGTATTTGTTCAGAAGATAGGGATCATGATGTCAGCTCTCCCTGCTAATTAACCACTGCCAACTTTCCCTGTCTCTGGAACTGAGCAACAGCAGGGTTTAATAAATAATATCCTGAATATAATAAAAAATATCCTGAAACAGCCTGGGAAAGCTGCTCAATTCCACTGACTTGGAAAACTTCTACACCAATGTCATGGTTTGACCCAGAAACAGGATTTCTGGGATGCTGTGTGGATGGGGCCAATGAGTGAACTGAAAAGATATTTTTTAAATTAAAGGGTAACTTGGTGATTAGAACATCCCCTAAAACATTTCTAAAATTGCTGTGGCTGTGAGAAGATGGGCAAGATGGGCAAGATGGGCAAGATGGGCAAGGTGGGCAAGGTGGGCAAGATGTGCAGAATGTGCAGAATGTGCAGATGGGCAAGAGGGACAAGATGGACAAGATGTGCCAGATGTGCCAAATGTGCAATGTGCCAAATGTGCAAGACGGGCAAGAGGGCAAGACGGGCACGATGGGCAAGATGGGCAAGATGGACAAGATGGGCAAGATGGGCAAGATGGGCACGGTGGGCAAGGTGGGCAAGGTGGGCAAGGTGGGCAAGATGGGCAAGATGGACAAGATGGGCAAGATGGGCAAGATGGACAAGATGGGCAAGATGGGCAAGATGGGCAAGATGGGCAAGATGGGCAAGATGGGCAAGATGGGCACGATGGGCACGATGGGCACGATGGGCACGATGGGCACGATGGGCACGATGGGCAAGGTGGGCAAGGTGGGCAAGGTGGGCAAGGTGGGCAAGGTGGGCAAGGTGGGCAAGGTGGGCAAGGTGGACACGATGGGCAAGATGGACACGATGGGCACGATGGCCAGATGGGCCAGATGGCCAGATGGGCAGGTGGACAAGGTGGACAAGGTGGACAAGGTGGACAAGGTGGACAAGGTGGACAAGGTGGACAAGATGGACACGATGGGCAAGATGGACACGATGGACAAGATGGCAAGATGGGCAAGATGGACAGAAGGACAAGGTGGCAAATGGGCAAGATGTGCAAGATGGACAAGATGATGGATAAGATGGGCACGATGGGCACGATGGGCACGATGGGCACGATGGGCACGATGGGCAAGATGGGCAAGATGGGCACGATGGCAAGATGGGCAAGATGATGGACAAGATGGGCAGGATGGCAGGATGGGCAGGATGGGCAGGATGGACAGGATGGACAGGATGGACAGGATGGACAGGATGGACAGGATGGGCAAGGTGGGCAAGGTGGGCAAGGTGGGCAAGGTGGGCAAGATGATGGACAAGATGATGGACAAGATGATGGACAAGATGATGGGCAAGATGGGCAAGATGGACAAGATGGGCAAGATGGGCAAGATGATGGACAAGATGGGCAAGATGGACAAGATGGACAAGATGGACAAGATGGACAAGATGGACAAGATGGACAAGATGATGGACAAGATGATGGACAAGATGATGGACAAGATGATGGACAAGATGATGGACAAGATGATGGACAAGATGATGGACAAGATGGACAAGATGGACAAGATGGACAAGATGGACAAGATGGACAAGATGGACAAGAGCCTGGTGAAGGTGTCACTATCAGTGGTGGCTATCAGTGTTTATTGGTGAAAAAAGGAATTATCAGTGTTTATTGATGAAAAAAGGAATTATCAGTGTTTATTGATGAAAAAAGGAATTATCAGTGTTTCTTGGTGAAAAAAGGGATTTTTCCCAATTTTCCCTTCCCTGCTGGAAGGCAGCAGAGCAGGGATGGGACATTCTGAGGGATCCTGTGCACTCCTGGCCTGCCCTAAATGCAGAACTGCTGCACATTCAAGAGCTGCCAAAAGCTCAGCTGAACCAGGCAGGAAATCTTTTCCCTGGAAAAAGTTGTGCCTTGAACAAAAACCTTTGCAATATCAGCAAAAGTACCAGGAAGAGTGGTTTGCATCTTGGAGAAATGCAGTTTTTATGTAATAATTCCAGTGATGGGCACAGTGTGTGCAAAGCTGAGCTCTCACAGAGCCCAGGGGCCAAAAGGGAGCAGCAGAGTGGGCACACAAACAAGCACAGCAATTTCACTGCTAATTAAACTCCATCAAGCTGTTGAGTAACAAGGACTCAGCGGCCTGAACAAGTCCTGAGGAGTTTGTTCAGCAAAGCATGAAACAAAACCAAGGAGGGGTCATGTCAAGAGTGAAGGTGAGGCAGGATACAGATTTATAGGCTGACAGGTCCTGCCTTGAACAAATAAAATTAATATTTACATAAAAGTCATAGCAGATCAAATAGAAAATGAATATAAATTTGTCTAAAATTAATACAAATTCACCTAAAATTAATATAAAATACAGATTTAAAATATAAAATTAAAAATTACATAAAATTAATATACAGAGAGAGAGTTGGTGATGCTCTAGGAAAGGGAAATGAGGCACAGACACAGCAGCAGGCCCAGGCTGTGGTGCAAGTGTGGGGAGAACAATTCAGTGTCTGATGGAGCCAAACTGCTCCACCTCAGCTCAGCTGTTCCTCACACAGGATTTTCCCAGGTTCCACAGAACTGAGGAGAAACCTCCTGAAACTTCAAGTATGCCCCAGAATGTTGGGCTTTTTTTCACTTAATTCAACAGCAAACTCCAAAAAACACGGAGTGATTAAACCTGGAGTGCTGATGCCTTGTGCAGGCTGGACAGAGTTCCAGAATGAAGCAGGGATTGATTCACAGGATCTCCTCCATGGATCCACCTTGGGCAGCAGCAGAGCCCAGCCAGGGCTGCACCCAAGATGAACCAAAATGGCCCCAAAATGCACGAGGGGCACGGGCTCTGTCCCTGGGATCAGCTCTGCTCCATTTGCACCTTGCAGTTCATTGTCCCATCCCAGCTTTAGCCCAGGCAGTCCCACCCTGCTTGTTTTTCTCTCTCCAGCCCACGGGGTTTGTGCTCTGGGCTGAGATTTGGGTCATTTGTCCTTGGTGCCCAGCTGGAGCAGGAATTGTTTTGTCTCCTGCTCTGTGCACAGAGCTCAGCATCCCTGATGTGAGCCCAGCCCCACACACTAAAGCAGCACAGAGTGTGAAAATAGAGAACCCAAACCTGAGGTATCACCCCAGCCCAGGATTTTTATGGAGGCAGAGTGATGAGGAGGAGCCAGGGCAGAGCTGTCCCTGAGGAGATGAATCCTGTGGGATTTGCCACGTTTGTGGTGGGGGCCAGCAAAGGGAAAATCTTTCATTTTTCTCCTTCCCATAAGAAAATCCTGCTAAAGAAATGTTCTGGATTCAGGGCTGTTCTGGGGTGTTCTCAGGTGGAATTGAGGAAGGAGATCCAGGGGGCTGATCCAGGTGGGATGAGATAATCCAGTGTGGCTCCTGTCAGGAAGGAGAATCCCAGAATCCTGGAATGGTTTGGGTTGGAGCCTTAAATCCCACCCAGGCAGTCCCACCCTGCTTGTTTTTCTCTCTCCAGCCCACGGGGTTTGTGCTCTGGGCTGAGATTTGGGTCATTTGTCCTTGGTGCCCAGCTGGAGCAGGAATTGTTTTGTCTCCTGCTCTGTGCACAGAGCTCAGCATCCCTGATGTGAGCCCAGACCCACAGAGTGTGAAAATAGAAAAGCCAAACCTGAGGCATGAGCAGCACACTCTAAGTGCAAGGTAAACAGCAGCCAATCCCCAGCACGGGTGAAGAGCTGATCTCAGCCCAGTTAATCTGATCAGCACCTCAGCCTTGAGGTGTTTAAGGCTGTGCTGAGCAGGATTTACACGGTGCCTTTTGAAGCCAAGGCTGTTTGCTGATGTATCTTGGTGATATATCTGGAGCCTGGCTGAGCTGTCAGTCACATGTGCAGGAAGCTGCAAGCACTGTAAAAGCCACAGGGTTGTTGTTTTTTTTTTAACTTGGCAGAAGATAGCTGTTCTTTGGTTAAAATGCAGCTCTAAGCCAACCATCCCTTCTTGTCCTTTCATTTGACATCCAAATCAAACCCAGGCCCTCCTCTGTTAACCAACCCCACAAGCACAAGAAAGTTGTTCAAGGCCATGAATTCCTCCCATAACAACTGCTGGTGTAGAACAAGGCAAGTTGATTTTTTCCACTTGGTAAAACAAAGCTTTCCAGGGGAGAATTCCAGCTCCAAAGCTCTGCCAGCAATTTGCATCTCCATGGGATGCATCCATCAGGGTTTGTTGTGCATCACCAAGAAACAACCCCAAAGTTCCCCTGAGGACAGGGAGCACAATTGGCAGTGAATTGCTATGATCCCACCAGAAATCAGGGATCCCACGGGTTCCTTGTGTCTGACCAGAGTCTGGATGAGCTCTGGGCTATTCCTTGGCTTTAGGGCCTGGAGTTATTCGGAGACTCCTACAAATCAATACCTAAGGCAAATAAAAGACATTTAAGCCAAGCCCTAATTTTCTAATAGAAATTTTCTAATAGAAATTTCCAAGGTTATAACTCCATTTCAGAAGCACCTGGTGCCCATTACAAAGACATTTAAGCCAAGCCCTAATTTTCTAATAGAAATTTTCTAATAGAAATTTCCAAGGTTGTAACTCCATTCCAGAAGCACCTGGTGCCCATTACAACCTGCAGAGCCCAAACAGACTTTTCCACCAGCAACACTGGAAGGCAGCAAGTGCTAAATCTGGGAATTGCAGCTTCGTTACCAAAGCCAAATGCACCTTTCTCTTCCTTCAGCATCAAAAACAAGAAAGAAAGGTAGAAGAAAAAATATATCATTTAATATAAATGCAACACAGATCAAGAGCAGGAAAGAGCAAAGAGGCAAAGTGAATTTGGAATCCTTTTTTGTTTTTAGAGGTAGCACAGAGTGACAGAGCTGTCAGAGGTGACACAAAGGTGTGACACACACAGCTCAGCCTCCCTGACCTCTGCTGCTCCATGAACTTTTAAACTCTCAGCCCCAGCAATTTCAAAATTATTGGCGCCTGCTTTGCTGTACTTTGAGGAAAAGTGAAATACAGAAGTGTCCAGGAAGTGAAAGGTTATTTCTTGTGCATCCTCAGTAAACACGAAACAGCGAGTGCACAAGGAAACATCACACAAAGTGACCTGCAAATGCCACCTTGAATTCCAAACCTTGGATTTGGAATTCAAAACCCCACACCGAGGGTGGCCACCCCTTTTTTCCATGCAGGAGGCCGCCAGCTTGAGATAAAAGGTGAGAGTTTGAGAACCTGGGGAGGAAAAAACCAATCCATGCAAAACAGATTTAAATACAAAAGACTGAGCCTAATGCAGTACTTAAGGTGGTACCTTTAATTCTTTTTTTCCCCTTAGTTGTGATGCTTTACAACTAATTTATCTCCACGAAAAGATAAAAGTCAAACAGAACAAGGCACAGAAATATAAAAAGCTGCTTTGCATTTGTTATCACGCTTTAGTAAAATGCAGAGGAGAGCAGAGGCAGGTATTTCTGGATGGCAAGCAGCAGGAAGTCATTTAGACTCACCAAGTGCCAAGGTTTTAAGGCTTGTTGTGTTTATTGTATCTCTCCGTGCTGCTGGTGGCTCAAAATGAACATAAAAGTCACCTCTGCCAAATTGATTTCCTGAAAATCTGAGTCCATACACAAACAAATTGTGCTCCCTCTCCTGTCCCAGTCATGGACCGAGCACTGTCTGCTCCATTTTCCTTATCTAAAAAAAGTGGAAGGTTTAGATCTGTCCTTTTCCTGACAAACAAGGTGTCAAGGGCTTTTCCCAGATTTCCTAAGCTGAACAACAATTTTTTCCTGTTCCAAATGATTTCAGTCAATATTAGCTCAGTGCCAGGAAAATGAAGTGGTCTCAAAGACCAATACATTCATTTGGAGAGAATATGCACCACATTAAAGGGTTATTATTAGGAGTATCACTAATACAATTCAATATTTCAATATCCTGCTAAACTCCAGCTGGGCCCCCTGATGAGCAAGACAAATTCCATTCAGTCTTGGAATAGCTGGAAAAGACAGGAAACACTCAAGGAATAATCTAAACAGCACTGGGAATCCAAAACTGCTAAAAGTTTGAACTATATTCATATTCTGGGGCTTCAACAAGCCAAAGCCCCTCTCAGATCCGTTCTGTAAACACGGGAGCAATGTGAAAATTCCCTTTAGGAGTTTTCTCCTGGAAGGAGGAAGAGCAGTTATCAGATTTTGTGTTCAAAGAGAATTATGCCTTTGGGAACTGGAGCCAAACTTGACTCACAGAAAATCCCACATGCTTCAAAATTCAGAGAATACTGCATTAAACACCGGATTAATTCCCTTTATTAGCACAGCCTCCCTTGTGCAGCAGCCCTGCTTCAAAGGAGTAGCAGTAAGATCTATCAGAAAGCAAAGCTACCAGAGAAATGGATTTATGACAGCTGAGTTTCCCAAAGCCAATCCCCTTGTAAAGGCTCCTTCTTGCTATTTCCAGAAAACTTTGTGCAACCAGATCCAAACAGGACCAACAGCAACACCAAACCATTTCAATTTCACAATTTTCCTACTCTCTGCTTATCTCCACCTTACTCTGCATAAAAATTCCTTTTTTTTCTTCCCTCAGGTTTTCACCACTGCCTTTCTCCACAGTTCAGGATAATGCAGAAATCCTCTGCTTTTCCCTCAACTTCCAGCTCTTTTCCTTTATTTCCTAAATTACCTTTTACAACCCAGAGGGAGGAGAAGGAAACCTAAACTAAGTTCAACAGAATAATTTTATGTGCCAGCAGTTTCAAGGCATCACACACGTTAATATCAGCGTTATCAAACCTCCCACACTGTGCAAAAGGCATTATTGATTTGCAGAGCAACTGCTCCAGACTTTACTTTTCCATGTGCAGGCTGCTCTCCCAGTTTCCTGTAGCTCAATTTTTCTGTCAGTTATGCAACTTACGTTACATTTATATAACTAGCTCAAGGAAAAAAAAAAAAAAAAAAAAATGATAATTACTCCAGCCAGCAAAACTATTTGCAGTTTTATAAAGCCCTTCAGCATGAAGAAAATGGTCAGGGCATGTTCCTTAAAAACCCACCTGCCTGCAACAGGCCAGGACATTCAAACCACTAAATTATACTTCCTCCTCTCCACTTTCAGTCATGAGAAACTTGCAGCCATTTTGCCCAAGAAAACCATCAGCAACTTCTTCTTCCAGCAGTTTTCTGCACTGTTTTAGTTTTTTGGAAGGATCCATGTGAAATGAATCCTGGATGGGAGCCCCCAAGTGCTGCTAAAGAAATCAAATGGGAGAAGAGCCTCCCTTCATCTGTCACTTCTGCACAGAAGCTACAGCAAGAGATGGAAGCGGCAACTGAGCTGCCAAAACCCCAAAATGCTGATTTTTTTAAAGCTCTACTTTCCTTCTTGAGGCTGAAGCATTTCTGTCTCACCCTGCCAGCAAAACCGAGCTGCATCAGGCCATGAGAAGTGTTATTGCAGGCAGGCTCTCAGCATTAACTGCCTGAATTACGTGCTTGAACTGTAAAAGCCATTTTCTATCAATTTAGCAAGTGTTTGCCATCACCAATACCTGAAATCTAATTGCATATTAAGTGCTTCAAAGGTCTGGAGCAACTCTGAGTGTGTTTACAGGAATAATGCCTGAATTGCAACCTGTTGGCCAGGCTGAAGAGAACAACGTGGATATTGCCAGTTTTTCACACACAAGAAAACACTTTATCATTTTTAATTGCTGTTGCACACCAGACAAACCAGGAACCGATTCCCAGCTCGATGTTCCCTCCACAATCTGGCTTTTCTCCTTCCTGGGTCAGAAATCCTCCCAAGAACCCTTTTCACACCTGGATAAAAGCAGTCCTAAGGGTTTGCTGTTGTGTGTGAAAGCTTTGGTCCCTCCAAACAATGCAAACACCTTGGTCTGTAAGGAACCAGAGCAGCTCTTTCTGCTGGGATTCACACCCCACACAAGGATTATCCACCTGGCTGCTGGATTCTGGAGCTCCCTTCCTCATTTTGTGCCTCTTCCTCAAGCCAGATCAAGCATCACAAGGTGCCAAGGGAAGTTCAGGTGAACAAAAATGTTTGTTCCACCTCCAAATCCAGGGAAGCTGGCAGGATGCTACCTGTGAAAATAGATTTTTTTTTCCCCTCCACACAAAAAAAGGGAAGCTGATTTCTCTGAGTTCTGTCTTCATTTGCAAGACTAAACCACTACAGAAATGTCCATCTAAACTTCTTGAATTTATACCACTTGTAAGAACCCTGCCTTACTTCCAGCCCCGAAGAGGTCAGGCAAAAGAATAAAACTAACTTGAAATTGCAGACTCTGTTTGACCGAGGGGAAAATGAGTTTAAAAGGAATATTGATTTTACCCCCTGAGTGACTGTTCAGGTGCACTTCAGCTTTTTGCTTTGCTCCTGATACACGTTTATTTTTCAATGTTTTTACATTAAATATTGCTGATTTTTTTTTTAATTGAAATCATTGAACAGACAACTTGAACAGACAGAAACAGCTCAACATTTACAGTATGTAAAAAAACCACTTTGCAATTAATTCTGAATAATTGTGCAGAGCATAACCTTCCAGGAGTTCACAAGCTTTAAAATCGTTCCTGTTTTGTGTTTATATTCTATTGTTTTGTGTTTATATTCTATAATGTATTCCATTATATTCTAAGTTTAAGCCCACTCCCCGTGGCTTTTTACAAGCTTTTCACATCACCTTTCCCAAAGGGCAGAGCCACGCTGTGCCACCAGGCCTCGGGACAGCTTGCAGACACTGTGACACTCAGATCAGTAACATATTTAACAACTGAATCACCAAAACTGAACTGACAAAACCATTTGTAGCATCTGCCTGCGATGACAAACTTGAACATCTCAAGCCTGGCGGGTTTGTGGCTCAGCCTGAGCTGGCCCCGCATTTCAAAGCACCTGTGTTGCTATCACCTAACACAGACCCAGATCAAGGTGCAACTTCCTGTGTGTTTTAAAAACAAGTGCCAGGAGGAAATGCCTCCCAGTCCCCTTATAAGGGCAAAACTGAACTTGATAGCGAGCTGCAGCACCCGAATAAAGCAGCACCCAAAGAAATCCACTCTGCTCAGGAATAAATGTGCAGGAATCTTCCCCGAGCAAAGCTGGGTTCTTTGGAGTTCAGTTTAAACACTGACACGACTTGGAGTTATTTCAATCTGCCTCCCCCAATAAACGAATCACAAAATAAAACAAATCCCGAAGTTTTCTTGCAGTTAGCATTCTAGACATGCCTCAAATTATGACTTCCCATTGCTAATCCCTTGGAACAGACAGTGCATCCTCCTCAGCTCCGGGTCTGTTTGAACAGAGCTGGATCCATCCTCTCCTGACACACTGAGCTGTCTTTCTACCCTCAATCTGCATTATTACCAGCAGCCTCGATGTGCTTCAGATTTATTCTGGTTCTCCTCTCCTCCTTCATGGGTTTTAAAAGTCCCAATTCAACACGGTTATAGAACCATAGATTGGTTTGGGTTAAAGAGACCTTAAAGATCGATTTAGTTCCGACTCGCAGCCATCATCCAACCCAGCAATTACTTTGTCACACACACACAGAGCAGAATTATGGTTTGGGCATCTGCAGAAGGTGCGGAGCCGGCACACCTTGCCGGGCTCCCTGCTCCTCATCCCTGCGTGTCCTTTGGGGTGATGGATCCAGCCACGGCTGGGAAGGAGGGAAGGGACAGAGGGGTGGCAGATGTCCCCAAGTGTCCCTGTGCACACAGAAACAGCTGCCGGACAGACAGCCGGACACCATCAGCTGCCCGGCAGTGGAAGGCAGGGATGTCCCCGGCACAGAGAGCTCACGGTCAGGGCTCACCCGGGGCTCCGGGGGCTTCCAACTCCTCCACACCCACCGGCGGCCACAACCGGAGCTGTTTCACTGCTGTTCCCTCTGCCGCCGGCCCGGGGCCGAAACGCGGCTCTGACAGCCCTGCCTGAGGGGCACCAGAGCACCAGGGGCACCTCCATCGGCACCCTCTGGGACACAGGGGACCCAGCGGCTCCGCTCCCTCTGGGACCGGGGACCGCGGCGGCTCCTCACGGGCACCGGCCCCTCTGGGCTCAGGGCCCGCAGCCGCTCCGCAGCCCGGGCGCGCCCGCCGCGCTCAGCCCACGCCGCCCCCGCTCCGCTCTCCGGGAAAGGCACCCGCCGCCCGCTCCGCCCTCCCCGGTCCCCTTCAGGCCGGCCCGGGGCCCCGGCAGCCCCGGCTGGCCCCACTCACCGCTGCCGTGGCGCTCGGCGGGACGGGGCGGCGCGGCCCCGCGGGGCCGGGAGCGGCTCAGTGCAGGCCGGGCCGAGCCGGGCCGGGCGGTGCGGTGCGGACAGCCCGGGCCGGGAGCGGCTCAGCCCGGGGACGGCCCGCGGCGCTCGGCGGCGGAGAGCGGAGGGCGGCGGTCCCGGCACGGCGGACGCGCACGGAGCATGCGCGGGGCCGGGCCCGCCCCGGGGAGGCGCCTGGGCCCGGCTGAGGCACCGCGGGACGGAGCGGAGCGGGCCGGGGCGGGAACGCTCCGTGTGTGGGAGCGGCCTCTATTGGGGAGCGGTGCCTGTGTGGGAACGGCCCCTG
Source organism: Zonotrichia leucophrys gambelii (assembly GCF_028769735.1). Lineage (NCBI taxonomy): Eukaryota > Metazoa > Chordata > Aves > Passeriformes > Passerellidae > Zonotrichia > Zonotrichia leucophrys. The sequence continues at coordinate 29,322,629 of NC_088178.1, forward strand.
TGTGGGTACGGCCCGTGTGGGAGCGGCCCCTTCCAGCCCGAGCCGTGCCTGCGTTCTGTGGTTACCGCTCGGACAGTGCCGGAGCTGCGGGTTCTTCCCCACCCCAGCGCCGAGGCTGCGGCTGTCACCTCTGCAGATGCCCAGAGTTTGTCACGGGGCTGTCTGAGCTAGAGAATTACGGAATCACAGAATCATTGAGCTGGGAAAAGCCCTCCAAAGTCACCGAGCCCAAGCAGTGAGCCAGCCCAGAGCGCTGAGTGCCGCGTCCAGGGATGGGCACTCCAAAGCTCCTTGCACAGCCCCTTCCGAGGCCTGAGCCCCCTTTCCATGGAGAAATCCCTGCTGATGTCCAATCTAAACCAGCCCTGGCACAGTTTACGACCACGTCTTCTTGTCCTATTGCTGCTTACAGAAAAATCAACCCCTCACCTGGCTACAAGCTCCTGTCAGGTGTGTGTGGAATCATCTTTTACAAACCCACAACCTTGTTTCCATTCTCACGCCGATGCGAGCGAGGCAGTGTAAACAACTCACTGAAATGGGGAGATGCTCACAATCCTCCTGTCTGCACAGAAAAGAAACTGTTTTTTTTCACTGCGGTTTCAAACTCTTGTCAAAGTCACAGGAAACGGCACAAGTGGAAGTAAAACGCGTAAGAAAATGATTCAGTTCAATGAAATCACTCGCCCCTGCTTCCCACACACCACACGTATCTGGCATTTTCTTCTGAGAGAAATCTGCTGCTGCCTTTTGGGGGAATCGTCCTGAAAGATTAATAGGTCATTAGAAAACCCATTCTGATAAATATTTCCCCTGGGTGTAACTCAGACTGAGCACACTGACACCATTTCATCAAGGCTTTCTGGCGTGTGGCAGCACCAGGTGTGAAAGGCCCCTCGCTGTTCTGTGGTGTTTACACACACACCCGGCTCATCCACCTTGTGCCTCAGCAATCCCGAGTTTTGTCCCTTTTCTCCAGGAAATCAACCTGGGAGCAGCCAGGAGTCAGGTGCTGCTGGCCTGGGAGTGCACATGTCCAGGTGGTTGTAATTTACAAACTGGAGAAATAATCACTGCTTCCATTTTTCCCCTCTCCCGAGAGGAATCCAGCCAGCCCTGTTTCCGCAGCCATCAGGGAACCAGCAGGGTGGGATTTGGATGATTTTGCACCATGATAACCTTTTTCCTCAGCTACATGGCCACTGGGTCTGGATTAACCACGCACTCTGGGAAAGCGCTGGAGCCTCAACCTGTTTCCATCACTTTGGTCATCTCAAGAGTAGAAAAGAGCCTGAGGCTGGGAGAAGAGAGGTTAAACAGTGCAAATCATGGAATCATGGAAGGGTCTGGATTGGAAGGGACATAAAAAATCATCTGATTTCACACCTTGCCACTTTCCACAGTGCCAGGGTGCTCCAAGCCCCATCCAGCCTGGCCTTGGGCACTGCCAGGGATCCAGGGCAGCCACAGCTGCTCTGGGCACCACTGCCAGGGCCTCACCTCCCTCCCAGGGAAGGATTTTTCCCTAACTATTGCACTTTTATCTTCTTTTTCTGCTTTGGTCAGGGTCAGGATTAAATGCATAGAGATGGTATTTCATGTTCAGACTCCGATTAATTTTAGTTTATTAATTCTTATCTATATTGTAGTCTAATAAGTTGTGACTTCTACAGCAATTCACTGTCAAGCCACAAAATGGCCTCACATTTATCTTTATAAGGTCTTTTAAGGAAAAACTACCTAATAAAGAAATTACACTTAGATTATTTTTACTTTTAGCCTAATAACTAACCACTCGTGTTCTGCAATGTGGATTTTTCTATCTAATGACAAAATACCACCTACACTCATGAAGAAGGTGAAAAAGAAAGACCAGCCACCACCTTAAAACTTCCCTCTTGCCTTATATCTATTACTGTATTCTAAAACTTTACACTCTGAGTTTCCCACCATGTGATGTTACACACTTCTGTTCTAACTCCACCCCCACAATCCCAGTTCTGTCATTTAATTTTGGAAGCTTTCTCCACAGCCTCAGTGTTCTCTTGGGGGTCAGTGCCTGGCAGCACAGAAAGTCTGAAATTCTCAGCACCCGGGGTTCCAGCACCTAACATCTAACATGTGTGGATGTGCCATGGTTCCAGCACCGACCTCTTCTTGTTCCCTTTTCCCCACATTTTACCTGCAGCAGCTGCTTCCAACAATTCTCTTTCCTTCTCACCAGCCCTTTCTATGGCTTTGCCATGATAAGGATAAAATCATTTTTCTTGGTGGGTTTTCATGCTGAAAACCACCCCAGATCTGCATTATTTGTGCCTTACAGGCAGGACTTGTTTCTCAGCACAGCAACTGATGCTGCAAAGGTTCTTAAATCCTGGAGCTGCCCAGCCCAGCCCAGCCAAGGTTGTGACCAAGGATTGCATAAGGGGCTTAGCCTGGGGCTGCTCGTGGAGCAGAGCAGCTTTACCTCTGCTCCATCTAAATCCATGCCCAGAGCCCAGGATCATGTCCAGGAATGACCCAAAGGCCACGTCCTTCAGCCACAATTAAATCCTCACACACCTCACTTTAAAAAATACTGAGCTGCTCTGGCACTTGGATTTCACTGAAGCTGTGTGCTCAGTCTCCCAGTCCTGTCTGCCACGTGAGCTTTTGCCTTCTTTTCCTTGATTTTGGTTGTTCTGTGACATGAAACTGGGATGAAATCAATGTGCTTCTAAAAATTCCTCCAAGAACTATGTTAATAACAGGGGGCATTTCCAGCCTGTACCCAAAATTGTCTGTGTTTACCACAACATTCCAGCCTATAGGAAGGATGCAATTTTGTATTAAAATTCTTAAAGTAGTTTTCTCTAAGGAATTAATCATCTGTAATTGTGGCTTTGTTTCTTGCTTAGAAAGAGAATAGGCTTGCAAAGAGCTGCAGAAAAGTAAATAAAGAAAAATAAACATTTTTTTCCCCCTCTAAGTACTGGGGTGCAGTGACACATCTGAAGAATTATTTTGTATCTTACATTCTTCTTTATTTTGCAAATTCCAGGATGCACTGATATTCTCCAAAAAAAAAAAAAAAAAAAAAAAAAAAAAGGCAAAATACAGAGGATGAGATCCGACTGTCTTGGTATTTGTGATTTAAAAATCAAACTAAATTCCAACAAATTTCCTCTTGTATCCTTCTTTAAAGAAGGGATAGGAATGGATGCATAGATTATCCCCTACTTGTCCACTCTGCAATTTGATTTCAAGCTTCACTTTTCCCTCTGAAATGGGATATTTCCACTTCACCTTAAGCAGTTTAAATGTTTCAAAAGCTTTTTTAAAAAATGTATTTCAAACTACACTGAGGAGTATACGGTAAAGTGCTTTAAATCACTGATGGCATCAGCTTGGGATTGACAGGACTTTTATATAAAGGTGATTTAACATCTCTAAGTGGTTCCAGTTTGTCATTGATTTGTTCCTGGCAGTAGCTCTGGGGCCTGGTTCTCCTCACTCGTATCAGCAAAATTCAGGAGGATGCAATGAAGTCAGAGATGAGTAAAAGGAGATGTAAAATTCCCTAACCTGTAGTAGGATTTGAAAGCATTCTGAGAACAACTCTGTGTCCTCACACGCTTCTGCAGAGCGCTGTGAAAATTAAAAATCATTTTATGAATGATATTTTTGGTTTTCCCCACGCCAGGATGCAGGGCCAGGAGGAGGGGGTCACCCAACCAAACCCTGGGTGCTCCAAAATCCAAAGCAGCCTTTCAGGTGGGTTTGTGGGTACCCCTGCACCCCATCCCCACATGAGCACGCCTCAGAGCCCGTGGGGTGTGTAAACAGACAGCCAAGGGCACAAGTTCTTTACATCTGATCTGTGGCTGAATTTATCTTCAGCTTCCTGTGCTCACGGAACATGCGTGAAACCCCGCTGCTGACACGGTTTTCAGAGAGCTCTGCTTGGAAAAGCAAGCCAGAGAATTTATTTTGAGACCCGGGGAAGGTGTGAATTGCTTCCGAGTAATTAACTATTTCTAAACATTGCAGAGGGGGGCGTATGTGGCCCGAAGTTTGGAGTCCGGCTAGCTGAGGGCGTGTCATGGTTTGAGCCTGGCACAGAGCCAGTGCCCCCATGAAAATGCCCACCCTGGTGTCTGCTGTGAGATGTGACCAGGAATAAGCAAAACAGGCTCCAACTTAAACATAAATAACACTTTATTACCTAAAACTACAGGAAAAAATAGGAAAGACTATAAGGAAAAGAAAAAAAAATTGAAAACCTTACAAAAACCACTTTTCCTCCTCCCCACTCCCTGACTTTCCCAATCCAATACATTCTCTCAAAACAACTGCTCAGCCTTGGCCCCACACGTTAGTATACTCAAACTGCAGTTCATGAAGAGGAAACGGAGTCCTTCTTGTTCCATAGGCTTCTCGTGGAGACACACTGAGACCCTCGTGTGCTTCCCTGTCACTCCGGCACCGCCCGGAAAGTCCATTTGCCGCTTGTGACACGTTCCTTCCATGCTCAGTGCTCTCACCACCGAGGCATGGCCAGAGCTGCTTTTAGGGTGGTCTTTCAAGGATGCCTTGTCTCACTCCAAAAAGGCACAGTCTCTGCTTTTGGGACAACTGTCCCCCCCATATATTTCCAACCCCTGGGGCCGGGGGTCCTCACAAATGAACCCTCCTGGGTTTGAGGCACTGCCTCCCCTAAATGCAGTCTGTGTCACAGGAACAACTGAGTCCATGGCTACAAGAAAAGTCCAGCTAAAAGGCCACTCCAAATCATCTCTCCCCATCCAATCATCTCCACAATCTCCGGGCCAAAGTCTTATCTCATTTCATCTCTCATCTCCCTTCTTATTCAGCTTCGAGGAGGATTAGCATTTTCGCAAGGCCCCAATCATGCAAGAAAGGGTTAAAAGTTTTCAGTCTCTGTCTGTCCTGGGAGATGATACTCCCACACATGCTGCTGCTGCGGCCGGCCGGGCTCTCTCTCTCTCTCCCCTTTCTCCTCCTGGCGGGCTGCCATCACATTCGGTGCCGCCGGCTCTCTCTCTCTCCGGGGGGGGGGGGGGGGGGGGGGGGAAAGGGGCTGGCTGCCCGATATCTCTTGGGGCTCCCCCACCCTTCCATCCTCGAAGCCCCCTCTGTCCAGGCCCTGGCCCCAGGCCTCACCGCATGGCTGTCCCCTCCCCCGCCCAGCAGCAGCGGGCCGGGCGGGGGAGAGAGATCTGACCTCCTCGCCCGACGAGTCCCAAAGAGGAAATGCCAGGGCAGTGCCCTGCTTTTAACCCCTGTGTATTCTCGGAGGTGTGTCCAAACCCCACTGGCTACACCAGGTGTCAGTATGAAACTCAAAACCTTCATTGGTTTGACCACAGCTTCCCAGAATTCCCAACTCCTTCCGGGTCAAACCATGACACTCACCTTCACCTCCAGAATACACTTTCTAAAATTATCAACAAAATTACAAAACACTTCTATACAACAATACCTTAGATTCACTTAACTATTATACCCTTAACTTAGTCCAAATGCTTTCCTTTTCATCGTTATCCTCACACAGCTTTCACTCATCATTCTCCCGTGATTCGATTTCACTGGTCCAGGAACAAAAATGTCATGGTTTGAGCCTGGCACAGGAGCTCGTCTCCCATGAAAATGCCCCACCGGTGACTATGCTGTGAGATCGGACCAGAATAAGCAAAACAGCTCCAACTTAAAAAATAACACTTTATTACCTAAAACTACAGGAAAAATAGGAAAGACTATAAGGAAAAAATAAAAAATTGAAAATCTTAAAACACTTTCCTCCTCCCCACTCCGACTTTCCAATCAATACATCTCTCAACAACTGCTCAGCCTTGGCCCACACGTTAGATCAAAAACTGCAGTTCATGAAAGAAAGGAAAAGTCCTTCTAGTTCCATAGGCTTCTCGTGGAGACACTATTGAGACCCTCGTGTCTTCCCTGTCACTCCGGCACCACCGGAAAGTCCATTTGCTTGTGACACGTTCCTTCCATGCTCAGTGACTCACCACCGAAGACATGGCCAGAGCTGCTTTTAGGGTGTCTTTCAAGGATTGCTTGTTCACTCCAAAAAGGCACAAGTCTCTGCTTTTGGGACAACTTCCCCCCATAGTATTTCAACCCCTGGGGCCGGGGGCCTCACAATGATACCCTCCTGGGTTTGAGGCATTTGCCTCCCCTAAATGCAGTCTGTGTCACAGGAACAACTGAGTCATTGAAAAGATAAGTCAGCTAAAAGGCCACTCCTAATATCTTACCATCCTAATCCTCCACAACTCCTGGGCAAAGTCTTATCTCATTCATCTCTTCATCTCCCTTCTATTCAGCTTCGAGAGATTATGCATTTTCGCAAGGCCCATCATCAAGAAAGGTTAAAAGTTTTCAGTCTCTGTCTGTCCTGGAGATGATACCACACAATGCTTGCTGCGGCCGGCGGGCTCTGACTCTCTCCCCTTTCACTCCTGGCGGGCTGCCATCACATTCGGTCGCCGGCTTCTCTCTTCTCCGGAGGGGGGGGGGTGGGGGGGGGCGGGGGGAAGGGCTGGCGTGCCGTATCTCTTGGCTCCCCCCCTTCCATCCTACGAGCCCCTCTGTCCAGGCCCTGGCCCCAGCCTCACGCATGGCTGTCCCTCCCCCGCCAGCAGCAGCGGCCGGCGGGGGCAAAGAGCATCTGACCTCCTCGCCGACGAGTCCAAAGAGGAATGCCAGGGCAGTGCCCTGCTTTTAACCCGTGTATTCTCGAGGTGTTGTCCAAACCCCACTGGCTACACATGTTTTGCAGATGAACTCAAAACCTTCATTGGTTTGACCACAGCTTCCCAGAATTGCCAACTACTTCCGGATAACCATGACAGGGCGAAAGGCCGACGCCCCTCTGCAATTCCTGGCCAGGCCCTTCGGCGTCTGAGGGCCTCGGGCTGTGTGCTGGCGGACTGGCTCACACCCTGGTATAGGGGAGGAACGGAGCTGACCATTTCGGGGGTTAAACATCGGTTTATTGAAGGTGTAGCGGATCCAAACGTGGGGAAACCAACCAGGAAAAGTTTTCCAATAGGGAGTGCAACAGGATTATAAAGGAGGGGGGTGGGTACAGGCGGAACCAATCGGGAAAGGTGAGGGGATGAACTTCACAGAACTGACACTCCATGGAGACCAATAATCAAAAGGTAAAGGAGGTGTCCTGGGACCCCAGCCAGCCACCATCTCCAGAGAGGAGAAGGTTCTCGAAACCTGGGAGGAGAAGGGGGTGATTGACTGGACCCAGGGAGGAAACAACTTTCACTGATAAGGGAAACCAGGGGAGAGCAATTACACATCGGCAACTATGAATAGCGGTTACTATGGCAACTTAGCTGACAGGCTAGCAGTGGCGGGAAAAACTGGGGGAACAAAACCATTTTACACATAATAGGGGAGAACAATACATAAATTGGGGGAATAACACAAGACACTTAACAACACACTACAACATCACATGGTGCCCAAGCCTGTTTTTACAGCTAACAATCTCAGTTTGGGGAAGGAGAGCTCTTCATGTCAGTGGTGCAGGGCTCCTTGCAGAGCAGAGATGGATGAGGTGCCCTGGTTCCCAGGGGCTGCAGGGCATTTCCAGCAACGCCAGAGCCGGGGCTGGGAGGTGCAACAGTGTCGTTATCTCGCTTTTGAGGGGCTGGAAGGCCCGGGTGGCTTGGCAGCCGCGTATCGAAGACGAGAAGAGGCTCAGTTCTTCTTTCGGTTTTTATGTTATTATTGTTTATCTAAAAGATGTTCTTCAGCCGAACAGAGCTCTGCTCAGCAGCAGCCTGAGCCACTGTGCGTCCCGGACCGCCACGTATCTTATACCCATTGTTACGTGTACAATATTTATCATTTTTCCCCAATACCATTTATTCTTATAACTCGGTGCACTCTCAGTAATAACCAATCCAAAAATGCCACCGTGGCCAAAGAGATGGAGGAGAAGAGAAAGAGAAGGAGGCAGGACACGCCCATTCCCCCATCTACTCCTCTAACCCTGTACAGAATCCTAACCTGTGTCTCACCTCTAATTATAATCTTTTCGCCATTCACCCGGTGAAGCCCTCTTATCTTCATAAAGGTGTCATCTCCGTGTAGGATCAAGTCAGCCCAGACACTTCTGGCAACTTCAGGGCTCCCGGCCCCAAGGTGGTCTCGGAGGCCCGGCATCCAGACTCAGATCTGAGATCCCACACAACAGGAGCTCAATTCCTGGCTTTCCTGGCCGGGGGGATGAGTTCACTCCCTGTGCTCCCAGATGGGCATGTGAAGGTGCTGCTGCCGTGTCCCAGCCCTGCAGCAGGCGCGTTCGTGTCGCTGCTTGCCTTCACTGACTGCTTTTCCCGTTGCCATCTCTCTGCTTCTTCATTGTTCTTACCCCAAACCAAACCAACAGTTTTATTTTCATTTTCTCCCCAGATTTCTCTGCTGAAAAATATCCCTTCTGCTGCCTTGCTGGGAAGCAGAAACTGGGTTTGTGTAGAGCTCTGGAGCAGCTGCAGAGGAGGAAGATGGTGATGGCGGCCAGCTCCAAACCCCACTTCTGGCTCCCCCTCCCCTGAACTCCGACTCATTCCACCAGCACGTTTTCATTGTGCTTCAAGCAGATGAATAAAATACATCAAGACAAATCAATAGTGCCCAGAAGCTCAAATGCATTTTCTTGAGCTCACCCACTTCCCAGCACAGCCCTTTCCAGAAGGATGAGCTTGCTGCTGGCACAGCTCACAGGTACCCACTTGCTGCCTGGCTGCCTGCCAGCCACACCACTGGGGCTAGACAATGCTGCTCTCATGGACTGGCTCCACATCCACAGGGGTATTTATGGATATATATGGAGATTTTTTTTTTCTAGGATATATATATATATATATATCCCAGAAAAAGTTGGATGTGCAACAGCTGGGTTTTATAAGGGCAAGTTTGGAAATGGAGTGTGCTGGTGGGGAGGCACAAAGCACAGCAGTGACCTCAACCTGAGCAATAATTAAATGTTTTCAGATGGGAAATGTCACGTTTGTCACCAAAATGATCCAATATTGATCGTGTCCCTCTCTGTCCACACAGCCCAGAGTTTGTGTAGCTGACTGAGGCATTTCTCAGGTCATGCCCAGCACGGTCCAGGCTCCCTGTCCCATTCAGGGGCACACATGTGACACAGAGCACGTAGCATTCCTAAAATCTTTAATGCCTGGACAAATTCCAAAGCTCACTCTGCTACTGCTGTTTTCCTCATGTATGCTTTTGGAAATGACAATTCCTCACTCTGGGTTAAAAAGCAGCATTTTGAGGTGGGGTTTACCATATTCCCCCTTCCTCTCTCATAAGGAGATTGGGAATTAAGGTTGTGTTTCCAGGAGGGGTGTTGTTCATAATGGCCCAGAGGGTTCAGAAATCCAGGCAGGATGGCAAACAAGCTCCAGATCTGGAGGAAAGTGGAAATTTTTGCCATGAAGGATGAGCTGAGTGCCCCAGTCCAGCTGTGCTGGTTGAATGGAGTCAGCAGGACCACATGGCTGCTGTGGGAAGGGAAAAAATAAAGTGTCAGAGTTCTCAGAGAAATGTGATGTTCTGGCTGGTCTCTGTCGCCCTGGGTGGCCTTTAAATGGCACAGTCCACACTAAGAGGAGAACTGTCACAGTGCACTTGAATATGGTTTCTAACCTGCTGAGAACATCCAGATTGCAACACAAAATCTGGTGGAAATAGCTGAAGTTCCCACTCCAGTCCACGAAAGCCATGGAGGTCAGGAGCAGTGCAGGAATTTTCTCCCATCTCTGTTTCCCTCATTTCCTCCTATATTTCAGGCAGCTGTTTTAAAAGGCTGTGACATTTCCTTTAACTTAGCTGAGTTCAAGAGGTGAAGAAGGGAGAAGTCCACAGTCTAAGAAGGAACTCAACAAACCCCGTTCCTCTGATAATTTTCAGATAAAACTGCCGTGAGTTTTCCTTTAATGGGGCTGCACACAACTGCAGAAGCTTGGCACATTTACATCCAAAATTAATTAGGCTTCATTAGCAATAATACTGTGGAAATTTTCATTTTCAGAGTCCCCTGGATCCATTTCAAACCAGGATGCAGGAGATGGGGATGTTCTGCACAGGGAGGAGATTTTGCCCAACCACGTGATGTTGTTATCACTCTGGGAATGTCAGCACACAGAACACACCAAACCAGGCACATCCTCGTGGAGCTTCTCAGTTGTCTCTGTGATTTGTGTCCATCTCATCCTGTGGAGAGCCTAGTTCAAGCATGGCTTAAAGAAAGAGGCCATGAAGGTATTCAGCTAAGGGAAAAAGCAGCCTTTCCCAGGCTTAATCATGTAAATAATTAGATTCTCAGCCACCTTTTATATAAACAAGATTCTCAGACCGTTTCCTCAAAAACAGGCAATATTCTGTCCTTGGCTGCTCTGGGAACAGATATGAAGGTTTTGAGAACTTTTCATATCATGGTGAGAACACTGATCTTGGTTTCAGTAAACTAACTTCAGGTATTGTAAACAAAAGGAGGAGCTGATGTTTTCTCTACAGCCTGTCAGGAGCTCAGATTTTGCAATATGCATGAATTTAATTAACACTGTTATAAAAAGTGCCTGGTTGATCAATAAATCGGAGTCAGATGCTGAACCAACAAAGGTGGGTCGCTCCCTTCACTTCAACATCATCCAGCACAGCCTGTGCTTCTGTGGGAGAGGGGTTAACTCATCCACTTCCCTCTGGAAGATGCTGCTCCAACACTGACACCCTTTTGTGTGTTATCATCAAGTCATGCTGTATTTAAAATAAGCTGGAGGTGAGACTCCCATCATGGAAAACAGCTTTCCCTGTTCCAATTAAACCACTGATTCTCACTGACCCCACTTGTTCCTCTACCAGCCCTTTCTCCAGGGCTCTTTGCCACCACCAGACCCAACCTGCCTGTGCTGGTGCTGCCCTTGTGTGTGCATGGCCTTGGACTTCCCAGCACCCTCAGCCCAGGCTGCTCCAGGCAGCAGGGATGAGACCCATGGAGGGGATCCACAGCTCCACTGTCCATCCACCAACACCTCCAGCAGGAATCATTTGCTCTCTGCCAGTCTTATTTTTAGGCAGGAGGAATCTGAGGCTTGTGCAAATGTTTAAACACACGTCTCTGCTGAATTATTCAGTGTGCTCTGCCTGCTCCTGGAGTTCATTCAAAGGGAGGGCAGTCCACAGAGCTCTGGCATTCACCGTGGAGAGCAGGAGGCAGAGGCAGCACCAACAATTCCCTGCCCTCTCCAGCCCTCCTGCCCCAGCTCTGGGCTCCCCTAGCACTGCTCAGCACCTAATCTGAGCAAATCTGCCTTAATTTCAGGTGGCCCTGTGTGGCACAGAGCTGGGGACTGCTGTGCCCTGAGCTGTGGGTGAGGCTGCAGTGCCTGACTTAAGGAAGTCCAAGGAAAAACCTGAGCAGCTTTAAATTTTCCTCCATTTTCTGCTCTGGTTGAAAGAGGTTTTTTCCAGGGGCAGATGCACATCCCTGTGCACCACAAACCCCACAGTGCAGCTCTCAGCCTCTTGAAGTCAAAGGAGAACTTGAGATTTGAATTCTAATTTCACCTATGAACTGAAGCACAGCTGGGAGCCAAACCCTTTGGAGCAGAGGGGTCTTTCCTCTGGTTCCACCCCTCCCAGAAAAATTAGAACATTTGCCCAACATCATTTAAAGAGCTTGTATAAGAGTATATTAATCCACATGTGGGTCTGTGCACCTCTCCTGCTCCTGTGAAATGCTATGAAGAGCAAATTATGTACCAAACTCTGCAATCTTGGCTTGCTCATCTGCCCAAATGCAGCAATTACAGCAGTAACTGACACTGCACCACACTGGAACACTCAGCTCCTGCTGAGTACTTTTGTCCCTGAGCAGCCATCACATAAAGTCACAGTTTTCCTTAGTGAATCAAGCTAATGACAAAATGCAGGGTTTCCATATAATCCAATGACTCAGCAAGCAGCTGTTTCCAAAATGTGAGATACAGGCAGAAATATCTCATGGAGAAAGGAGAAGGGGTCGTGTCACCCTCTGCTCACACACTGCTTTTCCCAGTTCCAGGGGAAAGCAGGACAGTACAGACTCCTGCAGCTCATTCCACATTGTGCAGCAGCTCCAGGCTCACACTGAGGATTTCCTTAATCAGATATAAACTCAAGTTGCTTTCTGGTACATCTAATATTTGCATGGGGACATTGTAAGTAGGCGGCTTGGTTTGCAAAGATGTTTAATCACGGAGGTCTGGGTTAGAGTTCAAGTTCAAGTGTCTGCACTAAGCTGGAGAAGGTCTAAATAAGCAGCAATTGAAACAGTCTGACTCATGCAGGGCACTGCTGGACTTTGAAATGGCTGAGGGCTTAAAGCTCTGTTGGGAAGAATTTTTATTTTAGTCCAATAGCAACAGAAGGTACATTTGGGGGGGGGAAAGGCATTTTGGGGGAAGGCAACATCTTCATCTGGTTTCAAGGGCTGCAGACAGGGGATGCCTTTAATCCTGCTGCTGTCAGAAGGGCCAGGCTGCTCCAAGCAGCAGCTGCCACCCTTAAAAGGCTGAGCTGGGGCTGGGAGCCAGGAGCAGAGCAGCCATTCCAGCCTCACAGCCCTGAGGAGACATCCCAGGAGCAGAAACGCTCCTCTCCCCACGTGGAACGTGGGTGGGAAGGCAGCGGAGTCCAGACAGGAAAAGGGACTTTCCTGATGCAAGAGCCTGAGAACTGCTGGGTGAGAACAGACCCATCTGGAATGGCAGCTGAGACACAGCAGCAGGAACTGCCCTGCCTTGGCATCAGTCCCAGCAATCACAGACAGAGAGGGGATGGGCCTTGTTTCTGTACCCCTGCATTCGGGTTGTTTGTGTCTTGCATCAACACGTTGGTAGGAGGAAGTGCTCCAGCAGCAAAAGAGACTCTGAGAGTTGCATTGTTCGTGTGCAGCAATGCTTGGACAGCAAACCCACCAGCCTGTCCCATTCCCATATTGGTAGGAAGCTACAGGAAAAAGAGATGGATTCTCTGCCCAGTGTGCCAGAGAGGGAGATAAATTCCAGTGAATGTGACTGGAGAGGGGCTGCTCTGAAGCACAGGCTCAGTTCCTGTGCCATGGCAGAGCTGAGGCTGTGCCTGTTGTGACAGGAAATGAGAGGCACCAGTCACTGGGGCAGGCTGTGCAGCCCCACACGAGTGTCCCACACACAGCTCTGCTGCACATCCCTAAAAACAGCACGGGTTGGTCATTAACCTCAAACCTGAGGCATGGCCAGGCAGGTGAGCAAGTGTACTCCTTGGATCTGATCCAAAACAAACCTTGGATCTGCCTCTGAGCACTCACCTTGCTTTCTGTGGGCAGGAAAGAACTTGATGGTTTCTATAGGGAGTCACCAGGCTGTTCCTATCAGGGAGCACCTGGAGCTGTGCCTGGGGCAGCACCACGAGCACCTGGCTGGATGCACTGCCTTTCTGCCAGGAAAGGGATTGCACATTCCCTGAGCACCTGAAATGGGTAAAGAGAGAGCCCTGGGCAGCTTCCAAACGCTCCCATGGCCAGGATCCCCCAGCTCCTCCCTCTCCTGCCCATCCTGGAATGCAGGTGGCACAGGGAGGAGCAGCACAGCAGTGCTGTGGGACAGCCAGCACAGAGATGAGCACTGCTCCTTTCTGGGATAAGCACATTCCTGCCTGGAAGAGGTGCCTGTAACCTTTGCAAAGTGGAAGCTGAGGGTTGACTCTGCTCAGATTTTAATCCAGAATTTAAACTCTTGGTAGCAGGATGTGTTTTTTTATTGTTTGCAGTTTCTGGTGAGACAGAGCCCTCCTCCAGACGCAGCCTCGAGCCTCTGTCCCAGCACCAGTAAGAATTTCCCCCCTTTAAGTGACGCAGGCTGGCAAAACGTTCCATCAGTGGCTGCACAGCCCTGACCCCACCAGGCTGGCCCCAAAAACTTCCAGTGAGCAGCAGGGGAATGAAAAAGCATCTTTTCACCATCTTGGGGCTAATCCCTGTCCTGTGCCCGAGCAGCAGGGAAGCACAGGGCAAAGCCCTGCTGGACAAGAATTATCCAGCCCAGAAAGAAGAATTTCTAAACACCATTGGGTCAATGACCACGCCGAATGTCAGGATGGAGGGCAAACAGTGACCTCTGCAAAGTGCTGCATCAGCCTCGGCAGCCTGAATGCCACCAGCTCCTCGGGGAAGGGCAGGAATCTGGGAAACGGGCACTGCACCGACATTCCTGCAGCTTTCCGGTCACTTTATGCAAAAATCTTGGGATTTCACAGTCCCACCACAAGCCGGCCCGCGGGGCCCCTCTGCTGTCGGGTCCCAGCACTGCAGAGTTAATTCACACGGCACAAAGATCAGCACAGGCCCCCTGAAAATCACCTCATTTCCAGGGATTTTGATGACATCGCTGTAAAAAACGACCCAGGAAATTCAGTCTCCCACTCACAGAGCAGAGAAGCCCCGAGGAAACCCTGCAAGGGGCTGTCCCCGATCCACCAGTAACTCACTGCTGGGAAGAACCCATTTCCCACCTCTAATTCCCACGTAGAGACCTCTGAGTTACAGTAACCAGCCAAGACTGTGGAATCTTAACAAAAAAAATTAAAAAGTATCTTAAAAGGGCTTCATTTTCTCTATTGCTACAGAATAATTTGTTCTGTTACCAAGTAACCCCCCCCGAGGGGCCTCTGTGTTATTTAATATCCACCAGGCTGCACAGGACCCTGCTTTGGGAACCATTCCTGACCACTTCCAAAGCACAGCATTTCTGGAAGCCCTCCCCAGAGGAAACAGCCAATACCGAGGCAGAGTGTGTAATATTTTATTGAACAAACGTGACCTTTATGCCAAGGGCTCCAGGTGACATGAGCACACTCCAGTGGAGCAGGACGAGGTGGCTGTGGTGGCCCCAGGGTGCCGTGAAGCTCAGATGGCTGCCATCCTTCAGTTATCACAGTACTGTACCTTTACAAGAGACAGCATCAGCACTGTGATAACTGAGCCAGGGCAGCCTGGCAGTCATTGGCCCCTCCGTGGCACCGCCGAGTCCTCGGTGTCCTCCTCCCTCAGTGTCCCAAAAACCCCACGTCACCCCTCAGGTGAAAGCCTCAGGAGCCTTAACACAAGTGGCTTTGCAGCTGAGGTTCACTCCAGGAAATCATCCACATAATTAGTGTTAAATCTTAATGACCACGGCGGCTTCCGAGCGGTTTTAAGCAGCAGCTCCTTGTGGGCAAATCCACCCACGCTGGCTTTAATGGAGAGAGAGAGCACCCACCCCTGCTCCAGGGGACAGCCCTTCCTCCCCCTCAAATCCAGGCAGGCAGCAGCTCTTGGCTCGTGCTGCCAGGGCTGGGTGTCAGGAGCAGTGGGGACAGTGGCAGGCAGCCAGGAGAGCGGCAGCACGGCGGGCACGGCCCCGACGGCGGCACCAGCCCCGAGGGTGGCACCGGCACCGTGCCCTGAGCCCGCCACGCTCCTGCTGCTGCCTGCTCTTCCTTCCAGGCATTCCTGGATTGCCCAGCCCAGCCCTCACCCTCCTTGGAGCCTGGCACGTGTGTCTGCACAGGCAGCACGGCCCATCCTGCCGTGCCCTCCCAGGGCCAGCCGTGCCCACAGCGACTGCAGGCAGCAGCCTCCAGGTGCCCCAGCTGGCATTTTTAGCTCATCAAATCCACATAAAAACATTTGAAATGCACAATCCCACTAATTAGTTAAATTACAAGCTTCCATCCACCTATATTTACTCCCCTCCATTGTTTTTTTTTCCCCTTCCTTAAAAACAGGCACTGCTGAAAAGATCATGGAACTATTTCTCCACCCACCACTTTGTTGTGCATGTCTACAACTTTACCCCCTCTTGGCTTTTTTTTTCTTTCCTAAAACCAGGCACTCCTGAAAACATCACAAAATTATTTCTACCACCCCCACGTTGCCTGAGGGAATTGGATACATCAAGTTCTGAAATGACTTTAAGAAAACACAAGGGTTTCACGCTGCCAAAGTTAATGTGTTACTAAGTTTCCAATAAAAGTCCATTTATGATGTTGATGGAGCAGCACAAGGAGCTTCCATGTTTCCACCAGCAGGAAGCAGAAACTCCAAAAATTGTTTGGTTATTTTTTTTTTTAACACTCTAAATAACTCACCTGGCAAAGAGAAGGTGCTGAGATGTCCCCGAGGCTGTTTTTAGGAGACAAACACAAAACGCTGGGCTGGATCCAGCCGTGAAAACGCTGCCTTACAAGTTTGCAACTCCAGAGGGCAACGGAGAGGCAAACGTGGAATATGGGAGCAGCAGCACGCAGGGGAAAAAAAAACATTTGCACATTTTAAAACAAACTCCAAACATACATTACATAAAAGGGGGACAGTCAACAGATTATGCAATGCTGACGTCAGGCAGCACAGATGACTTCAGCATGCATCCCCAAATTTGCAGATTTGCCACAGTTTGGGGATTAATCATTAAGGAATTGGCTGTTGCTAGGAAAGCACAACAAAAACTTGCTAAAAATATTAATGGATTCTGTCCGTGCAAGGGTGGGTTTTGAAAAGGAAAGGAGCTGCATGAGCAACGAGCCCTTGGCTCTCACTCCCAGGTGTTCTCACACCACCATTGGTATTCCAGGTGAGGAATCCTACTGATTTCAGCATGGCTTAAGAGTGGGGTTGGGAATTCTACATCTCACAGGCTGAGGTGATGAGAGAAGAATCACTGCTTTGCAATTCAAGCATGCTTTGATCACTCTATCAGGATTTTACTGCTCCAGCAGTTCCTTATCAGGGTTTTAAAGGGAGAGGGGGAACAATTCCTCCCCAGCACCCTCTGCAACAGCAGCAGCTGGAGTCACACCCGTATTCTAACGGCTGATGCCATTTTATCTGGAGGAGCCAGCTCTTCCCCCAGTTCAAATACAGTTTGTTGTGTTGCATCACACACACACACTGATTTTTGCTTTGCTTCAGCCAGACTAAAGCCACAAAGACCTGATGCAGAAAGCTCAAGCAGCTTCTCCATTTATCTGGAAAAAAACACCTTTTTGTAGCAAATCCCACATTAGTTTTGGAGTCCAGCACACATTTTTTTTCTTGTTATTGCTAAGGCCCTGCAAATTTCCGTACACTCTTTAAAAAAACCCTCCAGTTTCCAGTGTTTGCTGCCATTTCTCACCTTTGAAACCCGTTTAAGCTGGCCTGGCTGGTGTTTAAACTCCAGTTCCACCTCCTGCCCCTTTGGGGCTGGTGATATTTTTGCAGTTGTTTCATAGGAACCAAAATTCCTTCAGCATCGTAGCGATGGGGCTGGGGACATTCCCTGCCCACAGCCCCAGGGCTGGTCCCTCCCCACCCCTACGCACGGGCCGAGGATCTCCGGGCGCTGCGAGCCGCTCTCACCCCGCGCGGGCTCCTGAGGGGAACAAACCTCATCTCCATCTTCCCCGGCGCGGTTTGAGCGCGAATCCCGGCCAGCCTGAGGAGGGAAGAAAACAAACAGCTGGTTACGGGGATGCAGCGGCGTGGGGCGGTGACACGGCCGGCGGCGGGCACGGCGGCGCTGAGGGGCGGCGGAGCCCGGCGGGGCCCGGGCCGCCACCGCCGCTCCTCCCAACTTCGCTGCCGGGGCGCTGCCCGAGCTTACCTGGAGCGGGGAGGGGGAAAGCCGGGCAGCAGCCGCGGGACGGGACGGGACGGGGCAGGACGGGGAGCCCCCGTGCCGCGGAGCGCCCCCCGCCCCGCTCGCCCCTCAGCAGCGCCGGGACCCGCCCGGGGCAGGGGGGGGCGGCGGCCCCGCCCGCGCAGCCCCCGAAAATGCGAGTGCGCCACGGGGCAGCGCCGCGCCCGGCGCCGCCGGCCCCGCGCCCCCCGCCGCCGGCCGCCCACCCCGCGGTGCCCGGGGCCGCGCCGGGCCGGACCCACCTGCGGGCGCGGCGGGGCCGGGGCGCGACATGACGCAGCACGGGCGGGCGGGCGGCGTGAGCGCCGCCATCTTGCCGTGTTTATGGCAGCGCCGCGCGCCCACGTGACCCGCGCCCGCTTCCGGGGGCGGCGCGGGGGCGCGCGCGGGCGGGGGGGGGGCGGGGGGAGAGGGACGGGGAACGGCGCGCGCCCCCGAGCGCGGGCACGGCGGCAGCCGCGGGGGCGCGCACCGGGAACGGCACGGCGTGGATACCGTGTGGGCACGGCACGGACACGGTGTGGGCACGGGGCTGCGCCCGTCGGGACAGCGCGGGCCGTGCCACACACACACCGTGACACACGCACAATGACAGACACACACAGTGACACAGACAGCGAGACACTCACACAGAGACACAGTGACACATGCACACAAAGTGACACAGACCGTGACACACACACACACAGTGACACAGACCGTGACACACGCACAGTGACACAAACACACAGACACAGAGGGGGTGACATTCTATACCGAGGAAGGGACACACACGCACACACAAGAAACGACACCCGCGCAGCCACACGCGCAGAGGGAGTCACGCACCGACACACAGCGAGTGACACGAACACCCACAGTGACACAGACACTCCTCGCGGTGTCACCAGCGCCGAGCATCCCCTGGGCACGGCTGGCTGTGCACCACCTCCAGGCTCTGTGTGTGTGTGTGTGTGTGTCTGTCTGTCTGTCTGTGTGTCATCAACAGGTTGTACCACCTCCCCGGGCCGTGCTTTCCAGCTGTACATCCACAGGTTGTACCCGCTCCCCAGCCAGTGCTTTCCAGCCGTTCATGCCCATCCCGCCTGCCCACGGCCCGTGTTCCGCCCGTCCGCAGCGGGGCACCCTCCGCCCGCCGCCGCCGTGCCCGCCCCTGTGATCGCGGTCCCCCGTGGGTCTCCCCCGGCTCCCCACAGGCTCGGCCGTGCCGGGCGTGCGGGACGTGCCCCAGGAGCCGCTTCCATGGGCGGCGCGGCTCGGGCGAGCCGGGCGCGGCGAGCCGGGATGTGGCGGAGCGGGGCGTGCCGGGCCGGGCCGCGCCGAACCGGGACGCTCCGGGCCGGGGCGTGCGGGACCGCGGGGGCCCCGTCGGGCCGGGGGATGCCCGGGCGGCTCCGGGACTACAAATCCCAGGGTGCCGCGGCCCGAGGGGGCGGGCGAGGGGAGCGGCCGCGGGGTCCCCCCGCCCTGCTGATGTGTCCGGGCGGCGCGGGGGGAGAGCGGCCGGGGCGGCTGACGCGTGTCCTGCCCCGCAGCGCTCCGGCGCCCGCAGCCGGCCATGGCCTCCAAGCTGCTGCGGGCCGTGGTGCTCGGCCCGCCCGGCTCGGGCAAGGGCACGGTGTGCGAGAGGATCGCCCGCAGCTTCGGGCTCCAGCACCTCTCCAGCGGGCAGTTCCTGCGGGAGAGCCTCGGCGGCGGCGGCGGTGAGTGCCCGCGGGGCCGCCCCGTCGGCACCGGCACCGGGAGCGGCACCGGGGGGTCCCTGCCCGCGCATCCCCGGCGGGGCAGCGCTGGGACGGGGTGCGGACGCGGATGGATGTGGGGTGGGATGGACACGGCGATGGATGGGATCCGTGTCCGCGGCGGGTGCACCACAGGTTGTTTTCTTGCCGTGCGTTTGGCACAGCTCATTCATCGCCTGCTCCTCCTGCCGGAGCTCTCGGAGCCGCTCGGGAGCAGCGGGATCGGGAGCCGCGGGTGCCGGGGATGTGCCGTGGCTCTGTTATCGCTGTGCGGGGTGGCCGCGGCTCCGCAGAGCCCGGTGCAGACCCCAGGGCGATGGGCGCTGTGCGGGGCTCGGGGCTGTGCTGTGATTATCAATAACTCCATCCTGCCCCGGGGATGCACGGCAGATGGCCGGGATGCTGCGGCATTCCCACGGCGGCACGGATGGATTGGGAAGGAGCGTCTGTCCGGAGGGAAAACCTGCCGGGGATATCAGCGGCTGCCCTGGCCGGGTCCCAGGAGCGGGGAGCGGCAGGAGATGGGGTCAGCTCCCACCTGGCACAGGCACCCCCGCACACCCGGCAGCGCTGCCCATCCCGTGTCCGACACCCAAACCCCTGGAGCCGGGATGAGCTGTGCTGTGTCCCCCGGGCAGTGAGGGGCTCCTGCTCCGGGCTGGGCTCGGGAGCGGCCGTGCTGAGCCCCGGCCCGGCGGGATTGGGCAATCCCGGCGCGGTTCTTTCCCCAACGCTTCCTTCTGTCCTCCGCTAATGTGTGAAACACCGACCCGGGGGGAAGCTGACTCACCGGGCAGGGAACGGTGAAACGGCCTCGGTGCAAAACAAGAAACAAGCCCAGAGGATTCAGAAGTGATTTCTATTTTAGAAGGATGGCAAAAACAGGGAGGAAAATTAGGCAGGGTAAAGTTTTGGAGAGGTGCATGGTCCGACAAGGGCGTTGCACACAGCTCTGCGCTGGTCACTCATGTAAAAATACCAGATTTCCTTTTGTAAATAAAAAGGACAATAATGTTTTCTTTAGAAAATTTGGAAAATCTCGTTGAGGGGTTTGGCTGAAGGACAGAAAGCTGGGCTGGAAAGCAAGCAGAGGTGCAGCGTGTGCAGAGGGGCTGCACAGTGCCCACCCAGGAACTGCCACAGCCAAACTCTGAACCACCAACTGTCCCAAACTTCACTTTTCAGTCCGTGCTCTTGCCACAGAGCTCCTCTGGGGACACTGAGAACCAAGGAGAGTTAGCTGAAGGTGTCTTGGGTACATTCAGAAGGAAACAACACGGAGAAATGCAGGGAAAATTACTCAGAAGGAAACCAGCCGTGGTTTGGCTCATCTGGCATGACATTTGGGTCCCACCTTTGACTCAGCCTCTGTAACAGCTCTCAGTGAGCTCCAGTTATTTGGGTTTTTTTAGTTTTTGTTTTTGTTTTTTCTGCTGTTTGCTTTGGACAAGCTGTTACATGACTGTGCTCCGGGGGAAACGAGGTGGAAGCAGCTCCTCTTCCCAAGTCTGTCAGCTCAGCTGCGTCACCAGCTTTGTGCTTGTGGGGAGCTGGGGCTCTGCAGAACCAACAGACCCATTACAGCCTCATCCTCCCAAAGGCAACTGTGAATCCTGTGTTTTCACAGGGATCTTGGCCTGCTGTGTCGGTGCTCCAGGGATTTTCCTGCTGGCCACTGCCTGGCATGAAGCGGCCACAGCTGAGGGTTTGGGGCGCTCCTGCTGCTGGAGGAAGGCTGAGTTCCAGCATGGAGAGCATTCCAGGCTGCTGCTGGAGCTGGTGGTGGTCACAGGGAACAAAGACTCATTTTTGGGGCAGGTGAAGCAGCTGAATGCACGGCTGCTGCTGCTGGAGGGCTTTGAGTTGTGCTCCAGGCACATCCGCCCCCAGCCGTGTGTCCCCTAATTAGTGCCTGTCAGCAGTGGCTGCTCTGCTCCAGGGAAAGGCCTTTGAAACACCTTGGAAAACTTTCAGGCTGTGTTTTGGTGCCAGGCAGGGGTGCTGGAGGGTGGTGAGCCATTTTTTTGGCCAGCACTTGCCCCGCAACCCAGGTGGTTGTCTCCGGTGTTGGCAGCATCCCCAGGTCTTAGCAGGACCCTTCAGCTCATTTTCCAAACAACTGAATTCTTGTCCTGGCTTTGGCTGAGGGTCTGTGGGTCTTGTGTCTGTCCCACTGCTCCCTGTCAGGTGCTCTCTTGGAGCCAGGAGTGGCTCCTGTCCTTTCCTCGTGACAGATTTCCTCTGTGAGTGTCCACCAAAGCGTGCACAAAACAAAATTCCCTGGGGGATGTGGGCTGTGCACAGCCCAGCCCCACAGCCCCTTTCCACATCCTTCCCATGGATTGTGGCCTTTGCTGGCCACACTGGCCTGGTTGGTGGCCAAAGATGAGCCCAGGGATGCAGCCTGACAGTCCCTGCTTTTCCATAGGTCCCTGATCCCTGGGATCTCCCCCAGTCCTGGCTGTTGCTCTCCAGACAGAATTGACAGAGTTCCTAGAATCACAGAATTCACACAATCCCAGAACCACCAGGTTGGAAGAGACCTCCAAGACCATCGAGTCCAACCCAGCCCCACACCCCAACTCAACCCTGGCCCCAGTGCCACATCCAGGCTGTGTTAAACACCCCCAGGGATGGGGACTGCACCACCTCCCTGGGCAGCCATTCCAGAACTTTATCACTCTTTCCATAAAAAACTTTTTTTCCTAATTTCCAACCTGTATTTCCCTTGGTGCAGCTCGAGGCTGTGTGCTCTGGCTGTGTCAGTGCCCAGCCCAGCTGAGCACAGGCACCTTTCACACCCCACTGTCCCCCCTGCAAGCCCAAATTTGGGGCCCCATCAGGCTCCTGCTCCCTAAAATCACCTCCTGATGCTGAGGGCAGGGTGGGTGCAGCATCTGTAGGAAAAAGGTCCCAAAAGTGGGGTGACACCTGCTGTGCTTTAACTGTGGTGGTGCATTGGTGCCCCATTCACCCCCAGGGTTCCTCCTCTGTCAGCTCCAGACTGGGCTGCTGTAGCCTAAATAATGGGGAAAAACAAAACAAAATAAAACAAAACAAACTCCCGGGAAAGGTTTTGGATAGGGAGAAAGTCCAGGGTTGTGCTGCAGGCTCTGGAGCCTGCCCAGGGCTGTGTTTGGGAACAGCTTCTCCTCCAGCCTGTCCTGCCTGGCCCTGGGTGGCTGCTGGGTGGCCTTGGGGCTGGGACACGTCCCTTACAAATATTTTACAACTTACAAATATAAAAAAATACCACTCCATACCTACAAAGTAAACCCATAATTACCATAAAAAAACTAATAAAACCCCAGCAATTATGCATGCTCTGTTATAAAAAAATCCCATTACAATTAAAAAAAAAAGCCCTTATTATCTCAATAAAAATAAAACTAAAAATAATTTTTTTGCTAAAACCACAAATACACTCACAGCTCTAAAAGTAACTTAAAAAAGAAACAATCCCATCTAAAGAATCCAATAATCCCTAAAAAAATCTAAATACAAAAAAATTTAATTAAAAAATTTTAAAAAACTACATTAAACCAACAAACAATCCCTAAAATTTTCCAGTATTTATCATGGATAAAAAAAAATTCAAATTCTTAAAAATTACTTCAAAATCTCAAAAATAATTAATAAAATAATTAAAAAAAAAAAAAAAGAAACCACTACAACCTAACTCCTTTCTCCTTCAATAATCCCAAAGAAATAACCTGTTATTACCATCAGTTGTCCCCTGGGGCTGGGACACATCCCTGGGGACAGATCAAGGCCACGTGGGGGGAGCCACGGAGAGCTGGAGTCCCGTGAGTTTCAGGGCAGATTAAACCCTCAGTCATCAGATTAATGGGATTAGAGCAGGAGTTGGAAGGCTGGCTTCGAGCTCAGCACACTGAAAAGCCCTTTGCTCCCTGGAGTAAGTGCAGAGTAAAGCCTGCACCCCTGTGACCAGCCCAGCAATGGGGTTTGGTGCCATGGGGGGAGCCCCAGCTCCTCATGGGGGGCCAGGATCTCCCTCCCTGCTCAGGAAGGGCTCCCAGACCCTGCTCCCCTTTGGAATGGAGCTTTTCCATGGGCTGGGGGCTGGGAAGGGGATGGAAAATGTTAAATTTGGAGTTTAAATGGCCTGGAAGGAACCCCAAGGGCTGGGATTGGGGATGGGGTGATGCTCTCAGCACATCCTGGGGGTCTGGAGAGCCCTTCCTGCAGATCCAGGGCTGCTCCTGCTGGAGAGAGGGGATGTGGCAGTGCTGTGGAGGAGGGAGAAGCTGCAGGAGCTTCACACACAGTGAGGGGACAGGGGAGCAGCAGGGATGTCCGTGGTGGAGCCGTGGAGAGCTGTCCCTGTGTCCTGGGCCGTGGGAAAGCTGCACCCGGGGCTGTGGGGCTCTGCTGTGTTCCCACACTCCCTCCCCAGCCCCGCTGTGCCTCGGGCTGCTCTGGCCTGCAGCTCCAGGCCTGGCTCCAGCAGCCCTGCTGGGCCACAGCTGCTCCCTGGGGCGGCCAGCTGGCCTCAGGTGACAGCCAGACCCTGTGTGGCCTCTCCCGGCTCTTGTGGTGGCCATCCCTGCTCAGGGTGACAGCCAGACCTGGTGTGGCCTCTCCCAGCTCCTGGGATGTCCATCCCTGCTCAGGGTGACAGCCAGACCTGCTGTGGCCTCTCCAGGCCCCTGGGATGTCCATCCCTGCTCAGGGTGACAGCCAGACCTTGTGTGGCCTCTCCAGGCCCCTGGGATGTCCATCCCTCCTTGGGGTGACAGCCAGACCTGCTGTGGCCTCTCCCGGCTCTTGTGGTGGCCATCCCTGCTCAGGGTGACAGCCAGACCTTGTGTGGCCTCTCCAGGCTCCTGGGGTGTCCATCCCTCCTTGGGGTGACAGCCAGACCTTGTGTGGCCTCTCCCAGCTCCTGGGATGTCCATCCCTGCTCAGGGTGACAGCCAGACCCTGTGTGGCCTCTCCAGGCTCCTGGGATGTCCATCCCTGCTCAGGGTGACAGCCAGACCTGCTGTGGCCTCTCCAGGCCCCTGGGATGTCCATCCCTCCTTGGGGTGACAGCCAGACCTGCTGTGGCCTCTCCAGCTCCTGGGATGTCCATCCCTCCTTGGGGTGACAGCCAGACCCTGTGTGGCCTCTCCAGGCCCCTGGGATGTCCATCCCTGCTCAGGGTGACAGCCAGACCTGCTGTGACACCCCCTGGTCCCCTGGGTGTCCATCCCTCCTTGGGTGGCTGTGGTGGTGTTCGCAGGGGTCCCAGGATGAGGGAAGAGATGAGAATGTTGACTCCATGTTTCAGAAGGCTTGATTGATTATTTTATGACATATATTATATTAAAACTATACTAAAAGAATAGAAGAAAGGATTTCATCAGAAGGCTGGCAAAGAATAGAAAAAGAAAGAATGATAACAAAGGTTTGTGGCTCGGCTCTCTGTTCGAGCCAGCTGGACTGTGATTGGCCATCAATTAGAAACAACCACATGAGACCAATCCCAGATGCACCTGTTGCATTCCACAGCAACAGATAACCATTGTTTGCATTTTGTTCCTGAGGCTTCCCAGCTTCTCAGGAGGAGAAATCCTAAGGAAAGGATTTTCCATAAAACATTTTTCATACAACAGGTGACAGGCACACCTTGTGTGACACCCCCTGGTCCCCTGGATGTCCATCCCCCTCGGGTGACAGCCACACTTGCCCAGCAGCTCCTCCTGCCCAGCAGCCCCTCAGCGAGCTCATTCCCTGCAAGCCTCTGGCACTGCACACACCAAGCCAATAAATATAAAAAAAATCCCCAAATCCTGTTTTTGTAGTGCTGCTGCCCTCAGGGCTCCGTGCTGTTTGCACAACCCGCAGGCTGCATTTTCCATCCCCGTGTCCTTGGCTTTCCCAGGAACGTGGTGACGTCGGGGAGGTGACAAAGAAGCTGTCATTGGGAAAAGGTGTTTTGTGCCCGGGGCCAGCTGGAATTCCTGCTGCACGGAGGCAGGGGGATGATCCCGGTGACTCAGCCGTGAGTCAGCGCTGCTGCCCCGCTCCCAGGCAGGTGGGATGCTGGATTCCAGCACCCTGCACTCCTGGCCCTGCTCCAGGGAGAAGGAGGCTGGACCTTCCTTCTGGTGCCGGGAGAAGGACTCGTCACACACAGCAGGGAAAAATCTGTGTGTTTTCCAGGCAGACTCTTTGGATTCTGGGTTAAACCTGGGAGCGTGTCACAGAATCACAGAATCACAGAATCACAGAATCACAGAATCACAGAATCACAGAATGACTGGGTTGGAAGAGACCTTCAAGATATCAAGTTCAACCCAGCCCCACGCCCCAACTAAACCCTGGCCCCCAGTGCCACATCCAGGCTGTGTTAAACACCCCCAGGGATGGGGACTGCACCACCTCCCTGGGCAGCCATTCCAGAACTTTATCACCTTGCTGGAAAAAGCTTTTCCCTGTATCCAGCCTGTATTTCCCTTGGTGCAGCTCGAGGCTGTGTGCTCTGGCTGTGTCAGTGCTGCTGCAGACAGAGCCCAGCCCCAGCTGAGCACAGGCCCCTTTCAGGAGCTGTGAGAGTGATGGGGACACCCCTGAGTCTCCTTTTCTCCCTCAGGGCTTCCTCACAGGGTTTGTGCTCCCAGCCCCTCTCCAGCCTCGTTGCCCCCTCTGGATGAGCTCCAGTGTCCCAATGTCCTTCCCAAACTGAGGGGCCAGAACCAAACCCCTGCCCAGGCTGGTTCTTCCCTTAGAACAGATGAATTCTCTCCAAGAATTGCTTACCTTGCAGAAACTCCTGCAGCTGAGGAGTTCACCCCAGGCAGGTGCTGGTGCTGCCCATGTGGACGAGCTGGAGCTGCCTCCAGTGCAGCATCCTGGGGTTATTTTTAGAGAGGACTCTCACTTGGAGAGGGCTGAAATGTGCTGTCCTCACCAGAAAGGGTGCAAAAAATAGATCAGGGGATTGTTCATTTCTGGTGATAAATGCTATTTCAGCTGCTGTGGAAAGACAGCAGAAGGGATGTCAGTGGGGTTCTGGTCCAAGGGAAAGGGGCTGGAGCTCTTCTGGGGCAGGAGCAGGGCTTGTCACACACAGGGACAAAGAATATTTCCATTTTCCAAATGTTTTCTTTGTGTTTCTGAGGGGCTGAAAGAAAATCATGGCAAACATCCACAGTGGAATTGTTTGAGTTGGAAAGGACCTTAAAGTTCATCCAGTTCAACTCCCTGCCATGGCAGGGACACCTCCCACTGTCCCAGGCTGCTCCAGCCTGGCCTTGGGCACTGCCAGGGATCCAGGGGCAGCCACAGCTGCTCTGGGAATTCTATTCCAAGTCTTCTCCACCCTCCCAGCCAGGAATTCTTCCCCATTATCCAATCCATCCCTGCCCTCTGGCAGTGAGAGCCATTCCCTGTGTCCTGTCCCTCCATCCCGTGTCCCCAGTCCCTCTCCAGCTTCCAGAAGGAGCTGAGGCTGAGGAGAGCCAGGCAGGAGCCCAGCAATGTGCACTTACCTTGCAATTACCACAATTATGTTCTCAAGGATGTCATCTTGGCAATAATTTTCTTACCTGAGCTTATCTTAAGTGGAGGCTGGGAAATCCTTCAGCCCTGGGGATGGGAAGCAGGCTCAGGTGTTTGGGGCAGTCCCTACCTGTGCCCACATGTCCCAAACCACAGGAGCACACCCAGGGCTTCTCTCTCCATCAGTGTGGCTTGGCTGAGGCCCAGCACACTGCTGCTCCCAGGTACCTCAGGAATTCCCATTCCTCCACCCCAAAAGGACCCTGTGGCACTTCCACCACGAGCACAGTGACACTGCCAACAATCTCCCAGGCAGAATTTGAGGGGGAGTGATATTTTTTGAAGTAGAAATGTCATGATTTTTCTTTTCCCCATCTATTTTTCTTTCCTGTCTGGAGCAGAAGCTGGAGCCCTGGCCCAGCAGTACCTGGACAGAGGGCTGCTGGTGCCTGACCACGTCATCACCCGTGTGATGATGGCTGAGCTGGAGAAGCGGCGGGAGCAGCACTGGCTGCTCGATGGTGAGTGCAGAGTGGGATCCCAGCCCCCTGGGGACATTCCTCTGTTCCCCATGGTTTGGCAGCCCCAGGAGGGGGAGGTGGGAGCAGAGGCAGGAGCTGAGCTCTGCAGGGACGTGTCCCGCTGGCCTCAGCACGTGCGTGTCCAGCTGAGCCCTTGGAACGCGGCCGGGAAAGGGAAGGGCAGGGAGAGGAGCTGGGTGTTCCACAGAGCAGGGCAGGGCTGGAGACGCGCCAGGAAAAACTTCTTCCCTCCTTCACGTGCGTGTGTGTGCAGCAGCTCCTCAGTCCCAGCCCAAAGGCCACCTGAGGTGAAGGCATGGGAGGTGCTGAGGGCAAACAGGCACGGCCTGGGCTCCCTGGCCATGGAATGAGAATCAAAGAATCCAGAGTGGTTTGGATTGGGTGAGGCATTAAAGCTCATCCAGGTTCATCCCTGTCATGGCAGGGACACCTTCCATGGGCAGGGACACCTCCCACTGTCCCAGGCTGCTCCAGCCCCAGTGTCCAGCCTGGCCTTGGGCACTGCCAGGGATCCAGGGGCAGCCACAGCAAATCTGGGAATTCTATCCCAGGGCCTGCCCACCCTGCCAGGGAACAATTCCCAATTCCCAATCTCCCATCCATCCCTGCCCTCTGGCAGTGGGAACCATTCCCTGTGTGCTGTCCCTCCATCCCTTTGTAAAAGATCTCTCTCCATCTTTCCCTTCAGGTCTTTAAGGTCCCTTCCTATCCAAACCACCTGGGATTCTGGAATTCTCTGCTCCAGCTGCTCACTGGCTGTCCCAAGGAGGACAGGATCATTTCACTGCAGTCTCCCTGATGTCCCCACATCAGCCAGCAGTTTGTCCCCAGTCTGTGCTCATCACTCTGTGCTGTCCCTTCACATTTCCCCTCCTCATTCCAGCACTGATCCCTGTTCTGCCACCGCCTGTGTCCCCCTGCCTGCCCCCAGCCCCCGTGCAGGGCCAGCAGCACCAGCTGAGCCCCGGGTGTCACATTTCGGGAGCTGTGGCTGCTGCAGGAGCTATTTTTTCTCGGAGCCATATGGCGGTGTCTGCCTTTCCCCGCCTGTGCCGCAGCGGGGCCGGGCCCGCGGCTCCGGAGCTGCCTCGGGGATGGCTCTGGCTCCATCCCGCTGCTTTCCAGCCGCTCATTCCCGTCCCCGTGCCCCTGTGCCCGCCCAGGTTTCCCTCGGACGCTGGGGCAGGCGCAGGCTCTGGATGGGATCTGCCAGCTGGACCTGGTGATCAGCCTCAACATCCCCTTCGAGACGCTGAAGGATCGGCTGAGCGCCCGCTGGGTGCACCCGGGCAGCGGCCGCGTCTACAACATGGACTTCAACCCTCCCCACAGCCAGGTGAGGGCCTGAGACACCTGCAGCCACCCTCAGGGGGGAAACGTGGCACAGGGGCCCTGTCTCTGCAGGAGCTGGGGTGCTGAGGGAGCTCTGGGGGTGACATGCTGGGTGGAAGGGCTGGGAGCCGTGAGGAATTGTGCTGAGTGTACTGAGGGGTTGTGCTAAACTTCCCTGAGGAGTTGTGCTAAACATTCTGAGAAATTGTTCTGAGGAATTTTTCTGAGGAATTCTGCCCCTTTCCTGAGGAAAGCAAGATTTAGGCAGACAGTGCAAGTTGCCCCAGAGCAGAGTCCCAGAATAAAGCAGGGATTGATTCACAGGATCTCCTCCATGGATCCACCTTGGGCAGCACCAGAGCCCAGCCAGGGCTGCACCCAAGATGAACCAAAATGGCCCCAAAATGCACGAGGGGCACGGGCTCTGTCCCTGGGATCAGTTCTGCTCCATTTGCACCTTGCAGTTCATTGTCCCATCCCAGCTTCAGCCCCTGCAGTCCCACCCTGCTTGTTTTTCTCTCTCCAGCCCACGGGGTTTGTGCTCTGGGCTGAGATTTGGGTCATTTGTCCTTGGTGCCCAGCTGGAGCAGGAATTGTTTTGTCTCCCTACTCTGTGCACAGAGCTCAGCATCCCTGATGTGAGCCCAGACCCACACACTAAAGCAGAATGTGAAAATAGAAAAGCCAAACCTGAGGCATGACCAGGATGAGGCCTGTGGCAGCTGCAGGATGGGTGATGGGGTGCTGAGGTCCCTGTGTCCCCTCAGTGATGGGATGGATGATGTCCCTGTGTGCTCTGTGTCCCCTCAGTGATGGGATGGATGATGTCCCTGTGTGCTCTGTGTCCCTCAGGGTGTGGATGACCTGACGGGAGAGCCGCTGGTGCAGCGCGATGAGGACAGGCCCGAGGCCGTGGCCGCTCGCCTCAGGAAGTACAAAGATGCTGCCAAGCCCGTGATAGAGCTCTACAAGTGAGTTGGGCATGAGCAGAACCCCAGCAGGGCCCTCAGAACCCCAGCAGGGCCCTCAGAACCCCAGCAGGGCCCTCAGAACCCCCAGCAGGGCCCTCAGAACCCCAGCAGGGCTCTCAGAACCCCAGCAGGCCTACAACCCAGCGGCGCCTCAGAACCCCAGCAGGGCCCTCAGAACCCCAGCAGGCCTCAGAACCCCAGCAGGGCCCTCAGAACCCCCAGCAGGGCCCTCAGAACCCCCAGCAGGGCCCTCAGAACCCCAGCAGGGCCCTCAGAACCCCAGCAGGGCCCTCAGAACCCCAGCAGGGCCCTCAGAACTGCCACCAGGCTCTCTGTGTCCTGCCCACATCCCAAAGAGCCCTGGCAGATTTTTGGGGCCAAGCCCTGAGCCTGGACTGGGCCTCCCTCAGAGGAAGGAGGGTGATCCAGAGAAATCCCCAGCTCCTGTTGGTCCTGCTGGGCTCAGCACATGGGAGGGGGATTTTGGCCTAGAACCAGGTGGGACATGCCATGAAAAATCCATCCAGGACACTGAGGGGTTTGGGTGAAGCACAGGGAGTTTGGCAGGAGGGCAGGAGAAGGGAGAGACCCCAGCACTGGCTCAGATGGATCTGCTGGGACAACAGGGGGGTTCCAGGGCTTGTTCCCCTTGTGGGGCTGCTGTTCCCTGGCCAGTTTGGGAATGATGGATTGCTGCAGGGTGGTAAATCTGCTGCTCAAAAGGAGTAGAAGCCCAGGAGTGTTTTTAAGCACATGGTGGGGACCAAAATTGCCCTTGCAGGAGAAGGGACAGAACTGCAGAATCCCAAGCAGAATCCCAAAATGGTTTGGGTTGGAAGGGACCTTAAAGCTCATCCCATTCCATCCCCTGCCATGGGCAGGGACACCTCCACTACCCCTGTCCAAGCTGCCTT
The DNA here is from genome assembly GCF_028769735.1 of Zonotrichia leucophrys gambelii. Taxonomy (NCBI): domain Eukaryota; kingdom Metazoa; phylum Chordata; class Aves; order Passeriformes; family Passerellidae; genus Zonotrichia; species Zonotrichia leucophrys. Next base: position 29,353,365 of record NC_088178.1, read on the forward strand.
GGTTGGGATGGCTTCTCCTGACTTCTCCCACCTTTTTTCCAGGAGCAGGGGCATCCTTCACTCGTTCTCTGGCACAGAGACCAACAAGATCTGGCCCTACGTGTACAGCCTGCTGTCCAGCAGGATCCCGCCCATCCTCTCGGAGGAGGAGCACTAGCCAGCCCGTGCCAAGCACCAGGATCTCATTCCATCCTGGATGTGGTTCCCAGTGCAGTGCCAGGGCTGTGCTGGGCTTGGGTGCTCATGGCTGGGTGACATTGGTGGGTACCAGCTACAGCCAGGATCAGATCTTTGTTTGGAAGGTCAAGTCTGCTGGAATAAGGGGGTTTTTTCCCACTTTTGGGGCTATGGATCTTTCCTGCCCGTGGTCCATCCTGGATTGGTGGTGCTGACAGGGCCATTGGTCATTCCAGGTTTGCACAGCTTTGCCATGGTGTCCTTGCCATCCCTTTCCAGCCCCAATCCCTGGCTGAGCCCACACGTGCCATCCTGCTGCTCCCCAGGACCATTTACTGCTGAGGACTCTCTAGGCTGAGGTGGTTTTTTCTATAAATTATTTTCTATTAAATGTATTTCTCAGAGAAATAAAGCTCTAGAAAGCAACACTCAGCCCAGTGGGAATTTTGGGAGCAACGTGGAAAATGTGTGTACTACAAAGCTGAGAGATGTGGGGCTCACATTTCCAGCATGAATACACACAAAAGAGGAAAAGCCTGGAGGTGAAACTCTCCCTTGCACCCCTTCCACGGGGAGAGCTGAATTCCCTGCTGGACAAGCTGCTGTACAGGTTTTTATGGAATGCTGTGACACTCAGCACGACCTGGGCTGGGGATGAGTTGCACTCCTTTGTGCTTTCCTGGTTTGTAGCTTTCAACATTCCAAGACAGCAAAGTCCTAAGAGTTTCTCCCAAAGATTTATCTCCACGTGTGCTTCAGTTCTGGGGAGGAATCAGCTCATTCCATCTTCTGTGCTGCCTTTGTCCCCGAGGTCCCCTGGCCTGGGGTCCCTTCAGCTGCTCCTGCTGTGTCCCCCAGCAAAATGACTCCCCCCCATGAAATCCCAGAGATCTTTCCTTCCTTGGGATGCAGCCAGGGCCATGCCCAGGTGTTCTCCCATGATTTTCAGCATCCTTGGGTTGTGGTGGGGCTGGGCTTTTCTCGACTGGAAGTACTGTCACCCTCTTTCTGTAGGAGGCAGTACCCGAGCAATGGGGACAGTTCTGGTCTCCTCGAGTTGCCTTATTTTATAAACTATATATTTAAGAAAAAAAAGGAAAATAAAAGCAAGATGTGTATTTGTAAAAGTTTAAGACAAACAAACAAACGAACAAAAAGTACTGAATTTTAGCATCACCTTTTGGGAATTGTGCATGGAGCTGCTGGATCTGCAGGGAATTCTGCTTCTGCCAGGGGGGCTCACAGGAGGGCAGGAACCTGGCACTGCTGGCACCTCTGGGGTTAATCAGAGCACCTTTGTGCTCCTGGGATTATTTTTCCTTTATTTTCCCTGTGGCCCACAGCAGGGAAAGGGGATTGACCGGATTTTTTAGGGATTTTTTCCAGGTGTGAAACTCCAGCTCCTGCCTGGGTTTGTTTATCCCAGCTGAGCATCCTGGTGCTGACCAAGGATTCCCTAAAATCTGCTTCATCCTGGTGGAGCCAGAGTGGGATCCCTGCCCACATCCCCCTGCTCACCCCTGCCTGGGGCGAGGCCAAAGTGCTCCCACCCTGCTCCAGGTGGGAATTTTCCAGGTGGGAACAAAGGGATTGTCAGGTCCCACTGCTGGCCCAGGAGGCTTTTCCATGCCCTGGTGCTGGGAGGCTGCAAATCTTCCAGCTGGCAGGGAAAGCCTATTTCAGAGAGATTTGGGATTTTCCCACCACCCTGGGATGAAGGTCTGGGCTGGTTTTAGACACAAATCCCGACACAGCCAAAACCTGTCTGCTGCTTTCTTTGGAACAGCTTTGGGCAGGAGGGGAGGAGGTTTTAGGGGTTTTTTTAGGCTGTAAAAGCAGCTGGGTGCCAGGCAGAGGGGCTGATCCCTGCTTTGCCTTGTCCTGTCCTTGTGTCCTGTCCTTCCCCACTGCAAAATTCCTCCTGAAGAGAGAATTCCATGCAGCCCAGCCCAGGACAGGTCTGCAGATGCCTTTTCCAGGCTTCCAGCCCTATAACCGGTGCAGAAATCCCGTGGCTGTGCATGCCTCCGGCCCTCGGGCTGGAATTTTCTACCAGACCTGTTGCATTTTCCGGGACCAAACTCCAGCAGGGAATTTGTCCCTGGCTGTGCCCCTGCCGTGCTCCCTTTGGGTGTTTTACTGTGAACCCCGAGCCTTTTGTAAAGCCACAGCAATTTTGTACCGACCCGAGATACTGTGTGGAGGGAGGAGCCCCTCTCCCCCCTGGAATGTCGCGCCGAGTTCTCTTCCCGGAGTTTTCTTCCCGGAGTTTTCTTGCCGGTGAATCGCTGCAGCTGTGTTACTGCTCTCTCTCTCGAGATGTAAATAAAGATTTTCTCCTGCTGATCCCTGTGCTGGCACATTCTGTGTGGGCAATGCCTTGCCAAGGCGGCCGGGCAGTGTTGACCTGGAGTTCCTTTGTGGGAGTGAGGAGGAGGAGGAGGAGGAGAGGGGAAGAAGAGGAATCAGAGCATCCCTGCATGAGGGTGGGATTTGATTTGATTTCCCTCAGGATTTGGGTTTGGACACAGCGCTGCTCTTTGGGTCCTTTATCTGATATAATGCAAAATATTGGTTAAAAAGCCAGTTTGGATGCAGCCATTTGCTCCACCCCTCCCATCTTTATCCTGGAATCCCAGAACCCCGGAATCCCAGAATTCCAGAATCCCAGAATCCCAGACTGGTTTGGGTTGGGAGGATCCTCAAATCTCCCCATCTCAATCCCTCCCCCTGCACAAAAAGTGGTTTTAATTTACTTTTTAACTTCTCCCTGATAAAAATCCCAGGGAGCATTAGGACAGGGAGGCTCTGGCCGTGTCCTGTGCGCCAGGAATCCATCACAAGTGCTGGGAATTGGGAATTGGGAACTGGGAACAGGGAACTGGGAATTGGGAACTGGGAATTGGGAACTGGGAATTGGGAATTGGGAACTGGGAACTGGGAATTGGGAACTGGGAACTGGGGATTGGGAACTGGGAATTGGGAACTGGGAATTGAGGATTGGGAATTGGGAACTGGGAACTGGGAACTGGGGATTGGGAATGGGAATTGGGAACTGGGAACTGGGAATTGGGAACTGGGAACTGGGAATTGGGAATTGGGAATTGGGAACTGGGAACTGGGAACTGGGAATTGGGGACTGGGAATTGGGAACTGGGAATTGGGAATTGGGAACTGAGAATTGGGAACTGGGAATTGGGAACTGGGAACTGGGAATTGGGAATTGGGACTGGGAACTGGGAATTGAGGATTGGGAATTGGGAACTGGGAATTGGGAATGGGAACTGGGAACTGGGAACTGGGAATTGGGAATTGAGGATTGGGAATTGGGAACTGGGAACTGGGAACTGGGAATTGGGAACTGGGAATTGGGAATTGGGGACTGGGAACTGGGAATTGGGAACGGGGAACTGGGAACTGGGAACTGGGGACTGGGAATTGGGAATTGAGCTCCCCGAGCTGCAGAGCCTCCTCCCAGGGCCACCAGTTCCCTTGTTGCTGTCATTCCCGAGTATCAGCTCGGGGCACTCCCAGTTGGGAGAGAGCAGAGCCTCGGGAATGATGGGAGAGAGGGAAAACAAGGTGACAAACCCGGAATCTGCTGCCGGGGAGGCGGGGGAGAGCCCCGGCCGGCGGAGGGGATGTCGCGATTCAGGGTCGCGACAACCCGCGGGCGGAGCGGGCATGTGCGGGCAGAGAAACCCGAGGAGGAAAAATATCAGCGTAAGCTGGAATATGAACTCGGCCTGAAAACAAAAGCTGGGAGGTGAAAAAGCAGAGGAATGTGAGCCAGAATCCAGCCGGGATCAAAGGCTTGGCTTCCCCCAGCGCCACCGGGGGAGCTGGGAGGGCACAGGGGACACGTCCCCACCCCACAGCCTGACCCCAGCCCCGCTGGAGCGGAAAGCAAAAGGAAACGGCCTCAAATTGCACCAGGGGAGGCTCAGGTTGGACATTCGGGAACATTTCTTCACGGAAAGGGTTGTCCAGCCACGGGTGGATGAGTCCCAGCCCCCGGAGGGATTTAAAACCCCTGTGGATGTGACACTTGGGGACATGGGGCAGTGGTGGCCTCGGCAGTGCTGGGCATGGCTGGGCTCGATGATCTGAGAGGACTTTTCCAGCCCAAATGATTCCATGACTCCAAATATTTGTTTACAGCATCACTGAAGTGTTTGTCTGCCTGGTGCCCGGGGAAGTGCCCCAGGTGTGCCTGGATCAGCCCCATCCGCGGGGCTGCAAAGCCTGGACAAGTGACATCCCTGCTGGGTCCATCCAGCAGCATTTAGCATCCTCCAGAATAAAAAAAAAAAAAATCAAAGGAAAGAAAGAAAAAGCAAGGAAAAGGAAAAAAAAAACACACAGGAAAATAAATTAAAAAAAAAAACAAACGAGGAAAAGAAAAAAAAAAGAGAAGAGGAAAAGAGAAAAAAAAAAAGAAAATGGGAAAAAATAGAAAAATAAATAAGCACGCAGTCAAGGGAAAGAAAAAAAAAATCAAGGAAAACAAACAGAAACACCCCTGGTGAGGCTTGCGCCGCAGACTCCAGATCCCACTCCAGGCCACATTTTAGACGGTGTGATATGTCTGCCTCCATCCCCATCCCTCGCTGAGTGTCTGTAATCCCCAAAATAACCCGGGAGCGGCACGCAGCTCGCAGCAGCGGCGGCAGCAGCGCCCCGGGCGGGCCGGAGCGGCCCCGCCGCCGGAGCCGGGCCACGAGCGGCGGCGGGACACGCTCGGCACCGCTCCCGCAGCCCCGCAGCCCCGCAGCATGCACGGCCCCGAGCAGCCAGGTAAGGAAACCTCAGCGGGCTCGGGGAACAGCGGCGAGAGGGAACGCGAGGAAATTGGGGGTGTTGTGCAGCGCCCGTTTGTGCTGAGTAATTGGGAAGGCAGCTGGCATCCCGGGATGGGGAGGGTTCCCCGCTTTGCAGCCGGTTATGTAACAGGGAACAGGGAAGGGTCGCACCCGAAAGTGCCCGGCCGGGCAGGGAGGGCGAGGAGCCGGGATTTGGGGATGGGGAGCTGGCAATGGGGTGCAGGGCACCCCCGGGCTGCGGCGGCCCCGCGGTGCCCGCCAGGAGCACGGACACCTCCTCCGGCACCCCAAAATTCGGGGTTGCGCTTTCAGGGCTGCCCGGGAGCTCTGCGGGCGTACGGAATGGACAGAAGGGGATTTTCCAGTTTAAAATCACAAGTGTGGCTTCTCCGCGGCCGGACCTGCTGCAGGAGGGGCATCGGCGGCGATGGCAGCGCACGAACGCTGCCATCCAATGCTGATCCCGGCCTTTCCCTGCCAATCCCGCGGGAAGCTGACCTTCAACCCCCCCTCTGCTGTGCCGAGGCAAACACAGGGCTGCATTGCCTTTAAAAAAAAAAAAAAAACCCTATTTCGGGCCAAAAAATTGCAGAGATCCGTAGGTAAATGCGGACATCGCTGCTGAGGCGGCCCCGGGCGGGCGCTCCGGGAGGGGACGGGGCTCCCCACGGCTCCAGGTAGGTGCTGAGCCCCCCACGGCTGGAAAACAGCCCATCATTCCCGTCTGGCTGCTGTGCCTGTGCCCGTCATGATCGTAGTCTTGTTTTGGATACTGCCGGGGAGAGGAGGAGGAAGGAGGAGAGGGAGAAAGAGGAGGAGGAGGAGGAGGAGGAGGGTGAGGAATGTTTTGGGCCAACCCTCAGGTCTGCAAACTCCCGACTTCATTCTCCCTCCGCAGCTGGACCAGGGCCTCCATCTTCTGCTATCCCTCCAAATGTGCATTTCTCTTAGTCATAGCCTTTCCCTGAGAAGAGAGAGAGATAAAAAAATAAAATAAATCCGCTAAAGGCAGCGTTGGGAGCGATTCCGGCGGCACAGGCGGCGTGACGGCAACACCGGTGCCGCTAAATTTAGCCAGCCGTGGCACAGCCGCCTTGTTTGCATCCCGGGAACGCTCCGGGCCGAGGGATGCAGCATTTTGGAGAGGCTGCAGCCCTTAAGGAGGCTCCGGGTTTGTCCTTGAGCCGGGCTCTGAATTGCTGAGCCAACTAATCCCCGGCGCAGCCTAATCCCGGCCCGGAGCCGCAGGTTTGGGGCAGGATTGGCTCCAATCCCTCCTGCTCCGCTGGGAAAAGCTGCTGGGAGATGATGGATTGTATAGGGAGAGCCCAGGGGGTGCCAGGCAGGTTTTGGGGTGGCAGTTGGGATTTTGGGGCTCAATCCCCCCAGGAACACACCCGGCTCTGCTCAGGGGCTGGAATTGCCCCTCAGGGTGGGAATTGGGGTTGGCACCACTACAGGGATGTGGCAAAGGATGCAAATCATCCATGGCAAACATTCTGATTCAAAGAGGGGGCTGCTCCTCTCCCAGAATCCCCAAATCATCCAGGTGGGAAAAGCCCTCTGAGATCATCGAGTCCAACCATTAATTCAGTCCTGCCCGAGCTCCAGGGATCAGGAAACCTCTAAAAACCACTAGAGCTGCCCACAGCTCCCAGATTTTTGGGAACACAGCCTGGAAATTCCAGAATTCTGTGGATGTAGCAGGCAGAGATGCTGCAATTCCCATAAAAATTGGATTATAGATGCTTCTTCAGGGGTGCATAAAGCAGCCGTGGGAAACTCTCCAATTAAAGTGCCATAAATAGGGAAATAAAATTATACTTATATATTTATATATAAAATATAAATTTATAATTTATATGAAATTATAAATAATTAATGGTTCACACTAATAATTCTATGGTGTTAATGTTTTTACAAGGGGTTTAGTGTTTTATTAAAATTTTAAATGTCATTATACCAAGCTAGAAACAGTATTTTATGGGCTCTCACAGTCCCAAAAGTGGATGAGGCCCTGCTTGATGGGCACAAACAACATATGGATTTCTTTCTCTTGAATAACTCCTTGTCCTCAGCAGCCAGAAATAATAAGGATGGGAATTTAGATCCCTGAATTAAGGCTGGGAAAGGGAGAGATGGAGAAATTGGGGGTGCAGGGCAAAATCAGGCAGGGAGACTGAGACCAGGGGCAGGATTTGCTCCAAATCCTCTGAAATGGGACTTTTGCCATGCAGGAAAATTTGAATTTATTCGCTTCCCCAGATCGAGATTGGAAGTAAAAAGGAAATTATCTTAAAACCATTTGAATTCCTTTTCCAAGTGAGAGTTTTCATGGAAAACTGCAGGAAGAGCAGGTTGCTCTCATCCAGCAGAGGTTTCCCCGATGTCTGTGAGGGGTGGGTGCACCCGGCTCTCCCCCATTCCCTCCTGGCATTCCTTTGGGAAGGGTTTGGGTCCCCACAGAGCTCCCAGTGCATTGTTTCAGAGTTATGTGGCTCAGAGCTGGGTCAGCTCTGTGCCCACAGGGTTTTCCATGGATTTGGGTCTTGGGGACACTCCAGGAGAGCATTCCCAGTGGGGTGACCCTGGGGAACCCACCCAGTGCTGACAGGGGGTTTGTCACCTGTCCTGGTGGAAATGGACACCAAGAGAAGGGAGAGGGACAATCCCAGCCTGATCCCTGGCTGGGGTGTCCCCAAGGATGTCCCCAGGCTGAATTTTCATCCAAAGCCAAGGAATTATGGAATATTTGGGTTGGATGGGCTCAAAGCCCACCCAGTGCCACCCCTGCCATGGCAGGGACACCTTCACTGTGCCAGGCTGCTCCAGCCTGGCCTTGGGCACTGCCAGGGATCCAGGGGCAGCCACAGCTGCTCTGGGCATCAGTGCCAGCTGAACTCCATTCCCACACCAAACTGGGTGTCTGTGCTTTGACCAACACCCCAAAGCTCAGAGCACACATGGATTAAAACCAGGATGTGGCAGAGAGCACGAGCAGCCCTGTGGGTCCCTTTGGAAGTGATGCTCATTCATAAACCTGAACCCAAACTGCCTCAGTCAGGACCTGCAAATCACCACAAGCTGAGACAAGCACAATTTCAGAATATTTTATATCAGCCAGAGCAGCAAAGCTTTAATAATATAACTTTTCCTGTTAGCTTTAGGTAAAAACCTAAATTCTGGCAGAAGGTAGAAACACATCAATGGGGTTGTGTTGTTTCTGGCCAACTTTCCTGTGCTTCCAGAGCCTTCTGTAACTTCCTGTCCTGGGCCTCTCTTAAGTATCCACCCAGGAAATGCATCCCAGTGAGGCCTGGAGTAAGGGAACACCATTCCCCCTCAGGAAACCCTCACCCTGTCCCTCCTGGGGAAGGGATGGCAGCCCCAGCTGGGATCTCCCTCAGTTCTCATGGAAAATCTGATTTCTCTGAGGGCTCAGAGCTACCTGAGACCATGTCCTGGCCATTCCCATGGAGTTCTCTGCTGCTGGGGCCTGACCCTGAGCTCAGCAGCTGCAGCTGATGCAACCCCAGGATGACACTTGGTTGTATAATTTTTCTCCCTGTTTTCCCCACCAGCCATTTTCCAGTGCAGACAGCACCCAGTGCCCAGATTCTCCTCAGGGTTTAACCACTTACCTCACAGTGAATGGGAAATGATGAGCAAACAGCAGTCAGGCCACAAAATATCTGATTTTTCCCAAAATACCTGATGGTGAATGGCTGTGCAGCCTCTGATTTTCCAACATTTTGCAGGCTGGGGACTTCCTGAGCCAGCATTTCCTATTTAATGGCCTCTTATAGATCCACTTCCCATCCCTTTCTCCTCTTCCTTTGTGAGCCATGGATGTTTTTAGCAGCTACAGCAGCCCTTGGCAGGCAGCTCTGCAGCTCAGCGTGCCTGAGGAGCCAGGCAAAGCCTTGAACACCCCAAAACCAAGTCCTGGGCTGGGATGAGTAAATTGTGGATCATCCCTGACAGCTTTTTAACAAGACTGGAAGGCAAGGAATGAAAGATGTGCTGACACAGCAGGGGAGTTAATGGGTGTGCTCTCACAGGGAGGAAAGGAGGGGGAAGAAGATATTGAGGGTTGAAAATTTGTCACATCCTGTGTCATCCTGAGCATCCTCAGAGGGAGCACTCAGCTGCAGCCAGGCCCTGAGAACTGGGCTGGCGTTCGCTGCAGCAAAGGCTCAAGGCTTCCTCTGCTGAAGGTTAAATCGAGTTTAACATTTAAACCCAGCCCAAACCATCTCAGAACCTCCTCTGCTTTTTGTTAGAGATGAACGAGACAGGCAGAGCCACTTTGGAATTGCTGAACGTCAAGGGGGTTGAGAAGGGGTTGGATCATTTGATGCCCTTTTCTCCGCCTGGATCCCCACAAACCATCCCAGATTTTCCCTGGAACATCACATCCCACCCTGGGAATGTGCTCTGCTGTCACAAGGCTGGGACACCATTCCCTGATCCACAGGGAGGAACCACGTGGCCATCCCCAACTCCAGGCCAAACCTCACTGATTTATCCCTGTACAAGTCTGGAAACTGCTTGGAGATGGAATTCCTGGCTCTGGAGCCACATCCTGGGGCTGTTCTGCTGCCACATTCCCAGAGCAGCACAGGGGGAATGTCATGGTTTGAACAGACAGGTGTCTGCTAAGGAGGGCAGGAGCCTCCTGTGAAATGGAGAATGCAAACCCTCTCCCTCCAAATTATTATGATTTTGAAATTAATGGGCTCTTAAGTAAAGATGTGGGAATGGGAATAACAGTTATTTACCAGGAAAATTAAAAATACAAATGCAATAGTACAAAAAAAGAAAAAAAAAACCCACTGTCAGAGTGAGAACAGGAGCTGACCCCTGTGTGTCAGGGGGGTGTCCCAGCCCCATCCATGGGGGCTCAGCCCTCCTGCAGTGCCAGCTGTGGCTCTGCTGCAGCAGGGATCCTGCACAAGGGGGGAGTTTTCCTCTGCAGCTCCAGGGCTGCTGCAGATGGGCCTGGGCTCCTCTGGGAATGCAGGGGGCAAAGGCTGCTGGGGTGTCCCAAACCTCAGATTGTACCCAGGTAGGAATGTTTGAAACCTCAGATTGTACCCAGGTAGGAATGTTTGAAACCTCAGATTGTACCCAGGTAGGAATGCTTGAAACCTCAGATTGTATCCAGGTAGGAATGCTTGAAACCTCAGATTGTACCCAGGTAGGAATGTTTGAAACCTCAGATTGTACCCAGGTAGGAATGTTTGAAATCTCAGATTGTACCCAGGTAGGAATGCTTGGCTCCTCCCCTGGGCGGAGCCTCTCCCCATGGGATGCTGGGATTGGATCAGCCATGCAGGGACACTCACTGGCCATTAACAGAAGATAATTAATAATTAATGGCCCATGAGCAGCAGAGATCTCCTGGAGGGAGGGTTGGCTGTGGAAGAGATAAAGAAAGCAGCCCAATGAACAGAGATAACTGCTCCACCCCTGACAGATAGAACACACACTCCCATTTCCAACCTGAGACAGGGATGGATGCTCCTGGCACTGCCCAAGGCATGGATGAGCCCAGGTGAGAGGGCAGGAAAGCTGATCCCTGCTCTGCAGCTCACTGCTGGGAATGTCCCTGCCCTGGCAGGTGAACTCTGAGGTCCCTCCCAACCCAAACCTTTCCATGACCCTGTGATTTTGTGGCCCCACAACTCCCCGTTGTGCAGGGGGAGTTCAGCATTCCCAGAACAAATGTTTGGTACGGGGGGTTTTAAAGGTATTGCTCCAGGTATTCAATTAATTTTCAAGCTCTATTTGCAATTCTAACAGCACTCCCCAGATGAATTGTGCTCCTGAAGAATTCAGGGTGTAATATTTCACCTGAGCTGCTCAGCTGATGGGAGGAGAGGGGCAGAAAATGGAATTGCACCTCAGGACAGTGGGGGCTTGGTTACAGCTGCAAAGAGAGACTTTACCCAGGAGAGGCTGCAACAAACCCAGACAGAGAAAAACAGCCAGAGGTTGGCAAATCAATTTTTCCCAAGGTCAGGAACAGGGAGGGTTTGTATCTCTTGAGGCTTGAGCAACATGAAATCCTCCTTAGCACGTCCTTAACACTTCCCCAGCCCTCATGGCCCCTGCCAGCCTTGCCCCTCAGATCTGCCCCCAGTCACTGCTCAATAAATGAATATTTCTGTGGGGCTCACTCCCTTCCTTTTCAGCTTTGAAAGTCACGTGCAATTCAAAGTTATTTGATTTTGGTTGGGCTTTTTGGTTGTTACAGCATTTTTATACTGTAGTTCTCCAAAATCCAGAGAAACCACATGGCCCTGCTTTAGCCCAACTTACAGGGAGAAGGGAGGGAGAGGAGAATAGGAGAATATTATTTTAAATGTTCTTTTCAGCTAAATTTCCCGCTGGAAGAGTGCAGCTTCACCTGAACCCACAGGGTTCCCTAATCCTTGAGTTTGTGCAAACAAGGATGGGACTTTGAGGTGTTTTCCTCCTCCCTCTGTGCCCCAAAATCCCCTGGAGTGGCTGCTCTGTCTCTTTGTGCTTTGCAGAACCCCCCTTTTCCAGGCTGTGGTGGTAATTTCTCTGTGATCCCCCAAAACCTCAGAAAAGGAAAAGAATTAACAACAGATTCAACAAGGAGGAGCAATTTTAAATTTTTTTCCCAAAAAAAAGCTGAGGCAGCCAGACCTTGGCTGCTCAGCAGTGAGGGAGTGGCTGCTGGATTATTGAGAATATGGAATTTTCCTTTTTATTGAGAACATGGAATTTTGTCCAAGCTGAGCCTCTGGAGCTGATGGGCACAGGTGGATTGGTTTTAGGCTCTGCAGGGTTTGTGTCGTGCCAGGTTTCTCCTCCACCTGTTTTGATGTGTTTGGGCTTTACCTGAGCAAGCAAAACAAAGGAAAATTCACCTCCACCCCCCAACAGATTTCCCATTTTTATCCCAGAGCACAGGAATTGTTTTGTCCTAGACTGACCAGGAGAGGCTGACAGATGTGATCCCTAGTGAAGATCATGGAATCCTGGAATGGTTTGGGTTGGAAAGAACCTTCAAAACCACCTTGTTCCCACTCTCTGCCATGGGCAGGGACACCTCCCACTAGCCCAGGCTGCTCAGAATACACAAAATGGCTCAGAAAACGTGTTTATTTTTAATTTTATTAACCTGCTGCTTGGGTGCCAAGAGGAGGGGCCCATCCCTGCTGGTCCGTGTTGCAATCCACGAATTGCTCCACACAGACCAAAGGATGGAGGGAGTAGAAACCACAACCCCAGCCTTGAGTTCAGGCTGTTCCTGCTGCTGGCAGGGAGCTGCTCATGTCAGGTCAGCTCAGTTTTGGTTTGCTGCTTGTAAATCTGCCGGGGTTTTTCTGGGGAAGTTCTGGGTCACAGATGTACCTTGTCTGCTCCGTGCCATGAAATCTCAGGGGTTACATAAACAACAGCGCATGGCAAGGTAGGGCTGGAGCAGATGTCTGCTGCCCCAGAGGAAATTTCAGCAGGGAAATTTCAGCCAGGTGCCAGCGATACCTCAAGATTGGGTGTTGCTACACAAATGATTGGAATCAGAGAATCCCAGAATTATTTGGGTTGGGAGGGAACTCAGGGTTCATCCAGGCCCACCCCTTGCCATGCCAGGGACACCTTCCTCCAGCCCTGTGTAGCCTGGCCTTGCTTATTGATGTCTTTGCTATAGAAACAAAGCTGGGCTAATTTCTGAGCAGAGAACTTTCCTTTCTGCCAGAGATCAAAGGCATGCTCGTGCCTGTTTGTTAGGGCTTCCTTTTGCCTTTAGTTTCCCTTAAATTACAAAGAAATCCACTTAGAAGAGTTTAATAGTGCTCATTTCCTTTGGAGCATCCCCGGGTTCCTCTGTTCCGTGTAAAATGAAATTAGGATGTTCAAGGCCTGGCTGAAAACTGCATCTGAGCAAGGCACAGCTCATCACTCGCTCAGGGCCACGCTCTGCTTGCTCCCGAGTCTGTTTTCATGGGAACAGCTAAAAATAGACGGGTGACAACAACAAAACCGGCTTTAGCAGTCGGTGGCACCGCCGGGAGCCGGAGCAGCGGTGGCACAAGGCAGGTTTGGGATGCTGGCCCATCATCCCAGCGGGATCAGCAGCGGGGGTGGCACCCAGGCCCAGCCGGGCGCTCCGGCGGCGCAGGGATGCTCCTCAGGGTTTTGGGGCTCGGCGCAGAGGTGCTGTGCCCCCCGTCCTCCCGCGGGCTGCAGAGCGGGCAGTGCCAGCCCCGGAGGCGGTGACCTTGGCAGGACCGCGCCTTCCCACAGACATCTCGGTGTGGCTCGGCGCTGCCAGAGCCCGCACGCAGCCCTGGGGCGGCGGCAGGAGAGGGATCCGAGCCAGCAGGCAGGGCCGGGAGGAGGAACGGGCGCGGCGGCAGCGCTCGGGGCCGGCAGCAGCCGGCGCTGGGCTCGCAGCCCCGGGACGCTCCCGCTGCCGCGTCCTCCCCGCCCGCTTCCGGCGGCGGCGGGCCCGCCCTTCCCCTCCCCTCGGGGCGGCCGGAGCGCTCGCCGTGCCCTCCCTCCGTGCCTCCATCCCTCCTCCATCCCTCCCTCCCTCCTCCCTCCCGGCCGCGGCGCCGGAGCCGCTCGCCCGCCCGGCTCGCCCATGAGCCTGCTCGGGAGCTACCGGAAAAAGCCCGGCAGTGACGGCTATGAATCCTTGCAGCTCGTGGACAGCGGCGCTGAGCGCGGCGGGGCCGGCGCGGGGCCCGGCCGGAGCCCCGGGCGGCAGCAGCAGCAGCAGCAGCAGCCGCAGCCCCGCGCCGACGGCGGCGGCAGCACCATGGACAGCTCAGGTACGGCGGGGCGGGCGCGGGGCCGCTCCCGGCGGGGCTCCGGGGCCGCGGGGACAATAGCGGCCCTTTGTCCGGGCGCGCCGGGATGGAGGCAAGGCAGCGCCGCAGCCTGCGCGGGGCTGCCTCCTGAGCCCCCCGCTCCCGCGGAGGGAGCGTGCGAGGCATGAGGGAAAATGGATGGAGCGCTCTGGGATCTGTCCCCCTCCCCACCACGGGTTGGATGCCCAGAATTGTCCTGAGGTTTTTGGGTTTTTTCCTCCCCCCCCACCACCCCGCTAAAAGGCACTCATCAAAGTGAGTTGGATTAATTCTGATGGATGATGTGCAGCGTGCACCATTTTTTTTAATCAGGGAGTAAGGGAGCAGATGGTCTTTATGGCTGGTAATGGGATAGAGAGCTCTTCACCTCGAAAGGTTCAAATTTGCCTGGCTAACCAGGAGTGGGGAGAGTGGCCGTGCTTTGAAGGGACCCCTCTGGTTGTGGTTCCTCACCTGTGCCCACCTCCAGGAGCATCCACAGCCTTTGCAGGAACTTGTGGAGCCCAGAGTGGTGCAGGGAAACACCCTGGGTGTTCAGGAGGGACCACACTCACGGCCACCTGCTATAGGGTGGTCTTGCAGCATGGAATCACAGAGTCATGGAATGGTTTGGGTTGGAAGGACCTGAAATCTCATCCCATTCCAACCCTGCCATGGCTGCTCCAGCCTGGCCTTGGGCACTGCCAGGGATCCAGGGGCAGCCCCAGCTGCTCTGGGCACCTGTGCCAGGGCCTGCCCACCCTCACTGGAACGATTCCGTCTGTAAATCTGACCCAAATTTCCCCTCTTTCAGTTTGAACCTTTTACTGCTTGGCCCATCACTGTAATTCCTAAGGAAAACATCTGCATGTTCCAGGAGGGACAGGGCTGGGCCACAGGCACCCCACAAGCACTTCAGATACAGCCTCTTTTTTTAACCTGGTAACCTCTTTTTGAGGGAAAAAAACCTTAATGAGCCATGGCTGGGCTTGGGCAGGGAGAGCCTTATCCTTGATTTTTCTCCCCCATTTTTTATGATGTAATAAGAATCATAAAATCCCAGAATGGTTTGGGTTAAAGGGACCTTAAAGTGCCACCCCTGCCGTGGGCAGGGACACCTCCCACTGTCCCAGGCTGCTCCAGCCCTGCCCCACCTCCCTGAACACTTTCAATCATGTTTTCCTCTTCCCCTTTGCCATCTGAATTTGCTTCCAAGCCTTCTTTTAGGCTGGTGTTTGTTTTTCTCTAACTTACTTTACTCCCAAACTTCGGAAACATCTCTGAATTTGCTGCTACAACATCTCTGCTGCAATTGCTCATAATCACAGGCTGTGCCAGCAGCTCCTTACTCACAGTGGGCTGCTGTGTTGGAGTGATTTGGGTCCTGGCAGCTGCTGGGATGGTGAGATGCTGCAGGCAGGTTAATGTCTATCATCAAGGCCATTGCCTGGATGAATTGGATGAATTTCCTGCCAGGCCAGGGAGCAGAGGCAGAGGGGCAGTGGGAGGTGGTGGTGGCTCCCAGGCAGGTGTGGGGCTCCTCTCCAGCCTCATCCTGGGCTGTCATTTCAGTGCAGCTCAATTTGGCTCTCTGGTTTTGCTGAGCAAAAAAAAAAAAAAAAAAAACCAAACAAAAAACCCTGCTCATGGGCAGCCAGACAATGGCTTTATTTACAGGTTTTCTGCAATATTCAGCCATTTCCACTCTGCAGCTCCTCTGATTCTAGCCCAGAGCATTAAACTGTATTAATGGCCTCTACCAGTTTCCAGGATGTTCTTCCCAAACACATGGGCTGGCTCTGGGATTTGGGAGCTGATTTTTAAGGGATCTGTCTCAGCCAGAGTTTTCTCCTTTCAATTCATTCTCTCTGCCTCAATTTTACAGGTGCTCTGAACAACACACCTGGCACTTGAGCAGCAAAAAAACTCAGGTCTTAATGTGGCCCTTGAATTCTATTTATAGGTTATTTTTTTAATAACCTCTTTATTTAATAAGGACTGTTTGGTGGTTGTTCCAAAACAAAATTTTAAAATTTTTTGTGCTGCTTGTGATGCTCCAAACCCAAACTCCACACTTGTATCTCTCTTGTTCATCTGAGCACTTCAGGCTGATAAATTCCTAATTTCTCCCAGCTCGCTGCAAAGCCATTTTTCTTTGCCAACTATGAAATTACAGCAGCTTAAAG
This sequence comes from Zonotrichia leucophrys gambelii, assembly GCF_028769735.1. Classification (NCBI taxonomy): domain Eukaryota; kingdom Metazoa; phylum Chordata; class Aves; order Passeriformes; family Passerellidae; genus Zonotrichia; species Zonotrichia leucophrys. The sequence continues at coordinate 29,369,382 of NC_088178.1, forward strand.
AACCAAATCCACCCCTCAGGTGTGCTTGTGATTCCGAGTGATTTGGTGATTGAAGTTGCTCCTGGACTGGGGGACATGATTTATCTTTCACACAGGCTGCAGATGGATAATTGGGGACAAGGATTAGGGACACAGACAGGAGAATGAGGTGCTTGGGATTTTGGCTTAATAGGAACAAGGAAAAAACACCACTCACATTCTGTGCATTTCTTTTTTGTTTAAGTAGAGAATATATTGGTATTATAAATATTTCAGACTCCTCCCAATGATGCCAAAGTTGAAACTCCCAAGGTGGGCAGTGCTTGAGAATAATTCAGGTGGGAAAAGAGATCTGAGTTCCTCAGGAAGGAGAAGGGTGGGGTAAAATCCATCTCAGGGAAAAGACTGTGCTGCTGGGTTTTGGTGGGATGGGGGGATCTCTCATGGAATCTCACTGTGGAATTCAGTGTCAGACCCTGAAGGTGAAACCCTTGAGGTGCCCTGGCCATATCCAAGCTCGTTATGTCCTTTTTTCTTTTTTCCCCTGATTTTCAGTGACGGTTTTCTGTGGGGCAGAGCAGCTGCTGTTTGCAGTGGAGGAAGAGAACAGTCTGGGGGGAGAACCCAGTGCCACCAGTGATGGGGGACACTGGGACACTGGTCTGTCTGTCTGTCTGTCTTGTGGGGAGCAGAACAGACAACCATGGAATCATTAGGTCTGGAAAAGGGCCCCCTGAGCTCCTTTGCTCCAGGCTGAGCCCCTGCCCAGCTCCTCAGGGATTCTGCAGCCCCTGCCCAGCTCCTCAGGGATTCTGCAGCCCCTTCCAGCTCCCTCAGGGATTCTGCAGCCCCTTCCAGCTCCCTCAGGGATTCTGCAGCCCCTTCCAGCTCCTCAGGGATTCTGCAGCCCCTTCCCATCTCCCTCAGGGATTCTGCAGCCCCTGCCCAGCTCCTCAGGGATTCTGCAGCCCCTTCCCAGCTCCCTCAGGGATTCTGCAGCCCCTGCCCAGCTCCTCAGGGATTCTGCAGCCCCTGCCCGGCTCCCTCAGGGATTCTGCAGCCCCTGCCCAGCTCCTCAGGGATTCTGCAGCCCCTTCCCAGCTCCCTCAGGGATTCTGCAGCCCCTTCCAGCTCCTCAGGGATTCTGCAGCCCCTTCCAGCTCCCTCAGGGATTCTGCAGCCCCTGCCCAGCTCCCTCAGCCTCTCCTGGTTCCCCAGACCCTTCCCCAGCTCCGTTCCCTTCCCTGGACACTCTCCAGCCCCTCCATGTCCTCCTTGTCCTGAGGGGCCCAAATTGTCCCCAGGACAGGGGGACTGGGGCAGGCACTGCCCAGCTCCTGCTGCCACAGCTCTGCTGCAGCCAAAGACCTTTTCCAACCAAGTTAAAAAGCTGAACAATCAAACCTTTCTTTTCTTTCCCCTCATATTGGATTTCTTCTGCACCTGGGCACAGGGAAATGCCCTTTGCTCTGTGGAATATTTGTGTGTGGGTCACCAGTGAGCAATTCCACATGTTGGATGGCTGAGGATTTGTGCTGAAGGCAAAGCACTGGCACTTCTGGGGCAAATTGCTGCTGGTTTCACTAACAGGGCTGTGTTTGCTGTCACCAACTCCCCTGAGCTGAGGAACTGGGCTCCTGTTTGGTTTTTCTATTAATTTCCTTAGACTAATGCAAAGTATTAGATCTTCAAGCATCCTCTCCTAATGCAGATTTGCAGCCTCATAAACACCTTCTGCAAGGAAAATAATCAGTGGCTGCATCTTTGCTCCAACTCCCAAGTGCTCCTGATTATTGGCTTAATATTTTTTTTTGGAATGGTGTTGCTCAGAGTGAAGAGAAGCAAAAGCCAGGAAGCAGAAGCACAGGGTTGCTGCTGGAAGGCTGGAGCTCCTCATGGATGGCAGGGAGCTGGCACAGAGGGGTCAGCTGAGTCCTGAACAGAATCCTGGAATGGTTTGGGGTGGAAAGGACCTTAAAGCTCATCCAGTGCCACCCCTGCCATGGCAGGGACACCTCCCACTGTCCCAGGCTGCTCCAAACCCCATCCAACCTGGCTTTGGACACTTCTAATTTGTCTGGGCAGCCTGTGGCAGGGCCTGCCCACCCTCACAGGAACAATTCCCAATTCCCTCCTGCAAATGCCCCCAGCTTGAGATAGAGGTTCAAAGAGAGACCTGAGCTGAACCTCACAGGACACAAAACACCACGAGTTATAAAACCAGATTCCAAGAAAGGCATCTACCCAGAGCTGCTTCTGTCTCTTCCTTTTTTAAGTTGCTGCAAGTGCTCTCAAGATGAGAACCAGGCAGAATTTTGAAGAAGCCAGTTTATTTGGGTTTTTGCTGTGGCATTCAATTCTGCTTTCTTAGCAGCTGGCTGAGCATTGAAAGAAGAGGTTCTAGGAAATAAGATGCAAAAGTAACAGCAAGGATAGTTGTTATGAAAGGAAAAAACCCTTTCTGTGCTGTTCTGTGGTGTTTATGATCTAGATAAGATAGAAAAGAGCTTTTAAAGGGTTGGGGCATGGACTTGCTTGTGCTCTGTGCTTCCTCAGGCAGAGTAACCACCAAGAAAAAGCCTCTGAAAGAAACTGCAAGCGGTGAAATTGAGATTTCTTGAGCTGTTTTACACTTGCAAACATAATGTCTTGTGCTCTGGTGATTCCTTGTCTCTGAGTCAGAAGAGAGACATCTCCATGTCACTGGCACGGGGACAAAGGCCTGGCCGGACAATGTTGGCCTGTGTTCCCCCCTCGCTGCCTTTTCAAACGGGGAGGTTCTGTTTAATGGCTCCTTTGTTTGCTTGGTGTGTTTTGGACACTTGAACGATGGGGTGTTGGCAGGAGTTTTGTCTTTTCTCAGTTGTTTTGATAGGGGGGAGAACACAGAGAATGTCCATCAGCTCCAAAGACACATTTCACGCTCCGGCCTGGTGGCTCGCTGTCGGGCCTTGCTGAAGATGACTTTCATGAGGGGAAATTTTTAACAAATTAAACAAATCTAGCAAGCACTGGGTGGTAATCCCCCCCTCCCCTCTCAATATCACTATTCTGCTAAGAAAACACGGAGTAAAACCCCCTCTTTATGGAAATCCTCCATGTTTTTGGTGCCAGCTGCACTCCTCAGTTTCCGTTTCTTGAGCAAAAGCAGAAAGAGTGAACCTTAATTCTTGCCATGAAGAACCTTAATTATTTCCATGAAGTTTGCATTTAAGCAGCCTCAAACGAACCTTTGGATAAAAAGCCTTGGGCTCACGCAATGTTAGTTCTGGAGTTTTATCCCAGCAAAGCACAAAAAGAGGTTCTTGAGTTCCCTACCCCAAAGTTTGCTGCCAGAGGTGCTGATTGCTTCCCACAGGGCGTCGGGGACCCTTTGTTGTCCAACAGAAACACAGAATTATGGAATTGCTCAGGTTGGAAAAGCCCTCTCAGACCATCTTTTAAATGGTCTTTTAACTCTTTCTAGGGATGTCTCCTGCCAGGGCTGGACAACAGTTTTGGGGAAGAAATTTTCCCAATATCCAACCTAAACCTCCCCTGTTCTGAGGCATTTTCCATCTCCCCCAGGCAAAAGACCTGGATGGGGCAGTACCAGTGAACTGGAAACTGCATTAAACTGCTGGAGAGCTGCAGTAAAAAAACCCCAAACAACAACCTCATAAGCAACAACTCCCTGCTCAGCTGAATAAATTATTGAAGATATCTTAGTGCTGGGGATGCTTCTGTGCCTCATGATTGTCTGCTTAGGAGAGAATCATGGTTTTACCCTTTAGATGAGGGCCTGGAGTGACAGGAGAAGGAGGAATATCTGGAAGATCCCAGAGGGAAGGGTTGGATGGATTTTGGGCAGGAATTCCTGGCTGGGAGGGTGGGCAGGCCCTGGATCCCTGGCAGTGTCCCAGGATGGGGCTTGGAGCAGCCTGGGACAGTGGAAGTGTCAGGATGAGTGAAACCTGGGCTTGGGGGTCTCAGCATTCATTTTATCAAATGAGCAGAGCCTCTTCTGCTCTGCACATGCTTTGCTGCTTATTTTTATGGAATAACACTTTAAGTGTGCTTAGCCTCATAGGGAACCTAACTCTACCAGGAATCTGGGACAGTGGAGGAGGAGGAGGAGACAGATGGGACTGGTAGCAAAAACTTAGGTAAAAAATAATCAGTGTTTGGGATCTGTGTGAGTCTGAGGAACTTCCCAAGTAATTTCTGCAGGTTTTCCCTTTATCACTGTTTTAGTTGCCTCTGCTGGTGGTGATTTCTCTCCCAAACCATCACCCAGTGACTGTTGAAAAGTTTATGTAATTCTGACACTTGGGCCGTGTCTGATCCAAGACAGGATGCAAGTGCCCATAACAGCATCCATGGTTTAGTCTTGGCTTAAATGTGGTAAAGCTCAGCTGTCCAGATTAAGGGATGTGTATTTTGGAAGGATATGTCTGGAAGGAAGGTTTGGGTATCAGGATGTGATTTTGTGCCCTTAAAACACAGTTAGAACCACAGAATCACAGATGGTTTGGGTTGGAGGGACTGTGAAGCCAATCTCAATCCAAGCCCACATTCCACCACCCCAGGTGGTTCCAAGCCCAGCTGGCAGGTGAAGCCCTCAGATCTCTGATATTGATTTTGGTAATGTCTCAGCCATTGATTATCACTGGGTGCAGAGGAGCCACTGCCCAGGGATTTGCATTTAGGATCTCCTGCCACCCTTCCCTTGGGCAGGGGAGGTGAAATTCCTCTTTGCAATCCTCTGCAAGATGGACTGTGGGGAGCAGCAGGAGCTGGGGATGCTGAGGGTACCCAGGGATGTGGAGTCTCTGCTCTGCACCCAACACCCCTGCAGCCATGGGAAACCCTTCAAAGGATGCTCCAACCCTGCTGTAGCAGGAATTGCTGCTGCAGGGCTGCTCCCCCTGCCCTGCAGACCCTCCCTGGAGTGGGAACCATGTCAGAGTGACGCTGGATTGTGGCAGCCTGGCTTTGCTCCCTGCAGGCTGGTGGGAAAGCACGTCCCACACGAGGCAGGCTTTGCTGGGAGAGCTGCCTGGGGGAGGAACGTGAGCTCTGCTGCCTGCTGGGGGGGAGAGGCACAAAAAGCAGCTTTTTTTTTTTTTGCTGAGTGTTCCTTAAAAACAATCCAGGCTTTGTTGCTGAAGCCACAACAACAGTGGCTTGACTCCTTTCAGTGCAGGGAACTTTAAAAGGGCCGTTTCTGCCCAGGCACAGGACAGCCTCCACCTTTATCTTAGGGGATAAAACAAGCAAAAACCCTTTCTTTCCCCCAGAAAATACCTTGTGGGGAGGGAGAAGACTGCAACAAGCAGAAAAAAAAACTAGAAATGGGGAATTTGGGATACAAAACCAGGAACAAACAAAAATTTTCCCATTGTAGTGCCATTGGAAGAGAAGTCAGAGGAGATTTAAAACTCCCAAACCTTTTTGGGTTTTTGGGGGAAGGTGGGAGATGAAGCTTTAATGCTTTTCTATGTGGAATGAGATGGTCTTTCAGATCCCAAAGCATTCTGTGATTCCATGATGAGGAACAGGGAATATTTAGATCCTTCCTCACTTCACCTCTAACAAAAGCACAGGCAGCAGCTCCCTGAGCAAAAATAACCCCCCTCGTTTGACACTGAAGATATTGTTGCACAAAATCTGGGCAGCCTGAGGGAAACCTGCTTCCTTTCCTATGGCTTCATGTCTGCTTTCTGTCTGCCCTTTCCAGGCAGAAAGGGGCTGTTCACTCCTGCTGAGTGACCTGGGAAAGGCAGCACTTCTCTGCTGAGCCTCAATTTCCAGGCATCCTCCTTGCACCTCCCCTCGCCGAGGCTCAGAGCTGCTTCATCAGCACAAATAGCCAGACTGACAGAGTCTGAAATGCCTGCTCAATGTCGGCTGGCTCCCCCTGGGCTCTCTCAGCAGGGCTGGAATTCAGCCCTGTGCTTGGGGGGGTTCTGGGGGGGCTGCTCAGGGCCCCCCCCAGGCAGACAGGGCCTCCAGCAGGGCAGATTTTGCAGGGAAAGATTCCAAATCTGGGATTCCAGCAGCAGCAGCTCCCTCAGGGGGTGGCAGGGTGTGACCCTCTGCTCTGGTCACTCTAGGGCACCTCTGGCTGCAGGTGACAAAATGTCCCCATCACTCCAGGCCACCCCTGTCCCGCTCTCCCATTTCTGCCTCCAAAGCCCCACACTGAAAACAGGGTTGGTCTGAAAGCGTTTGGTTTTTGAGAATAAGCACAAACACTGCTTGTGGCACTGCAGGGGATAGGGAGGGGATATTTCCCTTCTGGATTTGTGGTTTCTCTCCCTTTCCCTGGGTAGGAATGAGTTTCCTGGCCTGGCTAATCCAGACATTGATGGTTTTGCCACCTTCAGCTTCTCCAGTACTGAGCACATCCCTCTGAGCTCCCCTGGATCCCTGTTCTCTTCCAAAGCTCTCTCTGCCTTGGGAGGAGAAGTTCTCCTGCACATCCATCTCCTGATCCTCTGTAAAATCAGCACTTAAGTGCTTTAATTAGGATTTCCACAGTGTCCAGCTCCCATCCTGTCCAACACCAGGCTGGTGCTGTCAGCAGGGCCTCCCTCAGCTGAACTCTCACTGCTGAGGGTGGGCCATGGCAGGAGGGTTCCACCTGACATATTTCAGTTTTGGAAGGAGGTTGTTGCTTTATTTGGTATTTCCTTATCACTTCACAGCTCCTGAAAGGTGTCTGTGCTCAGGTGGGGCTGGGCTCTTTCTCCAGCAGCACTGACACAACCAGAGGACACAGCCTCGAGCTGCACCAAGGGGAATTTAGGTTGGATGTTAGGAAAAAGTTTTTTACAGAAAGGGTGATAAAGTTCTGGAATGGTGTTTAAAAAAAAAGCCTGGATGTGGCACTGGGTGCCGTGGGATAATTGAGGATCTTGAAGGTCTCTTCCAACTCGGTGATTCTGGGATCCTGGTGATTTTGGGATTCTGGGATTCTGGGCTTGGTGACTGCTGGAGGTTTATTCTGAACACAGAATGGTCCAGCCTGGCCTTGGGCACTGCAGGGATCCAGGGGCAGCCCCAGCTGCTCTGGGAATTCTATCCCAGGGCCTGCCCACCCTGCCAGGGAACAATTCCCAATATCCCATCCCTGTGGCAGTGGGAGCCATCTCTTCCTCAGCCATCCTTTCTGGTTCTCTGCCTTAGGGGACACAGGAACCTTGGAACTGATTCCTGCTGCTTCTCCTGGAAATACAGGGAAAGTCTCCTTCTCTCTCTTTCTCCTCTCCACTTTTTAAACCTCCAGATTGATTTCTAAAGATTTTAAGTTTTCCATTCTCTCAGAGCCTTCTGTTGCTCTCCTGCAGCATTTCCAGCTGTAAGAATTTGCCCAGTGCTGTTGAACCTCTGATCCTTTGTCCCCTTTTCCCTGTTCCAAGCTGCCACTTTTCTGCCTTGCTTTCCTTTAGAAGCTGACCTGCAGAACTCAAATCCCCTTTTGAACATCTCCTCCTTCCAGCCCTGGCTCTCCCAGCACAGAATAACATGAAAACAAACTTTCTGAGGGGAGATCAAACACAGATTCCATGCTTGGAAGCCAACAAGCTTCTTTGATTTTTTTTCCTTTTCTCTCTTTTATTTTTTTTTTTTTTTAAATCATGCTCACAGGAAGTTTGGTAAAAGAAATATTCCTGTGCCTCGAGGAGCCATCTTGTGTTCTAAAACAGAATGTAGAGGAGAAGTGGCCAATTTAGATCTTTTGCCCTGTGCTGAGACTGAACACAACCCGCACACAGCAGCAGGAAGGAGCCATCCCTCACCCCGTGGAGGAGGAAAACCACTTTTCCTCATGCCTGACACTCAGCAGCTCATGGGGACCTGCTTGGTGTGGACAGAGCTGGGGGATTGTTGGGGTTTATTCCAAACCAGTGACGTTGGCTTTGGGTTTGTTGTGTTGTAATTTTTGGTTTTGTTGTGCTGTAATTTTTGGTTTTGTTGTGCTGTAATTTTTGGCTTTGTTGTGCTGTAATTTTTGACTTTGTTCTGTTGTAATTTTTGGTTTTGCTGTGTTGAAGGTGCCTCGTCACCAGACATGGAGTCCAGCTACGGGGGAGGCCTGCTGGACATGGTGAAGGGAGGAGCAGGGAGGCTCTTCAGCAACCTGAAGGACAACCTGAAGGACACCCTGAAGGACACCTCCTCCAAGGTCATGCAGTCTGTGGCCAGGTACAGTGCGCCTGGAGCAGGAAAAACCAGCACAGCTCACAGGGATTGAGGAAAGGGGAAAATCCCAAATAATTTCTTTGGTTCTGTCTCACCGTTGGGGTTTAGCCTCAAGGAAAACCCAAGTAAAACCATGTGAGCTCATAGTGAGCATCAGCACCCTGAAATGTGGGAAATGCCAGTGAAATGGAGCACCTGGTCTCCAGCTCCTGGAGGATTCCCTGTGGGATCCTTCCAGTGAAACACCACCTGAATATTTATTTTGTCACTGGCGTTGATGCCTCTCTCTGCTGTGCTTGCTGATGTTCCCATCCCTAAATCCACCTTGGCATGGAAGACAGGCTGAGGTGACTTTGCTTGGGGGACTCTCCTGGTGTTGTCCCCTTCCATGGAATCAGGGGCTACAAGAAATTGTGGAAATTTAATGCAAGACCCCAAAGGGTTTGAGGGATCTGCAAAGTGCAAACTGCTGGAGATTTCTCTTGGAAACTGGCACTTAAAAATTAATGACAGAAGGGAAAAGGGACCTTTCTTGCAGGTTTTGTATCCAGTTAATTGCATGTGGAGAGGGGGAGGCTGGGTCACTGTCTGCGTCTCAAGAATTAATTTTAAGATGAATTTTCCTTGTGTGATAAGTAGATTTTTTTTCTGGGCAAACACTCCTAACGTGCTGCTGAAGTGCCTAAATTCTGTGCCCTGCTTTGTCTCTTAGTTACACCAAGGGAGAGCTGGATATTTCCTACATTACCTCAAGGATCATAGGTAAGCACTGTGGAGAAACACAACGCCCAGAGCTCCAAAGGCCAGAACTGCAGGCACCCCGGTGATGCTGGCCTCTCCTTGCCTTGGCAGTGATGTCTTTTCCTGCTGAGGGCGTGGAGCTGGGATTCAGGAACCACATTGAGGACGTCAGGACCTTCCTGGACTCCAGGCACCCCGACCACTACACCGTGTTCAACTTGTCACCCAAATATTATCGCAGTGCCAAGTTCCACAACAGGGTGAGTGCCTCCCACGGGGGCAGATTCCCCAGGGAAAGGGGCAGCTTGGACCCTCAGTTTGAGGGGATTTAAGATCTAGAGGTGTTTTTGGGAGTTTTAGCTAGGATGAAAGAGCTGGAAAGTTCAGGGATAATGCTCATGTGAGGAACCTGGGAGAGTGAAAGGCATTGCATGGAGAGGCTGCAGGGAAATAAAGATAAACCAGAGTTTATTCTGTTCCTACAGAGTGTTGGAGCTGCTGCAGGGAAAGAATAAAATGGAAAGCCTTTGGAAGAAATTACCAATAGAAGGGGGGAGATGATTTTCTTGCAGTTGGGCTTTAATCAAGCAGGCAAAGCTGGGGATGGAAAGGGGATCTGAGGGGCATTTTGGCTCTTGTGACTTTAAAAAGCCACCTGCATGGCCTGGCCCAGTTTCCCTCTCTAAAACCAGAGCAGCATCAGGGAGCACTGCGAGGCTCTGCTTCACTAATGGCTTTTAGAGGAAATCTCTATGAAATGCTGCTGCTGAAATGCAAGATTAGATTTAATCTTTCTGAAAACTTCCTGTTCTTTCCCTCTCCCACGAGGGAGTGCTGTGTTTTGGTGTTGTGTTCTGTTTTTTTAAAATTTCTAACTTTTTGGTGCCTTCAACCCAAAAGGCAGGCTTAACTCTCAGTCAGGGTAAATGAATCTAATCTAAGGCTAATTTAGTTTTAATTTGAGGTGTAGCTGAATTTATCTTCAGTAATTCTGATCACCAGAAACCACTCACTGACACTTAAAGCAAATTTCTCTGTGGCCATCAGTAACCAGACTTCAAATACGAGTAAATGAACAGGGAAGACTAATTAAGAGATATTAAGAGCTCAGAATCTTCAGTCTTGATTGATTTTGGTGCACCACTGATGCTGTTTGTGGGTGGAGAAAAAATTATCTACTTCTGAAAGCCCAGCATTAAAGATCTATTGCTGTGTGAGCTGGCCATAATTCCTGAATCCCTGGAATTATCTCCCACCCTGCCCAACACTTTACAAGTGACTTTTAATGCCACTCCCAAAGGACAGCTCAGTGCTTTGCAACCATTGCTTTGACTCACATAGGAAGAAAATAAAATTACCTTATAATAACATATTGTGTTTTTTATGGGCTGGGAAATTCTGATTCCAAGTATTTTTCATGAGAAAGAAGTGTGAACAACACAATACATGATTCCCAGAGCTGGAGAATCCCAGCTGCTTTTCCCCAAGGTTGTCTGTGCTGAGTGCTGGTGAGGTTCTGTTTGATAGAAACACCAAGCACACATTTAATTTCCTAATTGTGAACCATCAGGCAGATGTGTAATTAGAGGCAATGTAAATATGTAATTATGGACTGGTGGGAAACGTGTGTTATTTACTAGAGAAGTGATAATGGCTTTTCCAGATGCTTGGCAGGGAGGGCTGCTCTGAGGACTGTCAGTGGAAGGGTCACTGTGGGAATTGTAACAGGGAAAATCAAGGATGTACAACAGAAGGAATGAAAGAAACTCTGGGGACAGGAGAAGGTGAGAGGGTAAATAGGAATGGTCACTCCCTGCTCTCCAAACTTTGAGCACTGCTCGATCTGTTCAGTGGCTTCTACAACACAAAGCCACATCTGGATATTCTGGAAGCCAAAACTTTCAGAGATCTAAAAAGCAATCAGATAAATACCCTACTTGCTGTGAGACAGAAATGGAATTTGCCAGCTTGGCCTGGCCCTGCATCCCATGGGAGCCTTTGGGATCCTTGCTGGACACAGCCCAGCCTGGCAGGGCTCTGGCTGGAATCTGGGTGCCTGTTTCTGCTCCAAGATGTTGTGCAGGTGTCAGACAGAACCTGCAGTGCAAGTTTTATAAAGCCTGGAGCATTTCCTTCCTCTGAGAGATGAAACAGTTCTGGGGAGCATGTGGCTGTTTCAGAACATCTGGGCAAGTCATCTCCTTCCTTCCCCGTTCCCATTGAGCAGCAGCCAAATGTCAGCTGAGAGAGAGAGAGAACCAATTCCTCAGCTGAGGACAAGCCTCAGGACATTCCTCCCTTAAATTTCTTCTGGCCAGAAATGCCTTTTAAAAAAGAGATATTTCAATTAAAACCAGATGAAAGGGAGATGTCTGTCGAGGGCTATTTGATGTGCTGCTTGGGACAGCAAGGACTGACTCAGAACCAGCACACTGAGGAATAGGGACCAGACAGACTTTAAGATTTGTGGGGTTTCAGCTCTAAGGAGCCATTCATTTTTCTGGCTCATACATTAACATACTTAGATAGGATTTAGTTTTTTTGAACAGAACTTTCCCTTTCATCAGTTTAATATCTGTCACACAGGGCTTGGAGATCCTGTGCCAGAGAAGGATTCAGAACAACAGATGCTCAGTGCCCTGTGCAAATCAGAGCAGTTTTTAGGGACACGCTGTACAAAGGCTTTAGAAATCGAGGCGAGACTGGAGCATTCTGGAAGAGCCCTCCAGATAATCTGATGTGAAATGTAAATTTTGAAAAATGTGCAGTCAGGAGCAACACATCAGCCCAATGTCATTGCACTGAGAAAGCTTTTTTGTCTGCCTCCTCATAAGCCATGGGAGGCACGGCGCGGAGTCACGCACGAGGAGAGCTGGAGTAGGATTGCAGCACATTACTCTGGGTTGTAAAGGACAAGTAGGTGTCTTGGCAGGGAGAATGAGCAGAGCAGGGCCTGTCTGGTGCTCCCACAGAGCTGTTGGTGTGCTGCTGCCATCCCTGCAGGTGTCTGAGTGCAGCTGGCCCGTCCGGCAGGCGCCCAGCCTGCACAACCTCTACGCTGTCTGCAAGAACATGCACAACTGGCTGCAGCAGAACCCCAAAAACGTCTGTGTCATCCACTGCATGGTGAGTGCACCATGGCACTGCCAGCACAGCTGGGCACTGCCAGCCCACACTGCTCCTGGAGTGCCTGCAGCCTGGGGACAGCATGGGGACAGCTCCTGAAACAGGAGATGGGATGGGATGGGATGGGATGGGATGGGATGGGATGGGATGGGATGGGATGGGATGGGATGGGATGGCATTTCTTCCTCTCAGCACAGCCAGAGACGTCAATTCCCTTCAAAAAGAGAGAAAGATGCACTTGATGCCTCCAATCCTGGAAATCCAACTCAAAAATCCAATTCCTTTCCTGTCCTTTGATAGGATAGGATGGGATGGGATGGGATGGGATGGGATGGGATGGGATGGGATGGGATGGGATGGGATGGGATGGATGGGATGGATGGGATGGGATTGACCCAGAGTAAAGGACATCATCACCCAAAGCTCAGCTGGAAGAGAATCACTGAATGAGAAGCAGGAATGCAAAGCAAGAGAGGTCAAAATCATTCTCTAGGAGAAAGGTTTGAATTTCACCCAAGAGCTGCCAGCTTGCTGTGACTTGGCCAGGGTGCCCAGAGCAGCTGTGGCTGCCCCTGGATCCCTGGCAGTGCCCAAGGCCAGGCTGGATGGGGCTGGGAGCCCCCTGGGACAGTGGGAGGTGTCCCTGCCCATAGCAGGGGGTGGCACTGGATGGGCTTTAAGGTTCCTCCCAGCACAGACCATTCTGTGATTCTGTGATTTGCACTTTAATCTAAGTAGTCACAGGAGCAAATGCAGCCTTTGGACTGAAGGGGGCTGGAAAATGGGCAGAAAGCACAGAGCTGGGAATTGTGTGGAGCTGTGAAATGGAGACTGTTGAAGTCTCCTGCCACAGGAGAGGTCAGGCCTGGCTGAAGGAAGCCCCCAGAGGGATTACTCAGCACTGGGCAAGGCTGCACTGTGTGAGGGTGGTGTGATCCTGGATCACTCCTAATTTACTCCATGCAACCTTCCCCGTTGACAGCAATGCCCCAAAGCAGAGCTCTGCCTTGCTCCTGGAGCCCAAATTAAACCAGGAGGCTGTCAGCCCTGATCAGCACAGACTGGGAGGAGTGGAGGAAATGACTGATCCCAAACTGCACAGAGCTCCCATGGGAGCCTGGCATTTCTGCCTCTCAGCACAGCCAGAGACGTCAATTCCCTTCAAAAAGAGAGAAAGATGCACTTGATGCCTCCAATCCTGGAAATCCAACTCAAAAATCCAATTCCTTTCCTGTCCTTTGAGCAATGGATATCAGGATAATGTGATAAAGGACAGGGAGTCCTTTCCAACACTTTCTAACAAGGTTGCAGAAACCCTCTTAGTTTATATGAACCTGAGAGATCTTGCCAGAAACAACTGGCAGGGGCTAAACTTGGAACAAAGCAAACAGCCTGTTCATGTCAGCAGGTTCTTGGGGTCTGGATCAGCTCCAGTACAGAAAATCCTACAGAAAATGGCTGGAATGCCTAAAGGGGGCCTGAAAAATACAATTGCAAGGAGGGAGAGTGGTGAGGCCTTGAGGAGTTGTGGATTCCCCATCCCTGGAGGGGTTTGGAGCAATTAGGGATAGCCAAGGTGTATATCAGGAACCCAGGCCACTGGGAATGCATTGATTTTCTCCTGCTCTTCCTACATTTTTGATCTATCAATGTGAGTCAGCAAACTTTGTCCCAGAATCACTTTAAAAAACCCCATCAGGAGCAACCAGAGCTGTGGAGATGTTTGGGTGAGGGAGCCTGGGGCTGGATTTTTTGTTTGATTGTCCTTTTCCAGGGTAAATTTCTACTAGAGGACTGCCTGCAGCTGTAGGATGGGTGCACTCTGACCCCTGTGGTCACTTCCAGGCCTATGTTTGAAATAATTAGAGAATTACAGCTGGGGAGCAGCCATAAAACACCAACATTTGCAGCCAAAATCTTCTTGTGGGCTTTCCAAACAAGAGTAAACCACCCTCAGCTTTGGCTGCTCCCTGGATTTTATCTTAGCTTTGTTCACTGAAGTCCTGGGTGTTGAACAAATGACACAGAACTCAAAATTGTTCATCATCTTGTGGTCTCAATCTTAGTTTTTCATAAATCATATTTTGAATTCACGGTGCACAGAAAAGGTTTCTAAAATAGATGTACTTTTATAACAGATTTTCCTTAACACTCCCTGGAAAAGAATCCAAGATTACAGCTACCTGGGAGCAAGCAGGGAGAACCAGTAAAAATCATAGCATCTAGCACAATTTATTCATTCTTAGTCAGTGAATACGTCTTTCTGAATAAATATAAAATACTTTTTTTAAGAGGCTCTTTACCAGACCAATCCTGCACAGCATATGTACAAGAGCTCTACACTATTATTTCACACTCCTTTGCACTTGCAAAACTCCTTGCTTTTCCATGGAAATCTCAGGGTGGAGATTTCAGGAGGAGTGGGGAGCTGGAATTTAAAGGATCTTTGTGGTACTCACAGTTTTTCCTCTCCGCCCCTTTCCTTGCCAGGACGGCCGTGCAGCCTCAGCAGTTCTGGTCAGCGCAATGTTCTGTTTCTGTCACCTCTTCTCTCATCCTGGCCCTGCTGTGCAGCTGCTGAACACAAAGAGACCTGGGATTGTCCTGTGGCCGTCTCACAGGAGGTACAGTACCCTGGCTCAGCACTGAGCTCCATCCCCTGCTCAGAGCTGCCCAAAGGCCTGGCGGGTGTGCTTTGGCCCCTCGGCTCAGCCAGGTGTCCAGATCCCACAGTGTTCCCCAGGGATGAGCAGGGAGCTTGCCCAGAGCAGCTGTGGGATTTGGGATTTCTTTCCTTGGAGATCCCCAGTGGGGTCTCACCCCCAGCACAAAACCAAGTTCTGGGACTGAGCTGGGAAGCTGCTCCTGCTCTGAGCAGAGAGCAGGTGACATTCAGATCTCCCAGCCTGAATTATTCCTTTATTTGAGATATCTCTGCTCACTGCAGAGAGTGGGATTAGATCACTGCTGAAGGTCCTTCCAACCCAACCACTCCATGCTGAACCTGTGGTTAACAGGGCCCTGGAGAATCCCTCTCCTGTGCCAGCTGCATCCTTAGAGAAACAGCAGTGCCAGTGCAGTTCTGTGCCAGCTGCATCCTCAGAGAAACAGCAGTGCCAGTGCAGTTCTGTGCCAGCTGCATCCTCACAGAAACAGCAGTGCCAGTGCAGTTCTGTGCCAGCTGCATCCTCACAGGAACAGCAGTGCCAGTGCAGGCTCTGTGCCAGCTGCATCCTTAGAGAAACAGCAGTGCCAGTGCAGGCTCTGTGCCAGCTGCATCCTCACAGGAACAGCAGTGCCAGTGCAGGCTCTGTGCCAGCTGCATCCTCACAGGAACAGCAGTGCCAGTGCAGGCTCTGTGCCAGCTGCATCCCTGCAGGAACAGCAGTGCCAGTGCAGTTCTGTGCCAGCTGCATCCTCACAGGAACAGCAGTGCCAGTGCAGTTCTGTGCCAGCTGCATCCCTGCAGGAACAGCAGTGCCAGTGCAGGCTCTGTGCCAGCTGCATCCTCACAGGAACAGCAGTGCCAGTGCAGTTCTGTGCCAGCTGCAGGGATGTTGGAGCTCATGGAGACTCCAGTCCTGAGCCTCCAAAAGAATGGCACTGCCGCTGGATTTCGAGGCAGATTTGGAGCATGAAATGAAAGCAATGGAGGTTTCAGCCCTGGTTTTCTCTGCCTGCAGGTACATAGGGTACATTTGTGACCTCATAGCAGACAAACCCGTCATCCCCCACTGCAAACCCCTCACGATCAAGTCCGTCACCCTGAGCCCCGTCCCCTGCTTCAACAAGCAGCGCAACGGCTGCCGGCCCTTCTGCGACATCCTGAGCGGGGAGACCCGGATCCTCAGCACCTCCCAGGAGTACGAGAGGATGAAGTGAGTGCTGGGCCCTGCCTCCCTCGGCAGTGCAGGCAGCCCCTGCCACTTGCCTGGGGATGGCTGAGCTGCAGGCACTGCCTGGCTGCTGATCAACGGAGATACTCACTGAGAGTTAGTGCCTGGGGTGAAATACATGGCCAGGGGGAGTCTGAGCCTGGCAGGGGTGGGATAACCACAGACATCAGGATCTGAGGTTGTCAGGGGTGGGACAACCACAGATATCAGGATCTGAGGTTTGCAGGATTGGAATAACTGCACAGACATCAGGATCTGAGGTTGTCAGGAATGGGATCACCACAGACATCAGGATCTGAGGTTGTCAGGAATGGGATCACCACAGACATCAGGATCTGAGATTTGCGGGATTGGAATAACTGCACAGACATCAGGATCTGAGCCTGGCAGGGGTGGGACAACCACAGACATCAGGATCTGAGGTTGTCAGGAATGGGATCATCACAGACATCAGGATCTGAGGTTTGCAGGATTGGGATAACTGCTCAGATGTCAGGATCTGAGGTTGGCAGGAATGGGACACCTTCCTAGAGATCATCCAGTGCTCTGTTGGTCCCCCTGTGGAATATTTTTGTTCTAACCAAGCAGAGCATTGAATGCTCCTCCTTGCTTGGCCTGAGGGAGGTGAGAGCTTTGATGTGGTGGGAGGGAGCTTAACCCTGGCTTTCCTGCTGTTCCCCTGCAAGAGAATACCGTGTGCAGGAAGGGAAGGTGCTGATCCCACTGGGAGCCACTGTCCATGGAGATGTTGTTGTGTCTGTCTACCACATGAGATCCACCATCGGGGGACGCCTCCAAGCCAAAGTAGGAGCTGCTTTCCTTCTCTTCTCTTCCCCTTCCCTTCCCTTCCCTTCCCTTCCCTTCCCTTCCCTTCCCTTCCCTTCCTTCCCTTCCCTTCCCTTCCCTTCCCTTCCCTTCCCTTCCCTCCTTCCTTCCCTTCCCTTCCCTTCCCTTCCCTTCCCTTCCCTTCCCTTCCCTTCCCTTCCCTTCCCTTCCCTTCCCTTCCCTTCCCTTCCCTTCCCTTCCCTTCCCTTCCCTTCCCTTCCCTTCCCTTCCCTTCCCTTCCCTTCCCTTCCCTTCCCTTCTGCCTAAACATGGAATCTCTACAGTTTCCTTGGGGATGTATTTAAACCTTGAATATTCGAGTTGCAGAGTGGGCAGTGAATATTTTCCTCCTCTCCACTCATCCTTGGTGCCCTTTGCTGTGTAGATGACGTTTCCCTGAGGCCTCTACTCCAAGTGAAATGTTTATTTATTTTTTGGGACACTAACCTGTTGCTCCCATGTATTCAGTGGGAACAGCTTAATTTCACTGCAAAACTGATAAGTAGATCCCAGAAATAAAGAGAAAAAGGGAAAGAAGGCCAGTTCCTGAAGGTTTTCTGCTGTACAGAGGCTGCAGCAGCAGGGTTGAAGGCAGATGGAAATATTGGGAATATTTGGGAATATTGAGAAAGGAAATATTGCCTGTAGAACAAGCAGAATGAATTCAGCAGTTAAGATTAGGGTAGAATTAACTAATTCCTGTATTTAAGCCCTTGTTCAGTCTGGTTCTCTCTGCTTTTTTTTTTTTTTTTTTTCAGATGACCAACACACAAATATTCCAAATTCAATTTCACACTGGATTCATAGCCCTGGGAACAACCACTCTCAAATTCACCAAGTGAGTGTTTGAAGCTGAACATTAATCAAACCTGATGCATAAAAGCCTGATGAAGGCTGAGGGAGAACAGTCACAGATGAAATATGAAAAGCCTGAATGTACTGAAAGCCTTTTTATAGCTTTCCAGAAATATTCTTCCCTTTTCAACTGGACCACTCTTGTCCCCTTTAGGCCTGAGCTGGATGCCTGTGACTCTCCAGACAAATATCCTCAGCTTTTTCATGTTATACTGGACATAGAAATACAGTCTGCAGACAGACAAACTGAATTAACTCCCCCATGGGAGAACTTCACAACAAAAGACATCAATCCCTCCATTCTCTTCTCCTCCCACCAGGAGCACCAGGACACTCTTGCTTTGGCAGGTAAGGGCTGCAGGGATCTGTTCCCTTCCCATGATTGATTCCTTCGTGCTGAGCTGGGTTTGGTTTCATTCCCCCTCTCTGGTGCTCTGTGCTGCAGGCAGAGGTGCCACGGATTCCCCCCAGGATAACATCAGGAACGTTGGGCAGAGTGCATTCTTCTCCTCTCTCAGCTGGCAAGGTAGGCAAGGCTTGGTCTTCAGAGTCAAATCTGCCCCAAAGAACACAAACAGCCCCTGTTCCCCTGGCTGGAGCTGCAGTGAGGCTGAGGGACCCCACTGTAGCATTGGATCACAGAGCTGGGCACACCCTGGTGCTGCCATGGAGTGGGAATTCCTTTCCTACAGCATCCTCCTCAAACTGGGCTCTGTGGGACCATTGTTGACACTTCTAGGGTGAGCCTTCACCCGAGGCCTCCTTCATGCCAAAACTTGAAATAAATAAGCCTTGATGAGAAAAATTCAGGTTAATTTTGGCAAAGGAATCATGGTTGGAAATGACCTTTAGGGTCATCAAGTCCAACCATTCCTCAACATTGCCAAGGCCACCACTGACCATGCCCCCAAGTGCCACATCTCCCATGGATGGGGACCCCAGCTGTGCCAGGGCTGCAAAACCCTTCAGGGGAAGAAATTCACCAGTTTTTACTTTAAAAAGCAAAATTATTCTAGCCAAATGCTGCTGTGCTATTCTCAGCCTTCTGTTCTGCTTGTAAGCTGATTTTTACGGGACCTTTGTGATGACCAAACTAACAGCTGCCTAATTTTATTTTCAATCATCATTTAGATCAGAAATCTGACAAAAGTAGCTCTCACCCCACCTCAGAGGATCGAGCAGCGTTGGTGCATGAGGAAAGCGAACAGTCAGATGACGAACTCTTGTCCCTTTCCAGTCAGCACAGTAATGCCAGCGGCGACAAGCCCCACGGGACACCCAAACACAGCAAAAAGCAGCAGGAGCCTCCAGCAGCACCTCCCCCTGAAGACGTGGACCTGCTGGGCCTGGATGGCAGCCCCATGAGCAAGAGCTTTCCCCCGCAGCCCAGCGCTGCCCCCTCTAACTCTGACCTGCTGAATGATCTGTTTGGGGTCGGGGGGCCGAGCTCGCAGAGCCCTGCTGCAGCTGCTGCTGAGGAGGTTTTCCCCGTGGGGGCACCTGGATCTGTGCAGTCGACCCCGCGGCGCTCGGCAGCCTCGGCGTCGCCGTCCCCGTCCCCCAGGGTAGGAGAAGGTAACGGTGCCTTTATTATAAAAATATCGTAGCAATACTCCATAAATAATGCTGTCCTGGTCTGCAAATCAGAATTAAAACATTTTGAAGGGAGGGTGTTTACATTTTCCACTTTAGGGGAGGCTCCTGCCTTCCTTAGCAGATACCTATCTTTTCAAACCATGACAAATGCTTATCATAAAAATCAGTAAATTCACGTGATACCACCAATATATCAGCAATAAGTGTTTGAGGAAGTTAAGATAGCACTTTTGAAACATTCATGTATCAAGAAAACAGAGCAAAAACTTTAAACAGTTTGATATTAATGACAATTGTTATTTGTTGGTGTTACCTCTAGAAGACAAAACCAGCAGAGGCTGTAATGAAGAACAGAAGTTTTGATAAAATTGATGATGTAATGAACTGCATCCCCCCCAAGGGGGGACTTGGGCTTGGAGGATCCCTCTGGGGGATCTTGGCTACCTCCCTTTCATGTAGGGGATCCCAAGAGGCCCCAACCAGCTCCTCTGCTCCAGGCTGGTGCATCCTCACCAAACCAGTCCCTACTGGAGCCACCCTGGAATTTGGAGGCTCCTCACTCCAACCACCACTGCAGAGCCTCAGTTTTGCTCTCATTATGGGCCCAATAGTGCACATGAGTTTTACAAAAACTCCTCTGGGGGTTTGGGTAGACCTACAGCACCATGAATTGAATTTCCCTCTGAACTTAGGGGGTTTGGAGCTGTGAGAGGGATCCTGGACTAGGAAATAGAGAATTGCTGTCTCTCTCAAGGCCAGGCTGCAGGAGTGGTTGGATGGATATTAGGGAGAGGGATCTTTTGAAGGATGAAGCAGAGCAAGTGCAAAGAGAGAGGAGAATGCAAGTTTCAGTGGAAGAAATTGGTCACTTGTACCTGCAGAAGGTTTCTCTTGTTGTAGGCTCAGCCTGAGCTCTCACCCACGGCAGGTTTTGCAGACACATCACAACAGAGGTGCAGCAACAGATCAGGAAAAGATTTAGGGATTTAGGAGCTCTGCAGAGCCAGACTCACACAGCTCAATTGTGCCAAGCCAGGAAAACAAGGATAAGAGCTTGGGAAATGAGTGAAGAGTAGTGACTGAGTAACATAAGTAATGAGTAGCATCATCACCACATGCAGAGCTGCTAGGGATTGTACCTTTCAGGATGCTTTTAACCTTAAATTTGTTGACAAGAATCTGAGTGACTTCATAGGGGTTTCTTTTGGTTGAGTTTGTTGGGGTTTTACACGGAAGAGAGAAGACTGAACAAATTGATCAAAATGGAGTTTGAGAAGAACTGGAGTTTTGTAAGAAGTGATGTAAAAAAGATATCCATTATTTTCTATCCCCAACATGGATAACCTTTGCCAGCCTGAATCATCTTGAGAGGAAGCAGGAATGGCAGGAATTGCACCAGGCAGTAACTCCAAGCTCCAGTCTGTCCTCCACCCCCTCCTGGCAGTTAAAACTCCACCTGAGGTGCCTGAGTGCTTTAGCACTCACTTTGCTGGCTCTAAATTCAGCCTCTCTTAGGAAACGAGAGATGGGGTCAGTTTGTTGCCATGGCCAGGCTATGGGGCTCTTTAGGGATATTAATTTGGGATATTGATGCTCTCCAGTTGCTCCCCCACAGTCCCAGGCTGTCCCCTCTTTGTTACCTGCAGGTATCAGATTTCCTCTCCCCACAGCATTCCCTTACCCTGAAGCACATCCCTGCTGCAAGTTCATGCTTTCCTTTCCTCAAATATGTTTTCACAGCCACTGCCTTTGATCCTTTTGGAAGCAGCCCCAAGCAAACTGGTCCAGACCTCCTGGGCTCCTTCCTTGGCTCATCAGCTGTCCCTGGGGATCCTTTCCTCCAAGCCACAAGGAGCCCTTCACCAACGGTGCACAGCGATCCCTTTCACATGGGTAAGAAAGGGGAGCCTCTTCCAGGGGGTTTAAAGAAATGGAAAGCGTTGCTCTGAAACAGAAATGGAGCCATTAAGTACAAAGTGATGATTCCCATGAAAGGACTCTAAACCACAGAAACCCCACGAAACAGGAAAGAGCTTTTTGTCTCTGGACTTAAAGTGTGGCAGGATGAGCCGAGTTTTGCTCAGGTCTTAGACTTAATTAATAGGCTATTTATATAAATAAAAAAGAGGGCATGAAGAATGTCTGCCCACATGTTCCTGTGGGTATGAGGTCTCCTTTGAACAAAACTACCATTAACTGCCCTAAACACAGCCATGTTTAGAGAAAACACACATCCTTTGGTGATTTTAGTTGCAGGCACCAGCTTTCTTTAGCTCCAGTAGTAACCCTAACCAAATTCACAGCTGAATTTGACTGAAGAGAAGGAGTTTTCTTCTATTTGTTTAAAAGCTCCCTAATTTCCTCCTTCTCACCCCAAAATTTCAGGTGTAACCCTGTCTGAAACACATTCAGTCATGGATTTGTTTGTGCCTGGTCATCTAACATGTGCTCCTTGGGAGTATTCCCTGGAAAGGGATCTTAAAGACCATCCAGCTCCAGCCCCCTGCCATGGGGGGAACCTCCCACATGAGGTTCTAGGACTTTGTGGGGTCCCAGTGGCTCCTGGTGGGCACTGGGCTCTGCTGGTTTTGCTGCACTGCTTTCAGATGCTGATATCAGTCATTCTCTTTAGCTTCAGGCACTCCAACAGTTTCCATCCAACCAGATGTTTCCAGTGGTTGGGACTGGCCCAACAAAGCAGGTATGTGCCATAAAATTCAGGGTGGTTAGCAAAAAAAAAAAAAATACCTTTAAGGAGCTCTGAGAGGGGAGAGGCAGAGGGGAAATGCTGCCAGTGACTGCAAAGAACAGGTTCCCTCTAAAGATTTCCAGATTTAAAATAATCTGGGTTGGTTTCCTCAAGAGCCCAGAGCAGGACAGGTGAGGTGAGGGTGTCCAGAGGTTGTTTCATCCCATGGAGAGCCATGGGAAGAACCTGGGCAGTGCTGTGCATTCCCAGGATGGCACTCAGTGATTGCCTGGTTCTTTCTGATCTTGGGAGAGTGTGCATGGCCTCCCAGAGCTGCTTCCTGAAGGCTTCTAGCTGTTAAAATGTGTGCACATGTCACAATTCCTCTGGCAGTGCAGACAGTCTGGGAACATTCCTGCTGCTGTTCCTAATTGGGAGTGGGAGTGCAACAAGTCTGAGGCTGCTGAGGAACTGACAATGGTACACTCAATTTTAATAGCAGTCTTCTAATATGTGGCTGAGCACTGGGGAAGAGCTGCACTCGTATCAAACAGGAGGAAAAATGTCAAACAGAAGGAAAAATGTTCTTTTTTCTCTTATATATATTATATATTTTTTTCTTTTCTTTTTAAGGTGGTTTAGGAATGGGAAGTAAGTCTGCTGCCACCAGTCCTACAGGATCCCTCCACAGCACTCCCACTCATCAGGCTAAACCCCAAACACTGGATCCATTTGCTGA
This sequence comes from Zonotrichia leucophrys gambelii, assembly GCF_028769735.1. Classification (NCBI taxonomy): domain Eukaryota; kingdom Metazoa; phylum Chordata; class Aves; order Passeriformes; family Passerellidae; genus Zonotrichia; species Zonotrichia leucophrys. Next base: position 29,392,015 of record NC_088178.1, read on the forward strand.
TCTGGGAAGTCTTGGAGCGAGTTTAGCAGGTTTGCATCCCTTATTAAAAAAAAAGGAAAATAATAAATTACCAGCATTCTTTTAGAGAAATAGGCTGAGCAGCCTGCTATGTGTGGGGCCTCTCAGCCCACCTGCATGCCAGTGCTGCTGCCAGGCTTTCCCTTCTGCCTGACTCTCTGTAACTCTCACAAATCCATGCTTTTCCTGATCCCTGGTCAAAAAATGTGCTGGCAACGTGCAGGGAGCTCAGCAGGCTCCTTGGATTGCAAAGCACAACCTCTGATAAGTCCAAACATGCTCTTGCTGAGGATGCTCTGTGTTCAAGTGCTGCCACAGGCCTGGGAGGAGAATTTGGCTCTGCAAAGCTGCTGGGGTTCTTGAGGAATTGCTTCCTTCTAGACTTGACTTGTTTGAGAGAAAAGCTGTGGAATTGTTCTGCCTCTAATTTGCAGTATTATCTAAAGATGGGGTATTTCACCTGGCTACAAAGCTTGACTGCTTAGAAAAGCCTTTTCCCCTTGTTTTATGTAATAAGAAAATCAGCAAACCCTCAATTCCAATGCTTAAAAGGCAGTTCTGAGAAATGATTGAAGCTTTCCTTAAAGCCCAGCATTGTCTGAGTGTGGTAAATAGATTTTCCTTGCCTTTGTTGCTGCCCTCAGCTCTTTGGGAGCCTTGTGGTTCGGTGTGATGTTTGTTTTCCCCTTTGCGTCAGTCCCAGCACGGCTCTGGAATTCGGTTTCCCAGTTCCCTCTGCTGGATTTCAGGCTGCTCTGCAGGAGCAAAATAAAAACCGTGCCAAGCCCCAAGTCAGAGCCACCGAGGTCCTTTTAAAGCACACATTCTGTAGGAGAGTGGTGGGGTTTAAAAACAAATGCCTTGGCATCCCCAGGATGTTTAAGCACATTTTTGTTGGTCGTGAGTAAATCAAAAGCTCTTCATCCAGTTTCCATGACACATTTCTGAGCTGGGAGCTGAGCGTGGATGTCAGTGTGAAATAATAAAACATTGACACTGGGTTCCTCCCACAAACACAACCAGAGCCAGAGGAGCATCCCCTAAAGCAGCAAGGTGCTGGGGCTCATCTCTGTGGATGGTTTTAATCAGCACAGCGTGAGGAGACACAATTCCAACAGCACCAGCTTGGTGTTGGCACTGACACCCATTCCTCAAAGCCCCAAAGCCAGGTGCTGTCCCAGAAACAGCTCACAGAGCAATCTCTGGGCTAAAGCCATGCTGCAAACATTCGTGGCACAGCTGAAAGCAGAACCCCGGGGGACTTTGCTTGGATCAATTCTGCTTTGTGAGAAAAGCTGTGCAGATGATCTGCCTCTAATTTGCAATATTGTCCAAAGGTGGGGCATGTGAAAAACGCCAATCACTTGTTTTTAAAATTTTAAAAATTTGATAGTAATAAAATGGTTATAAAAATAGCAATATAATTAGAGCAATAATAATTTGGACAAATTGGATTAGGACAATATGAGACAAGAGAGACAAAGACTTATGGACAGTCCAGGTACCTTTTTCTGGGCAAAATAAGCCTGAAAAAGGACCCACATTAGCAGAGGATTAACCCTTAAAAACAACAGCCTGTTGCATATTCATACACCTCATCCATGATGCATAAATTCTATTCTAACACAGGATTCTGTCTGGGCAGTGTCAACTTCTTCCTCTGAATCCTGACAGCACCTTAGATGGAGGAAGTTCATTTCTTCTGATAATGGGGCAATAAATTCTCTTTCTCTGAAAGATTCAGGTGTCCTGTGGCTGCTGTCTCAGTGCAAGTGCTCTCTTTAAAGAAGTATCCTACATAGCATAGTTTCTATTTTAACATTTTGTTATAACCTCAAACGACATTTACCACACTACTGAAGAGAATTAATCCAGCATTACTTTCTAACACAACACATATAACATTCATTTGAATATTCGCAAAAAGCCAGTCATAAAACACGCATTTTTCACAGGGTATTTGCACCTGGCTACACAACTTGACTGCTCAGAAACGCCTTTCCCCCTTGTTTCATGCCATAACCAGCAGAGCCTTGATTCCAATGCTGCAAAGGCAGCTGTGGTTTATTCCCGCGGTGACTCTCTCCCGTGGTTTATTCCTGTGGTGACTCTCTCCTGTGGTTTATTCCCGCGGTGACTCTCTCCCGTGGTTTATTCCTGTGGTGACTCTCTCCTGTGGTTTATTCCCGCGGTGACTCTCTCCCGTGGTTTATTCCTGTGGTGACTCTCTCCTGTGGTTTATTCCTGTGGTGACTCTCTCCCGTGGTTTATTCCCGCGGTGACTCTCTCCCGTGGTTTATTCCCGCGGTGACTCTCTCCCGTGGTTTATTCCTGTGGTGACTCTCTCCCGTGGTTTATTCCCGTGGTGACTCTCTCCCTGTGTTGCTGCCCACAGGTGGCCCCTCGTTCGCCAGCAAGCCCACCACGCCGACGGGCATGGCCGGGGCCTTCCCGCCGTCCCCACAGAAGGCACCGCCACAGCCCATGGGGGGCAGCGGGTGGCAGCAGGGCACGGGCTACGGCTGGCAGGGGACACAGGCCAAGGGCCAGCCCAGCGTGCCCCACGCCTCCCCCCAGAACAAACCCAACTACAACGTCAGCTTCTCGGCCACGGGGGCGCAGGGCGAGCGCGGCAAAGGAGCTGCTAATGTCGGTAAGAGCCTCGGGCGCCTGTGGGTGTCCCTTGGTTTGCAGGTTAGGGCTAAGCAAGTCAGTCACGTGGATTATTTGGTGCTTTATCCTCTCCTGGACTGAACTGTGCTATTTAGGAAGTTCTGTATTCCAAAGGAGCTTCCAAAATAATCCTGGAAGTGTCCAAAGCCAGGCTGGATGGGGGTTGGAGCAACCTGGGACAGTGGAAGGTGTCCCTGCCATGGGAGGGGGGTAGAACTAGATAAACTTCAAGGTCCCTTCCAACATAAACCATTCTGGGATTCTATAATAATAATAACAACAACAACCTAAAAGTAACATTACACAACATCTTTCATGAGAGCCTGCACATTCATTAGCACTGGGAGATCATTAATGTGAGTAACCAAAGATGTATCTTATGTAGAAAGCCAGTGTTAAGTGCACCCATGCAATGATAATAACTTCAAATCTTCTCCATTTTCAAGATTCCAAGCCAAAGGTGTCTGCAGATTTTGAAGATTTATTATCTGGTCAAGGCTTTAATGCTCACAAGGACAAGAAGGGTCCCAAAACAATAGCTGAGATGAGAAAAGAAGAAATGGCAAAGGAGATGGACCCTGAGAAACTAAAAGTAAGCAAAATTCTTGGTGATGTCCTCCCAGTCACTCAATGTCCTCAACAGATTGAAAACTCCAAGGTTACATTTGTGTCCTCAGCCAGAGCACACCAACAATGGCTTGCTCAGTGTCACTGTCCGGGCTGCTGCTCTTCCACAGCACTCCAGCCCTGATTAGCAGGCACAGCTAATTGAATTAATCCTCTGCCTCATTAATCCTGCCTGCTTTGGAATTCTCTCATCTCTCCTCAATAAATTACCAAACTGCAGATCTCTTACGGAAGGGAAGGGAATTCAGTCTGCCCTGCTCTGTATGTGAAATATGAGACCACAAATTGGAATTACAGAAGGAGAGGAAAAGCTGCAGCAAAAGCCAAGCAAAGTTCTAGAAAACAGAATGACCCTCTCAAAATGTCCTGGTTTTAGCCTTGTGGAAAGGTTTAAACCTTTGGGAAGTGAGAGTAACCACACTGAACGCCACCATCAGCCACAACAGCTGGCCAGAGGTCAGGCCATGGGGTGGGCAGGAGTTTTCCCAGCTCCCATTTTCATCCCCACAAAAGCTGTCGAGTCACGGAAGCTCCCAGCTGATTTGGCCTTCCCAATTAATTCTCTTTGCTCTGATGCCTTTTTATTTCATTGGGGCAGCTCAGCCTGGAACTGTAAAATCTATTTATGCTTTGGTTTTTCTTTTACATTTTAGCTTAGCTGAGCTTAGTTGAGGTGTGCAATTAGCCTTGCTAAAGAACCAGACCGTTAAACACTGAATTTTGGCCATTCCATCAAGCATTAGTAAGTCCGTGTTTTTAGCAGGGATGTTGCTCAAAGTCTGTCTTAACTTTCAAGTGATATAAAATTAATGATAATTTTAAAAGAGTGATATAAAAATTAATGGCAATTAGATAAAGGTTTTCTGAAGGCTTTCTAAAGCATGGAAAGAAATTTAAGATGCTCCTCAGGGCCACGGCTATTCAAATGAAGAAACTTAGTCCTGGTGGAATATCTAAACAGAGACTTGCACTCCTTCCTGCAGGTCCTGGAGTGGATTGAAGGCAAGGAGAGGAACATCAGGGCTCTGCTGTCCACCATGCACACGGTGCTGTGGGCAGGGGAGACCAAGTGGAAGCCTGTGAGTATGGCAGACCTGGTGACCCCAGAGCAGGTGAAGAAGGTGTACAGGCGGGCTGTGCTCGTCGTTCACCCCGACAAGGTAAGGCTGGGCCGCCTCCACCTCGGGGGGAAGCCAGAATTGAGTATAAAGGGTTGGATGGCATTGCTGATTTATTGCTGCAAACAGCTCTGTGGAAAGTGGGAGCTCAAGATTTCTGCTGGTTTCTGGAAGTTGAGAACTCTCAACTCATCCCTGGAAGGGTTCAAGGCCAGGCTGGAGCAACCTGGGGTAGCAGAAGGTGTCCCTGCCCATGGAACCATTTAGGATCTAAGGTCCCTCCCTGCCCAAAGCAGCCAGGGGTTTTGTGAAACCACTGCCAGCCCCGAGGCTGGAATCTGCTGCTTCAAGAAATTCAGAGCTTTTGGCACCCTCACTCTGACTCTCAGCCATTCTGCTGCTGGACAGCAGTTCCAAATCAAACTCCTGCAATGGAACCACCAGGATGTTTGGTTGCCCAGCTTTTGGTTCATGCCCTGGCTGCTGCCACTTGCTGACCAGGGGGCAACAATTCCATCTGGGACACCCCGTGGGGAGGAGGAAACTTCCCCTTGGCAGGGAATGGGAGTCCCAAGGCTTGGAGGATGTGGGCTGCCCAAAGTTTGCAGGAATTCTGATTCCATCTAGGAACCGTGTCAGGTGGCAGCTCTTCCCCTTCCATGCAGGTAAAATCCTCTCCAAATGCCAAGGGTATATTCATTATTTAGAAGGTGACATTTATTATGGTGGTTTATCCCACTCTGGGGGTTGTCAGCTCTGAGGAGCAGCAAAGCCAAGAAATTCTTAAGGAAAGCAGCCCTCCAGAGCAGCTGATTTTTGTCAAGGAAAAAGTGAAAATTCCTGGAATTGCTTGGGAATCTGCTCATGTGCCAGCTTGTTTGGGAGCTCTGATATCCCTCTCTTGTCTCTGTTTTTATTCCAGGCTACTGGGCAGCCATATGAACAATATGCAAAGATGATATTTATGGAGCTGAACGATGCCTGGTCAGAATTTGAAAACCAAGGACAAAAACCCTTGTATTAGGTACTTTGTCAGCCTCCACTCCAGACCCGTGCTAGTGCTTATTTAGTCTCTTGTCACAAATGTCACAGATCAACCAAACTCTGGCTGGAAATTCACAAGTTTCAGAAAACTAAGAGCCTAATACTTATCATGAAGAACATGAGAAAGGTTTCCTAACACTTGTCTCCAGAATCCTGAGCTCAGAGGAACTCTGACCACCTGGCTCAGCCCCACCAGAGCCACAGGGTTACAGTTTCTGGTAACTTTTCTATTTCATTTTGGGTTCCAGTGGGACAAGAGAGAACACATACTGGGAGAAGGTGGAACTGGTCTGTCTCCAACAAAGTGTAGCTGGTGAATTTCCTACCTTGTTTTTGTGAGGTGTGATATGGCAACGCTTCAGTTGAGTTCAACAACTGCTGGTGAGGCCCAAACTTGGATGTATGTTATTTTTTCCCTGGGTTTGGATGGAATTATCCACTTGAAGTGCTCAGCTGTGGTTTAGGCACACTCCTAACAGTCACCATTTGCTGCTTAATTGCTCATCTAGTGTAGTCTGGCTGAAGAGAGCCCAAGCTGAATCCTGGGCTGGGTCAGTGTGGCAGCTGCTTTTGCATTGGTTAATGCTGTGCTTCACCTGCCAGCCCCGCAGTGAAATGTGCAGGCAGAATTCCTCCAGATGCTTTGGAAAGCGAGCAGCGAGTCCTTGGGGCAGCAGCCCCTTGCTGGTTTGGTAAGCAGCAGTTCTGGGGGGAAGGGAGGGTGAATCCACCTTGGATTATTATAATATATTATAATATTATATGATATAATTTTAATATAGATATTTTATATAATAAAATTATGGTAATATATATTGATTATATATTATATATTATTATAACATTATATATTATCCTTGTCCAAGTGAGGAATGAGCACGTGCTGCATTTCCCGTGGCTCTCATCAGCAGCTCGAAACCATCACAGAAATGCCAACAACTCGAAATTCTGCTGGAAAGGTTTAGAAACTTCCCAGTTTCTAGGTAGCACTCCCCCCTCCTGCGGATTCAGAACTTTTCCCAGCCCACTTGTATCACCTTTATGCCTTTATCAGCTCCAGAGCACTTGGCCAAGGCTCTTGGCAGGCTGAAAGCTGTTGCAAGTTCATTTTTCAGATCATGGTGTACGAGCTGTCGCACAGACATCCACAGACCAGGTCTGATCTCTGGGGTCACTCCAGTGCAAATTGATTCGCTCTAAAGTTTCTATTGGACCAAAGCAGTGGCATCACAAGGGAATCTCTCTGTTGCTGAAGCTGAAGCAGCTTTCCTAGTTCCAAAGCGAGTTGAAATTCAAACTTCACCCCAAATTCTGGCGTTCTTTTGTAGAGTAACTAAAGCTAGCAGTTTATTTACCAACACCTACCCCTGTTTGAGGGATACTCAGTAGATGGGCAGGAAATAATCTGTATTTTCTGCCTCAGGAGCAGGTTGCCATCGGGTGTGAGTCTTTAAGGCTGGTGGTTTTTCAAGACAATCCACTACTTGTTGCACTTACATTTTCAAGTGGCAAAGCTATTACTGCAAAGACAGTGTGTCAAAGTACATGGCTTTCTGTATAAAACTCATCCTTTTGTTGTACTGGTCCATTATTTACTGCCATTAACTGAAAATGTGAAACCAACACATAGGTCTCCTTTTATATAAAAGACCTTAAGATAATAGTAACAAACTGGATGTTATTTATTAATGTTTTGATCCAGTATGTGCTTGTCTTATTTAAAGAGATAACTGGAATGTGAATCATGTTCCTGTGATTTGTTGGTTTATTGTTTCTCATTCACATTTGTAGATATTGTGACCTATGCCTATATAATAAAAAGGATCTCATTACTATAACGTACTTTTTTTAATGATGAAAACCTCATTAGCTTTGTATCGAGTTTGTCACGGCACATAACTCTGGATACTCATCCATTCACAAAATACAAATCCACCATTAAACTTTACCAAAAAAAAAAATCCAACCCTCTACCCCACTTAAGCTTTGATTACTTCCATCCCTAATGTTTTTATGGATGCATGAAAGTATTAGGACGTATGTATATCCAAATAGTTAACTGAAAAAAATCCATTCTTGTCATATCTGGTAGTGACAGAGGTTATCAATGTTCAGGTTTACTGTTTGACTAAATTATTGTAATTTTTGTAAATACGGTATATACTCGATGAAATTGTGACTGGTCTAAAACATTTGTATATACATTAAAAAGCTCAAATTAACAAATTCAGCTATCTTTTGTGCTTGTGACCACGAGGTTCCAATCCTGCATCTCCTGTGTGAGGGGTGGTGAGCCCTGGCTGGGTCAGGTTTGTCATTGTCATTACCCACAGGTTGGCATTCCAGGTGCTTTTACCAAATTATTTGGGAACAACTTGACATTGGCTGTTCTCAGGCTCCTGCCTTCAGAGACCCACAGCCAAACAAGCCAGAAAACCCAAACTTTTCAAGTTTTTGGAAGCATTTAGTGGATCAGGCCTGTTTTAATAAGCCTTATGGCTTAAAATAATGTAAAATAATGAAAAATGGGGAAAAACATGGAGCAGGGAACACAGAAGAGATGAGGAGGGAGGTATCTGAAGAAAAGCTCCCTGGGGAGGGTTATTGAAAATGTTGTGTATAATCTCCCTCTTTAAGGCTTTTCTTGGGACAAAAATGCTGTTAGTGGGTAAAAAAGATTGGTTTTGGGGCAAAAATGTTCCTCTTGGAACAAAAAGACCATTCTTAGGGCAAAAAGGCCATTGCTGAATTAACAAGGCTGTTTTGGGGTAAAAAGGCCGTTTGTTGGGGCAAAAAGGTTTCTCTTGGGTCAAAAATGGGAGTTCGGATGTGTCATCTTAAAAAATCCAAGGCTTGAAAAACACGGCTTTAAAAAAAGCTGTCCTTCTCTACGTGTGGATTAGCACAAGGGTGGACGACGTAGGTCCTGAGGTGACCCTGCTTGAGGCAAACAGGCCGGCTCCATTTTTTGGGGTCAAAACAGAGGCGGGGGCTCTTTAAAGCGGTGTTTACAGATTCAAATCCACACAAATATACATTTGCGCACAAATACTTTTCTTACGCACAGAGACGAATTTAACGCACGCACATACACATTTTTTACCCTCATACAGGGGTTATATACAAATATTTGCGAGCTTTAAGTCCGTTAAACCCCACCCGGGCCCGTCCCCTCAGGAAGCTCCGCCCCCTGTCGCGAGCGCGGGCGTGGCGGGAAAAGGAACTCCCACCCACCGCCCGCCCTTTTAAAGGCTCGGTCACGTGACGCGCGGGAAAGGGGCGTGGCCAGAAGGCGGAAGTCGCGCGGTGCCAACGGAGCCCGGACATGGCGGGCGTGAAAGGTACCGGGGGCTCCCTGATGAGGGAGCGCGGCCCGGACAGCGCCTTACGGGCGAGCGGGCGGCCGGGAGAGGCGGGGAGGGATGCCCAGCACCGGGGGAGGTGGCACCCGGCCCCCACCGAGGGATGTCCGGCCCGCGGTGAGGCGGTTGCGGGTGCCCCGGGAGGGATGCCCGGTGCCCCACGGGCCGGTCCCTCATCGCCCGCCCTGTGCCGTTGCAGCTCTCGTGGCCTTGTCGTTCAGCGGAGCCATCGGGCTGACGTTCCTCATGCTGGGCTGCGCCCTGGAGTACTACGGGTGAGCTGGCCAGCGCCCTTCGCAAAGTTTCTGGTTAAAATCCATTAATTAAGCCTTTATTAATCAATGGGGCTCTTTGGCTCCTCCCGCAGCCCCCCGCTCCCAGGCTCTTGGCACGTGGCGCTTTGTTGTGATTACACATCACTTCCTAAGGCGGTGTTTGCATTTGCATTAAAATAAAAGCACTGCAGACAGCCCTGTGCTGCCTCAGGGAAAGCGGTGCCGCCTTGCTTTGTAATCTCACACCAACATTTCCTTAATTTCCTGTTCCTTTGAACAATCCTCCCTCAAGTTTCCTTTTGGGATGTCCCCACCCATGGCAGGGGCTGGAGCTGGGTGAGCTTTGTTCTGTAATTCCGTCATTCTGTGTCTGTAAAACACTTTAAAAACTCGCAGGAGGCTCCTGAGAGCACTGACACAGAGAGGAGATGTCAGGGTGTGCCTGCTTCATCTCTGTAATTTGTAATTCTCTGTCTTTAAAACACTTTAAAAACTCGCAGGAGGCTCCTGAGATCTGTGATACAGGAGATGGGGGTGCTGCTCTCCTGTAATTGAAATTCTCGTCTTAAACATTTAAACTCGCAGAGGCCGAGATCTGTGACAGAGAGATGGGAGGGTGTGCCTGCTTCATCTCTGTAATTTGTAATTCTGTGTCTTTAAAACACTTTAAAAACTCGCAGGAGGCTCCTGAGATCTGTGATACAGAGAGATGGGAGGGTGTGCCTGCTTCATCCCTGTAATTTGGGAATGCTGCTCCTGTTCCTGCTCTATCAGTGCATTTCCTGCTCCCTCTGTGCTCAGAGCTGAATCACCAAACTGATTCAAAAGTAAAATAAATGAACCCTTGCTGCATGCTGCTCTATCGGTGCAGGGAAATCCAGGTGGAATTGCCCCATTTTGGGTGCAATCTTCTGATCAATCCACTCTTCAAGCCAAAAAGCAGCATTAGGAGTTCTGCACCAGCTTTGTGACCGAGGTATCTCTTTTAACGCTGTTCTCTGCCCTCCCCAGTGTGTACTGGCCGCTGTTTGTGCTGATCTTTTACTTCATCTGCCCCATTCCCCACTTCATTGCCAAGAGGGTGGGAGATGACAGCGATGCAGCCAGCAGTGCCTGCAGGGAGCTGGCCTATTTCTTCACCACGGGAATTGTTGTCTCTGCCTTTGGATTCCCCATCATCCTGGCACGGGTGGAAGCAGTAAGTCCTTGCTGATTTTTCTTCTCAGGCCCCACTTGTTGTGCATCATCTTCAATCCTGCTTTTGTTTCATTACTGTGCTGTCTGCAGGTGAAAATAATTCACTGAAATTTGCTTTTTTTTGATGTGATAAAAAAAAAGAGCTCACATGACTGAGAAGTTTTTAGCTGGTGTTTTTTCCCCTCCAGCCTTGTTTTGGCCCAACACAAGATAACATCTCCTGCACCTCATGCCTCTGTCTCATGACCCTCTGCATCACCTCTAGCTCCAGCTTCCTTATTTTTCTCTTGGAATTTCTGCTTTCTCCATTCAGGATGCTGCAAACTTGGGAACTGGGGAGTGTTGGGAGTTAAAAGATAAAAGGCCAAACTTCCAGAGCTGCTCTTGTGGCTCTCAGAGCATTTCCCAAGTTTGGCCCCTCAAAACCTGAGGGAACTCTGCTGAAGTTGTTTCCTCTTTGCTTTCTGAGCTTCTCCCCAGTGGTGAGATTTTGGTCACATTTGTCTGAAAGGCAAAGAATTCCTCCAGTCCCAGTGATTTTCTGAGTCCTGTTGGTTTTGCCTTTCACCCCTTTAAACTTTGTGTACTTGCTCTGAATTTATTAATTTACACAATAAATACATTTATAAATGTATATATATACATTTATATACATACATTTATGTGTTATATATTTATATATTATTATAATATATATTATATATTATATCTATTTTACATACAATATATACTTATGCATTTATAAATACATTTATAAATGTTGTGTACTTGCTCTGAACTTATTTGTTTACACAATAAAACAATTATAAATGTATATTTACATTTATTTTTGTATATAATAGATTATATCATATAATTTATATTATTTTAATACTATTATATATATAATATATTTAAAATACATTTATAAGTAATATATCATTATTCATATTTATATTATATTTATATATTACTATTATACATATTATATATTATACATACTATTTATAAATGTTGTATACTTGCTCTGAATTTATTTGTTTACACAATAAATACATTTAAAAATGTATATATACATTTATATATACACATACATTTATATATATTATTATATATTTATATATTATTATAATATATATTATATATTATACATACTATTTATAAATACATTATAAAGATTGATATGTTATATCTGATTTTATATGCATAATCAATTATAATATTTATAATGTATATATTTTATATAATACATTTATATATGTTATATATTTATATATATTATTATAATATATATTATACATACAATATATACATATACATTTATAAATACATTTATAAATGTGCACTTGATCTGAATTTATTTGTTTACACAATAAATACATTTATAAATGTATATATACATTTTTTATATATACAAATACATTTATATATATTACATATTTATATATCACTATAATATATATTATATATTATACATACTATTTATAAGTGTTGTATACTTGTTGAATTTATTGTTTAAATAAATAATTTAATTATATAATACATTTTAAAATATAACATACTTTATATATATTGTTACATATTTATATATTATTATAATATATATAATATATTATACATACTATTTGTAAATACATTTATAAAGACATTGATAAATGTATATGTATGTTTATATACATACATTTATATATGTTATATCTTTATATATATTATTATAATATATAATATATATTATACTTACAATATATACATATACACTTATAAATACATTTATATATACATTTATAAATACATTTATAAATGTATATATACTTTTTATTATATATACACATACATTTATATATATTATTATATATTTATATATTATTATTATAATATTTATTATATATTATACATACTATTTATAAATACATTTATAAATACATTTATAAATGTTGTGTACTTGCTCTGAATTTATTTACAATGCCCAATCCCCCTGATATTTTTATTTTGGAGGTGGGGCCTGGCAGCAGCAGAACAACCACGAGAGGGAACTCTCAGTTGTGTATTTTGAGAGTCAATGTTCCTTATTTAATTAAATTACTTGTGCAGCTCATGAATAAAGCAAAAAGCTGTTTACTCTTAAATCCACGTTTTCCCTGCCCGTGATTTCTTGAAAAGGAGATATTTTGATTTTGTTGCTTGGCAATGGAAGGAGAGCACTAATTTCAGCAGCTTTCTCTCTGATTTAGGTGTGTTTTAATGATTTGGAAGGCAAGTCATCATTTTCTTCTAAACCCTAGCAGTAGCTTGGCTGGAGTGTTTATTAGTGATCCAAGTGGCTGCTAATTGAATAATTAGTCACACAAATTGAGTTTTTTATTGTTTGCCTGTTCTGCTTTTAGCACCTTTCTGTAGTATTGTGGTTTTTTAGCGTTTTTAGCTGATCTAATGCCTGTAAATAACTGTCCTGAGCATCTTTTCCAAGAAGTGCTTTGAGTGTTCCATTTCTTGCGTTGCAGATCAAGTGGGGAGCCTGTGGCCTGGTGCTGGCTGGCAATGCAGTCATTTTCCTGACCATTCTTGGCTTTTTCCTTGTCTTTGGCAGAGGAGATGATTTCAGCTGGGAGCAGTGGTAGGAGCTCTCGGTGGTGCTGGTAATTTTCAATATTTCAATATTTCACAGCTTTTCCCCCCTGTTCTGTGTGTATGTATAGATATTCTGATGTGTGTGGTGTGTTATAACATTCACCTGGCTTTACATTATCATGTCATAATTTGCTTTTTGAAATGCACTTCAGCCAAAGGGACAGTGCTGACACTTGGCTTGAAGAACTCACTGAAATGGGGAGTTATTATGAATTTATCCTTTGAGAAGTTTACAAAAAATAAGCAGTTTTACACCTTTCTCACTGTATTTGCATTGATTTTTTTTATTGAAATGTCATTTAGCCATTGGTCACTGCTCCTGTTGGGTTTTTAACCATATAATCAGAGATTAATATGAAGATTATCCTAATTGGGATTGTTCAACTTGATCAATTTTTCTGCTTTAATTAGCATCAGTTATTATTTCATTTACATCTCATTAATTTGAGAAAAACTGTAATTTTTCTTAATGATAATAAAGCCAAACATAAGTGATGCCAACTCTTACTACCTGAGGAAATCAAAAGAAAATAACCCTGGTTAAAAACCCTTCCACTTATGTTTGTTTAAAGATCATCTTCTCCCCACAAAGATATTTTCTGTCCCTATTTAGTTTAAGAATTTGGGGAATAACATATTTTAATGCATCTTAAAGCTGACATGACTTCTGTGAAGGTTCACAAAAGGAGAAATTACCCTCAGGACACTTAAATCACATTTTAATGTTCAGCTCTGTATTTTTATGGGTGTGAATTGCTAGGAAAGGAGTGTTCTGCTGGGTAGGATTTCTTATTTCCTCCTTGCTTTTAACACACCCTTCTTCAGCTCCTGTTTTTTGTCTGGAAGAAGGTTGTTATTGCATTAAAACACTATATTTTTAACAGCATTATCTTGATAAACATTCGCATAATCACACTTAAGGAAATGTAATTTTATTACTTTAGTTGTGTAAGAACAGAGGGAATGGTCAGTAATTAATTACTGCTGAAAGAGGAATTAACATTAAAGGACAGTTTATTTCTGGATGTTAATGCTCCATCCAAGACATAGCAGGATAAACTTACCAAATCCTGGGAATAACAAATTATTTGAGTGTCTTCTTCCTGCGTTTGATGAAAGCTGTTGGAACTGGGAAAATGACTTGGTTTAGTGATAAACCAAATTTTTCATTTGAAACATCATTTCCATGTTTAAATCCTGCTGTGGCTCTAAAGAAGATGCCTTTTTTTCCCTACACAGTGGCACTTTTCACTCAATAATGGAGTAAAACAGTGAAATAAAACCCAGTCAGTGCCTGATGGTAAATTCCTAATGCCATTGCTAACAATTCCATTGAACTCCTCTTGGACTGGGGCTGGGTTCTGGAAAGCTTTTACTCCATTCATGTACCAAAGGCTGAGAGAGAAATCTGCAAAACTACTCAATTACTGGTGCAGTTTTGGGGAGGAAAAGCAGCTGAGATGGAATTTTTCCTGGAAAATAAATCATTCTGTGGTGTGTGACAGGGGCAGTGAACAAGGACAATCTAAAGGGACCAGGAGGACCAGAAAATAAATGCTGGTTTAAATTGCTTTTTGCCAAATTTTTCCATTGTACTGTATCCCCTTTGGGCTGTGGTTGGTGGGGACCTCATGGGTGGTGAGTAGAGAAGGTCAATGCTTTTTTTATTATTGTTTTTATTATTTGTAGTATTATTTGGAAGTAGCTACGTGCACTAATCCCTAATGTGAATTTCATGCAGGTTTTCACGTGGACTTTTACATTCAATGTTTAAAATTGTGCTGAAATCATGGATCTGTGTGAAGTAAATTTACTTTGTTATCAACTATGGTAAAAAATGATATTATTTCAGTGGGGTTTTTTCTCCAGAGCTTCACTCCCACTGAGCTCTGTACTGGGAATGGTGTGCCATCCCTGCAGTGGGAGTTTCCTGTGCTTTCTCTGGAATGGTTTCCCTGTGTGGAAGTGAATACTGTGTATCCAAAGTGCCTTAATTTCCACACCAGGCTGATTTTTGTGGCTGCACCTCCATGGCAAGATGGGTGTTCCATGATCAGCTGGAGATGTGTGGCTGCATTTCCCAAAGCTTCCTTGCCAGCTCATCCTGTTCCTGCCATTGGGAATGCAGCTTTTGTACCTTTTGTAAACAGGTTTTTTATGATTGCCATATCCCTGACATCACCAAGTATTAAAACATGGACATTCAGATATCTTCTACTTTTCTTTCTAAGTTGCCTACTAAAACTGACTTTTGGAATTGTCTAATAAACATATCTGATGCTTAAAGATTTGTCTGTGTGTAATTGCCAGAGGTGACAACAGGCAGGTGTGAGGGGGAAGGAAGGTGAAACATGTCCAGTGCTGCTTTCCTGGTGTGGAATGGGCAATTCCAGGAGCCATGGGAGTGGGATTCATGTACAATGTGCTGGAAAGGTAAAGGATCACAGCTTATTTCTTGTGTTTGTGGTGAATTTGGGAGGTTTTTAAAGCACTCTATAAAAAAGATGGGGTGTAAGGTAGGGCTTGATCTTTTCCCTTACTTCCAGGGAGTCTGGATAAAATCCATTCTCTGGCAGCAGGGCAGGGATGCAGAGGGCATCAGAGCTCTCCTTCTCTTCCAGGTCACTACTCCTGGTATTAAAGTGATGAAAATATCAAAGTGGGGAATTCTGATCTCCCCAGAGCTCGGGAAATGGAGCTGCTGAATCCCCCACAGTGAGGAGGAGTTTGTGGGATCTGTTTGGAAGGGCTGGAGATTCATTTTCACAGCAGTGCCCTGAGTGCAGGGCTCTGGAGGAGGTGAGCTGTTGGAGATTTTTTCAGGAATGGCCTAGAAGGCAGCTGTGAGGAGCAGATTCTCACAGCCTGCTTCTGTGAACAGCAGAGGTTCTCAGGTTATTTTTAATTACAGGTAAAAGTGGCAAACATGAAGGCCTTGAGAGCCTTGCACATCAGAGTTCTCAGGCAGCTTTCTCATAACAAGTGGATGTTCTACCTTTGGCTGTTTTGGGAAAGCAAGAATAATTTTGAGAACCCAAATCTTGGTATTGGAAACATAAGGAGGAGTTGGTGTGTTATCTCTGGCCTATGGTGAGCTCAGATTTTGCAATGTGCATGAACTTGATTAACACTGTTATAAAAGGTGATTGATTGATTAATAAATCGGAGTCGATGCTGACCAACGCAGGGTGGGTCGTCTCCCCTCCAACTTCTATAGTGAGCGTGGGTCAGATCTGTGCACAGGGAATGTTTGGGATTGCTGCTCACCTTTGGCAGGGTGAGCTCCCTTTTTTAACCTGCTGCTGCATTTGGGGCTGTTGGCTGTGAGGGGGAACTTGGATTTCCTATCCCACCCCTGTCTGGCTGTTTTTCTTCAGTTATTCCCTGTCACTTCCATTGGCTTGGGTTAAAAACCAGCACAGGGGATGGGTGCAGGTCCCAGTCTGGCACTGGTTTTGTGGGTTCTTCAATCCTCCCAAAAATTGGTAACCTTCCTGAGCAGTTGTTAAGACCTTGGGTAACTTCCTAAAACCTTTGAACAGCCTTTAATCCCACAAAATGAGTGTAAACTTGTTACACCGGGGTGATACCAAACAGTCACATTTCAAATTGTGGTGGCAAACTGCAAATGGTGGAAAGCTCTAAGATGAGTTTTATAAGCCTGATCTCAATTCTTACCACAGCAGGACTTTTCAGATGCTGTCTGTTTGCTCTGCAGGGATTGTTTTGGGCTCTGGTAAAGGATGGACAGACTCTCATTAAGCTGGATGCTCCCCAGGTACTAATGAGCCATTGATTTGTTTAGGTGGCCCCTGCAAACACAGGCCCAGTTCCTACTGCAGGGCTCCCCAGGGAAAATCTGATAAAATGGGTGAGGAAGCATTGGCTGCTGAATTGGGATCAAATGTTAAAGATCAGCTGGAGACATTTTCTCAAAAGGCCTGTTCTGTATTTATCTTGTTTTATTGCTTTGCTTTTGCCCTTTATTTTGAGGTTTGGTTCAGCTGTTATATTAAAAATGGGTTACAGATGTTTATTCCCCTGACCATATTTATTTTTTATTATTTTTTATAGAATAATTCTAGATTGTAACAAATATTCAGGATATTTATCTTTCCAATGGACTGCTTGGTCTCTGCTTCCTCTCCCACCCCTGGTCTGCCTGTGCAGGAGATTCCACACCTGGAGTTCCTTCTGCCCACCTCTGCTGGGGACACAACAGGGATTATAAAATTATAAAAACACCCCTCTTTTCCCTCAGGAAATTCCTGGGCAACAGGTGGAAGATTGTTTTCCCAGTGAGACTCAACCCATGGCTTTCTTTAATACAGCAATTTAGATGCAGTGAACATAACTGTGCAAAATGGCACATAATATTAATAATAAATACATATAATGTTAATAATAAATACACATTATACATGATAATTACCCTTCCTGCTGCAGTTTTGCATTCAGGGAAGAGCTCTGTGAAATGATTATAAGAGGAATTTCAACTCTGCCCGGGTGTTGGGATCTGAACCCCTAATATTTTTTAGCTCTTTGCCAAACTGGTGGAAATTCCCTGGTGGAAACTGCCTGTGTTACATCGTTACATCTTTTCAGTTGCACATTTTCTTGGGGAATGCTGAGAAAATGAATTGCTCACTGTTGTGGAGTTGAAAAAACCAAAGCAGAAATCATATTCAGGCTGGAGTTGAAACCCTGAAAAGGAGAATAATTCTGAGGTACAAACTGCAATGGGGGGCATTTCAGGTTATCAATACCTTTGAATTTTGATTTTTCACTGCTTGGAGCTTCATTTCCCAACGCCCTGACTGTGCTGCTTTCCCTTTCTTGGTCCATGGCAATAAATGGCAGATGCTCCCTGGGTGGTTTTGTTTTTTGGGCATTTGGGGACAAGTTGAAGGGTGTTTAAAGTGCCTTTGAAAGCAGCACTTGGAATATAAGAGGATTGAGGGTGACATTTGTGTGTTTTGCTTACCCTGTGTTGGGACTGTTTAATCTGGGGTTGGGATTTTGCTGCTCTGCTTTTTCCCAGTATAACAGGAGCCTTTGTTCCCAGTTCTCCATCAAAACCCCTTTTCCAGCACCCAGAGACAAAGCTGCAATAGCTGTCACTGTCTGGCTGCTGATCCCACTGTCCCTGGGGAGCTGGTGGGAATTTGGGATCAGAGGGATGCAGGCCTGACTGTCCTTGGCTCAGGGGTGGCATTTCCTGGCTGTGCCTCACAGGAACGGGGTGTTGGATCCACAAATCCCTGCCTCAAACACGGGCAGAGGATTTGCAGCTTGTCCTTGTTCCCAGGACGCAGCTGAGTGTCACAGCATGGCAGGATTTTATCACCACATAAATGATGTCTCCAACAGCTCCAGGATGATAAAACCATTTCCCATATTAAAAACAATCCCAAAAGAAAACTCTACTCTGTTCAATTTTACCAGATTAAGAAATACAGAATATTTCTCCTGCATACAGAAATACATTTTATCTTTGAAATCACATTATACAAACTGATATAACTTAGCCAGTCCAGAGTATCCTGTGTTTCCTTCCCATTCCTTTAAAGATTGCATTCCTAACAAATATTTTGCTGCTTAATTAAAACCTGCAGCAGAAAATAAATCAGTTTTCATGGATCTCTTCAGAGCCAGCCAGTCCTTAGACACAATTTCCAAATGCCCAGCCTTTGTCTGGGAGTCTCAGAGGTGAGCAATGTGCAGAGTTAATTAGGATGCAGCCAATCTCCTCAATTAGGATTGGGATTATTCACCTCCCTTTGGACCCCTGAGGATGATCACAGGTATTTCTGTGTCTCTGCTCTTTCACAGGGGTTGATTTGTCACATTTGGAAGGTTTTTAATGTCAGAACAATTGTTATGAAATACAAACCTTTCATCACCGCTGCTGATGTTTGAAAAGAAATGTGTTTGTTTTACTGTGTGATGGTTTGAGATGGTTGCTCAAGCTTTGTGGGCTGTGAGGTATTTTTAAAGTGTGGCCTTTGGTTTGGTGTGAAAAATTGCCCAATTAACTTAATTTTAGTCTCATCTTCATGTTGAGGCAGTGATGCTTCTGACAAGTGATGGAAGTCACTGTGAATGACAGCACTGCTCCCTTTTCCTTTAGTGATGGGAAGAATTTAAACAGAAATAAAGTCAGTTGGGGGGGATCATTTCCAAATAGATCCCAAACTTTTGCATTCTTTGCAGAATTTTAAGTAAATCAAAGGGCAAAACCAATTTTGTGCCACCTGTCTGACACTGAAGTGCTTTGATTGCCCACGACTCTTCAGTTTTGTGTGAGGTGCTCCAAGTTCCTGCAATAATTTTATTTTCTGCTCTGTAATGGGCAGGTAATGAGGTAAACTCATTTTGAGGCTCAGTCAACACCTGATTTCCTGTAGCACTTTTAGTAATCTCATTAAATGAATAGTAGCTAACTTTTAAATGCCACTAATAGGTCATTCCTTAGGGCTGTATTTTTATTTGGAGACTGAGTGTGGCAGCAGGGTTTGGTCCCATTTAAACCTCAAAACTCCTTCCCCAAAATGAAACCTTTTGAAATTAGTGTTATTAATCAAGTTTAATAGTCAATTGTATCTCTTATTAACCCATGTACAAAGAAATAGCAGTGGTGATGTGGAGGGAAAGAGCTGGGATGATTCAGGGGTGCTCAGATATCCTGCAGCCAGCTCCAGGTTGGAATTAAATAAATAAATTAAATAAATGTGGCCTTTCTGAAGGGAAAACCTGTCTGCACTGAATAATCAAATCAGATCATTCAGGATTTGTGTTTGGCAGCCTTCAAGGGAGGCGTTTTGCCACAAATACCTGATCAATAAGGGAGAGTTTAGAGATGTAAGTCCAAAAATGGCATTTTAAATGTGCAGGGCCTGGGGTGTGAGTGGAGGCTGGAGGGGGTTGTGGGTTTGCATGTTCTGCTCTTGCCTGGTGTGGTGTGAACCCCTGTGGGTGTGGAATTCCTGTCGGATTCCCTGGGTGTCCGGTTTTCGGCTGTTTGAAGGGCCTGGAAAGGCCCGGGGTGGCCTTGGGGCAGCCGCGTATCGAAGGACGAGAAGAGGCTTCAGTTCTTCTTTCGGTTTTTATGTTTATTAATTGTTTATCTAAAAGATTTTCTTTCAGCCCGACAGAGCTCTGCTCAGCAGCCAGCCATGAGCACACTGTCCCCCCTCCGGGCAGTCACCTATCTTTATACCCATTGGTTACGTGTACAATATTTATCATTTTTCCCCAATACCATTTATTCTTATTGCCAGGTGCACTTTCAGTAATGACCAATCCCAAAGTGCCACCATCACCACAGAAGATGGAGGAGAAGAAGAAGAAGAAGAAGGACAGGACACGCCCCAATTCCTCCATCTTACTTCTCTAAACCCCCCTGTACAGAAATCCTAAACCCTGTGTTTCACTCTCTAATTAACCAATCCCTTCACCATTCACCCCGGTGAAACCCTCCTGTCCTCATACAGGTGTCGTCTCCTGTGTAGGATCAAAGTCCAGCCACCAGACACTTCTGGAACATTCCAGGACTCCCGAGCCCCCCAAGGGTGCTCTCGGTGGCTCGGCACCTCAGGACTCAGATCCTGAGATCCCACACCTGGCGATTCTGCCTTTTGGGGAGCTCCTTGCCAAGTGTGGGAGAGCTGATCCCTGCCCTGCTCGTTCCTGCTCCTGCAGCCCCAGCAGTGCCTCGGCCTCTCCAAACTCCTGCAGGAGCCCCTGGCAAAGGCTGCTGGTGATGCCTCAGGTTTGGCTTCTCTATTTTCACATTCTGCTTTAGTGTGAGGGTCTGGGCTCACATCAGGGATGGTGAGCTCTGTGCACAGAGCAGGAGACAAAACAATTCCTGCTCCAGCTGGGCACCAAGGACAAATGACCCAAATCTCAGCCCAGAGCACAAACCCCGTGGGCTGCAGAGAGAAAAACAAGCAGGGTGGGACTGCCTGGGCTAAAGCTGGGATGGGACAATGAACTGCAAGGTGCAAATGGAGCAGAACTGATCCCAGGGACAGAGCCCGTGCCCCTCGTGCATTTTGGGGCCATTTTGGTTCATCTTGGGTGCAGCCCTGGCTGGGCTCTGGGGCTGCCCAGGGTGGATCCATGGAGGAGATGCTTTGGATAAATCCCTGCTTTATTCTGGGACTCTGCCCAGCCTGCACAAGGCATCAGTGCTGCTGCCTGAGGGAACATTCCCATGTGGGATTCCTGGGGGAAAGGCACACAGAGCACCCCTCTCCATGGGCCAGCTGCTCCCAGCCTGCTCCAGAGGCACCAAAATCTGGCAATGGCTCTGTCAGGCATCCCATTTTTCTCCCAAAATCTGGCTGTGGCTGTCCCAGGCAGTGCTGCTCCCATTTTTCTGCCAAATAAAAAGAGAACAACTTCAGAATCCAGCATCCAAGCGTTGCCACCATCCCATAAATCTGAGGGCACAGCCTCCCAGTGCCTCTCACAGGGATTTCACCCCCGTTGGTGGGACTCTGTGTCCCTGACCCTTTCCCTGCTGTCACAGTTGCAGGATCATCCCTTCACTCACACTCCTGTGTGCCAGCACTATCTGGACACATCATTCCCACCCCAGAAGGATCCATCTGCTTCTCGTTCTTGCCTCTTCCCATATCTTCCCTTCCTAGCCCAGTTTTTCCTGTTTTCCCACCACACATTCAATATCCCTCTATTTTTCCCCCTCATGCAATTCCTTCTCACCTATTATTATCTAGAAAATGAGCAGAATATCAACTCTCAGCAGATGGATCCAGCCATTCCACACTCCAGCTAAACAGGGATGAAATGCTGCCAGATTTTGGACACTGAAACCCAAATCTTCCAAGGATTTATCCAAAAATTAGTGCCCAAACCTGTGCTTAGTAGGAGCTAAAATTGGACACTATTCCAGCACTTCCCTTGATGTTTAGGTGAAATAATCTGATTTTTGAGAATAATGGAGCAAAAAAGAGCCATGAAAGATGTGTGAGGTTGTCTCTTATTTAGGAATGTTTTTTTTTCCCTTTTGGGATGAAGGATGTGTGAGGTTGTCTCTTATTTAGCAATGTTTTCTTTCCCTTTGGGGATGAAATAAGTGTGAGGTTGTCTCTTATTTAGGAATATTTTTTTCTCTTTTGGGATGGTGGGACAAGGTGGGGGAGGATCCTTGTACTCATTTTCAAACTTGTCTTGCTGTAATGAAAAAGTGGTGGCATTTAAAAAAAAACTTTAAAGCCCCTTCCAACCCTTCCATGATTCATTTATTGTGGGCATGAGTAGATGTGGTTTCTATTCCATGTTGGATGAAACTCATCACTGAGATATAAACATTTAAGTAAAATCCTCTCTCCATAGCCAAAACCACAAAAGTGGCCTCAATTTGGATTAAACCACCCATTTGATATTTTTTCTGAGCCTGTGACTATCACAAACTGAATTTTTGACAGATTTAGAAATGCCTTAAATTGATAAAAAAGCCTAGATTTATTTTTTTTTTTTAATGACGGCATTTATTCAAAATACCTTCCCCTTTTCTGCAGCATTTCTCTGTGTGCCAGCTCTGCGCTGTGAATTCCTGGTCTCTGTGTGAGCTCCCACTTGAGAACCCAGATGGGTGCCAGCTTTTCTGAAGTGCTGCTGGAAATAGATGCCAGCACCACCCCCTGAGGGAGAAAGTGGTGGTGTTTGCTTTCTCCTGGCCGAGATGGAGCTGAGTGTGTCGGCCTGGCAGCGCCTCTGGGGATAACAGACCAAACAATGCTTGGGAATCAAAGTCACTCCTGCTTTTCCATGGCTGTGGCATCAGCCAGGCTGGCTTTGCATGGCCAGCAGGGTTTGGGCTCTTCCACAGTCCTGTCCATGCATGTGTGCACTGAGAGCTGATTTCAAATGGTGCTCATCAGGAAGGAAAAATAGAAAAATAGAAGGAAGACCCAGTCAAGCTGTTGGAGAGGTGTCCTTCCCTCTTCCCTTGTCCTCTTTATTTTCCAGCTGCTAATTCCTGTCAAGTGTCGCAGAATGAGGCCTTTGCCGGGGATGAGCCATTTGTCGGTGAGGGGAGGCTCAGACACTCAATATGAGTGATGAGCAAATTCCATTTATTGAAAAGAGCATCAGACACTTATACAGCAAATAATGAGCTTATGAATATTCTGTAAGCCAAGCAATCTATTGGTTAAACTATGCCATGAACTCTTCCTCATTCCTTAGGGGTTCCATCTCTCTTTTCTCATGCCTCTTTCACTGTTTGTTATCCTACCACAGCTAGGCCCCAAGGACACTGCTATCTGTGCAGGTGCCGGACTTGGAATCAGCCACAGCTTTGTAATTTTCCTTTCTCTAGCAGCTAAATTCCCAACAGTCAAGGACATGCACGACTGAAAAGAATTGAGAGCTCTGGGTGCTTTCATTGCCTCACCCAAAGAGGGCCATGCTTTGCTGTGTAAATGTTCTGGTGCTGTTGAGTGAAAGCAGAGTTGGACCAGGAAACCTCATGGAGGAGAGGAAAAGCAAAATTTGTCCTGTTTGATGGAATTGTAGGGTCCTGGAAGGGTTTGGCTTGGACAGGCCCTTAAAGCCATCCCATTCCCATGGCAGTTCCCTCCCACTATCCCAGTTGCTCCAAGAGTCCAGCCGATGTCGGATCTCAAGATCTCAGTCCTGAGATGCTGAGCCTCCGAGACCACCTTGGGGGGCTCGGGAGTCCTGGAATGTTCCAGAAGTGTCTGGTAGCTGGACTTTGATCCTACACAGGAGACGACAAGGATGAGGGCTTCACAGGGTGAATGGTGAAGGGATTAGTTAATTAGAGGGTGAGACACAGGGTTTAGGATTTCTGTACAGGGGGGTTTAGAGGAGTAAGATGGAGGAATTGGGGCGTGTCCTGTCCTTCTTCTTCTTCCTCTTCTCCTCCATCTTCTTTGGCCACGGTGGCACCTTTGGATTGGTTATTACTGAGAGTGCACCGAGTTATAAGAATAAATGGTATTGGGGAAAAATGATAAATATTGTACACGTAACAATGGGTATAAAGATACGTGGCTGCCCGGGAGAGAGACAGTGTGTGCCCATGGCTGACTGCTGAGCAGAGCTCTGGTGGCTGAAAGAAATCTTTTAGATAAACAATTAATAAACATAAAAACCGAAAGAAGAACTGAAGCCTCTTCTCGTCCTTCGATACGCGGGCTGCCCCAAGGCCACCCCGGGCCTTTCCAGGCCCCTCAAACAGCCGAGATAAACCGGACAAGCCTGGCCTTGGGCCCCTCCAGGGCTGCAGCGTGGATTTCCCCAGGCTGCAGCTCCCTTTTCATGCAATCCTTGTTCTCCCTGGCACCAGCAGCGCTGCTCCCACTCACAGGGCTTAGTCACTGCAAAGCCAACCAGCTCAAATGTATCCTCATCTCCAAGCTGAGAAGGAGAATACTCCGAAAAAAGGAAATTATTTATTAGAAAAACAGCTTTGCCGTGTGAAATATCGGCGTGAAGCGCAAAGGTGAGCAGAGCAGATTGGTTTTCTGTACCTCAGAGGCAGCGTGAGCACAACCTCTGATGTAAATGTTACTATAGTAACAGTGGTTTTATTTAAAAGCCCATTAAATAGACATATCAAACACATCCAGCCTGTCAAAATGAAAGTCAAACCGCACAGCCTGCTGCTTCAAGGACCACTTTTTTTTTTTGGCCAAACTTGTGTATTTTGCTGCAATTTCCCCCTTGAATGCACTCAGGATCCTCTTTTTGCCAAATGACACCGTGGCTCTTGGGAAATAAGCTGCACTAATGGTGACAGCGCTAATTACCTGGGACCTCTTGTGCAGCCATGTGAAGGCTTAAAAAGGGATGGAAATTTGCTGTAGATCATTCCCTACTGCCTCCTGCAAAAGCTTATTCCTAACAGAGCTTAACTACTGGAAAATAAAGAATATTTTATGAAATATTGTCTGTTCATCAGCTGTTCCACAGGTCCAGCTGAACTTCCCTTGGGTGAGTTTGGTGCCACTTGGTTTTCCTCCCTTTTTCCCTTTTTCCCTCTCCATCAGCAGCTGCTGTTGCTCTGCCCCTCCTGGCCCAGGGTCAGCTCTGCCTCTCAAACCCTGCTTTGATTATAAAGTAATTACAGATTTGCATAAATGAAGAGTCATATCTTGTGAATATATGGTATTTTTCATTTTGGAAACTTCCCTGTGCTTGCTGTGGTGCAAACTCCTGGTGTCCTTTGCCTAAAAGATGAAGAGTTTGGACAAGGGATGGAGGGACGGGAAAAGAGGGAATGGCTTCACCTTGGAAGTGTGAAAAACTCCCATCACTTGTTTTTAAAAATTTTTAAAGTTAATAGTAATAAAATGGTTCTAAAAATAGTAATATAATTAGAGTGATAATAATTTGGACAATTTAGATTAGGACAATAAATAAAGAGTTATGGACAGTCCAAGTACCTCTTTCTGGGCAAAATAAGCCTGGAAAAGGACCCACATTAACAGAGGATTAACCCTTAAAAGCAACAGCCTGTTGCATATTCATACCCCTCATCCATGATGCATAAATTCCATTCAAACACAGGATTCTGTCTGGGCAGTGTCAGCTTCTTCCTCTGAATCCTGACAGCACCTTTGAGGCAGAAGAAGTTCATTTCTCCTGATAATGGGGCAATAAATTCTCTTTCTCTGAAAGATTCAGCTGTCCTGTGGCTGCTGTCTCAGTGCGAGTCCTCTCTTTTTAAAAAAAGTATCTTACACAGCACAGTTTCTATTTTAACATTATGTTATAACCTAAAATTATATTTAACACACTACTTAAGAGAATTAATCCAGCATTACTTTCTAACACAACACATATAACATTCATTTGAATACTTGCAAAAAGCCAATCATAAAATACACATATTATAGCTGAGCAGGGATTTTTATTTTATTTTATTTTTTTTAAGAGATCAGGGAATTAATATGATCTGCCACACAGAGGCTCTGTGACTGTACCCAGCATAATTGGTGGAAGGAATTGCTTTAATGTCACATTTTTAAAATAAATAAACCCTCAAGGCTGAAGTTTTGTTCTGTTGGAGAACAGTTCTGTGTTTCTTGCTCACACTTCGATTCAAAACATGCACCTAGGTCACTGAAATCTTCTCATGTGCTTTGCAAAACCACTTGGGGCTTGGTATTTTATGGTATTTTGTTGTTTTTCAACATGAAACTCGTTGAAAGGCTTCTGGCCCCTTGGTATTTCTATAATGCTTTGAGGGAGAAAATCTGAGGTGAAACGTGGAGGCTGAGAGAAAAAAAAAAACATTTCCTTGTTTATATTTATAATAAAAGCCTCTCCAGAAGTTGTTCTGGTTCCACAAACAGAGGAGGCCCCGAGCAGAGGGGATGCTGTGCTGAGGCTGGAGAACATCCTGGATTTCCATGTCCTGCTGAATAAAGCACAGAGAAACCGAAAATCCTGGAGGCAAAAATGGCACCGGCAAAATGGCGACTCGCCGAGCTCATTCAGACATGGAGAGAAACTAAAATGAAAACATTTGAGCAGCAAGATGTCAAATAATAATAAAATATTAATTTATAATAATAAAAAAATAAAATAAAGTAGTAGAATTCTAGAGTCATTGAAGTTGGAAAGGCCAGCTGGACCTGATCACCCCCAGGAATTCCTGGGACACCCCCAGGGATGGGCACTCCAAACTCCCTGGGCAGCCCCTGGCAAGGCCTGACCTTATCTAAAAACACAATACACAAACATGCAACAACAAAAAAACCCCTTATATTTCTATAGTTATAAATAAAAATATACCTTAAATAAATAAAAACGATATAAGTAAAATAATAAAAAATTATAATATAAAATATAGTTATGTAAAATAGCTTTAAAAATTTAAATTTTAAAAACATAAAGAATTGTAAAAACGTATGTACGAATATATGTATTTATATATAATTGATATCTATATATAAATAATATTTAATAATTCAACATTAAAAATGATAAAAACATATTTACAAATATATGTATTTATATACCAAAAATGTATTTATATATGTATAATATGTAATATTTTTGATTCATTAAAATAATATTGACGTAATATATTTATTAAATAATATTAAATTATTTTTATTAAATAAATAAAATATAAATATAAAAATATAAATATAAAATATAAATATAAAATATAATGTAAGGGATGGGCACTCCAAACTCCCTGGGCAGCCCCTGGCAAGGCCTGACCTTATCTAAAAACACAATACACAAACATGCAACAAAAAACCAATAAACGTATATTTCTATAGTTATAAATAAAAATATACCTTAAATAAATCTAAACGATATAAGTAAAATAATAAAAAATTATAATATAAAATATAGTTATGTAAAATAGCTTTAAAAATTTATATTTTAAAACATAAAGAATTGTAAAAACATATGTACGAATATATGTATTTATATATATAATGGATATCTATATATAAATTATATTTAATGCTTAAACATTAAAAATGATAACAACATATTTACAAATATATGTATTTATATACCAAAAATATATTTATATAGTTTTATAAATATATAAATATTTATATGTAATATTTTTATGTAATAATATGTAATATGTATATGTAATATTTTTATTTCATTAAAATATGTAATATTTTTAATATTGTAATATTTTTATTTCATTAAAATAATATTGATGTAATATATTTATTAAATAATATTAAAATATTTTATTAAATAAATAAAATTATAAATATAAATATATAAATATAAAATTATAAATATAAATATAAATATTTTATATAATGTAAATATATATTAATATATATTAATATAATATATAAATATCAAAATACAATATAAATATAAATATATTTATATTGTATATAAATATCAAAAATACAATAAAAGTAAATAAAAATAATAAATGAAGAAACCAAAATAATTTCTATAACACCTATATATTAGTTTAAAGAAAACTTATAACTACTCTTGAACTATAACCAAATACTTTCTCCTCTAAAATCTCACAACCTCTAAAACCAATATTTATCTAAACAAATCTCCTTTCCACGGGGAAATTCCTGCTGGTCCAGCTGAGCCTTGTCCTGTCCGTGTTCCCTGATCTCGCCTGGTTCCCAAACCCTGTCAGGGCTCAGCCCCAGAGCTCTCCAGGAAAGCTGGTCTGCAAAGAGAGACAGAATAAACTGGAATTGAAGTTTACACAAAGGATGGTCAGGGTGAAAGCACAATGTAACACACGTCAGAGACCTCAGATAGGAGGAATTACCTCTCTTCTGTCTTCCTCAAGAGGATTAAGCTCAAGGAAGTTTTGGTTTAGGTGTTACAGGGGGAAAAAAACCCCTTAAAAATAAATATATTTGCATTAGTGGAGGCTTTGTAGGGGATTTTTTTTTTTTTCCTGGCTGGCAGAATAGCAGTGGCACATGGGGAAGTGAAAGAAAACTCTGTCAAATGTTTGTCTGAAGATATTCTAAATAAAAGGATTTTCTGGTGGCAGCTTTTGACAGCTTTTGCTGATGCTGTGAAAGTCTGGGATGTGAAAGCTTCAGTGGCTTCCTAACCTCAGACATGAGTTGTATTGAGTCACATTTCCCAAACTGTGATACTAGAATCAGGAAATATTTTAAAAATAGAATTTATCAATTTAGAGATGGTTATTTTAATAAGGAGTGAAATTGGCTGATGCTGCTTTGAGGAAATGGGTTGTGAATTACAGAAAGTCAATAAATAAATTAAAGCCAATCAGTGGGTTTGCTCATGGGAGAAGTGTTTACACCACCCAAAAGAGAGTTCCAGTCTGGTTACTTGAGAAGAGCTTGCAAAAGGGAAACAAAAATATTTGTCTTTATACCTCATGAAGCAGAGATAGTGGGTTTGCATTTCTTTTAAAATAATATTGCTGAGAAGAAAAACCATTGTATAAAACCCTCAGCTGGGCCCGGCTGGGACTTTTCAGTCTCTAGTTCACTGGTTTCTAAATTATTGCTGCCTTTTACAAAAGGATGAGCACAAACAAAATTAAAGGTCCATCTTTCCTAGCAGGGCTCAGTCCTTGCTTGAAATTCCTTGAAATAATTTTTGGCTGTTTTTTTTTTTTTAATTGCAAGCTCTTGTTAAATACGTGGTATTGCTCACATATGTCAACTCCTCAAACACTGAAGTGTGAAAGGGTCAAAAATGTGATTTAGTCCATTACTTGTGGAGTTAAAGGTAATTTATATCAACTGCTCTTAAATTAGAGCCAGCAGATAATGGATATGTGCACTACAGCACAACCAGGTCTTGAGATATTTGAATTAATTAACATCATTAAGAGGTGCCAGGCCAGGTTGGATGAGCCTTGGGCAACCCGGTCTAGTGGAAAGTGGCAAGGGTGGAATGAGATGGGATTTAACTCTTCCAAGGTTCTCCTCCTGCTGTGTCTGCAGGAATTTTATTTCCTGCTCCCTTGTTATCCTTCCTGCTCCTGCTCAGCATCGGTGGTTTTACACCAAAGAGGAGATTCTGATCCAACATGGGAGCACAGCCCGATCCCCCGGCTGTGCCCTCCTGGCAGGAGCTGTGCAGAGCCAAAGGGCCCCTGAGCCTCCTTTGCTCCAGGTGAGCCCCTGCCCAGCTCCTCAGGGATTCTGCAGCCCCTGCCCGGCTCCCTCAGGGATTCTGCAGCCCCTGCCCAGCTCCCTCAGGGATTCTGCAGCCCCTGCCCGGCTCCTCAGGGATTCTGCAGCCCCTTCCAGCTCCTCAGGGATTCTGCAGTCCCTCCAGCTCCTCAGGGATTCTGCGGCCCCTCCCAGCTCCTCAGGGATTCTGCAGCCCCTTCCAGCTCCCTCAGGGATTCTGCAGCCCCTGCCCGGCCCCTCAGGGATTCTGCAGCCCCTGCCCGGCTCCTCAGGGAGCTCCCAGCTCCCTCAGCCTCTCCTGGGGC
Organism: Zonotrichia leucophrys gambelii; assembly: GCF_028769735.1. Lineage (NCBI taxonomy): Eukaryota > Metazoa > Chordata > Aves > Passeriformes > Passerellidae > Zonotrichia > Zonotrichia leucophrys. The sequence continues at coordinate 29,421,884 of NC_088178.1, forward strand.
TCCAGACCCTTCCCTGCGCCCTCCCGGTTATCCCGTGTGAGGGTCCAGTGCTTCAAACCCTTCCTTGCTCCTTCCCGGCCGTCCCGTGTGAGGGTGCCGGTGCTCCAAACCCTTCCCCCGGTTATCCCATGTGAGGGTCCTGGCGCTCCAAACCCTTCCCTGCTCCTTCCCCACTATCCCGTGTGAGGGTCCTGGCGCTCCAAACCCTTCCCTGCTCCTTCCCCACTATCCTGTGTAAGAGTCCCGCCGCTCCAGCCCCTTCCCAGCTCCTTCCCGGCTATCCCGTGTGAGGGGCCGGGGCGGGCGGGGCGCTGGGCCGGGGCGGGGCGGCGGAAGGGTCGGGGCTGAGGGGAACCGGGAGAAGCTGAGGAGGACCGGGCTCGGAACAGAGGGATCGGGGCTGAAGGGAGCCGGGGGAGGCTGAGAAGCCGGGCTAAGGAGAGCCGGGCTGAGGAGAGCCGGGCTAAGGGGCCGGAGCTGAGCGGAGCCGGGCTGAGAGGAGCGCCCGTCCCGGGCTCGCCGTCGGAGCAGCGCCGTGGCAGCGTCGCTTCAGCCGCCAGTCGGAGCCCCGAGAGCAAGGAGAAGCAGGTTGGTGAATTTACTTTTTATCCCTTTCTTTATCTCTAATTTCCTGAACCATCCCCCTGAACACAGCCGGCAGCCTGTTCCGCACCCCGCTCGCAGATCCAGGCGGTTTCAGCCCTTTCCCTCCTTTTATTCCCTGAGATTGTGTCAGAAACAAAACAAAAATAAATCTGGGCGAATGCGGGCTGTGAGTCCCCGATGCTGCGGGAGCTGGGATAGAAGAGAACTTCGGAAAGTTAATGAGTAGTACAGCATTTATAAATGTATTTTATAATGAATACACTGAGAGCCATTAACTTCCAAGGTGCCTATTAGGGGATATAACCTTTAAGTGCCGAGGAATCCCAGGAGCTCTGCTCGTAAGGAAGGACAGATGCACAGCATGAATGAGGAGCGGTTTCACTACAAACAAGAGAAATTCCACGGTCTGGAGAAACTCTGAAGAGTTCGGGACGTTTTGCTGCTCTGCTCTTGGGGGAGAGGCTCCACCGCAGGTTTAGAGTTGGATTTGTAGCTGTGCTTCTGCCCAGCCTGGGCTGCCTTTATTAAAGCTTTAATATTAGCAGAATCATTCAGTGTGGGTCCTACTCATTTCTATTCTGTGTGCACCACTTTCTCAGAACTCCTTTTCAATGATGGTTTTTAGTGTACTCAATGGCAGATGGAATTCCATGCTCAGACCGCCAGGACTGGGAAAGCCCTTGGCACCTTAATGAACAGGGCAGAAGATGCTGTGCATAGACATCATTGCTAAAAACATTTTTATGCTTTCTAGAGATTTTTAATATTTAAAACCAGCTGTAGTGCAGTGCTTGCAAAAATCAGGGATGGTTTGTATGAATTTCCATGCCCAGTGCAGGTGTTGGTGGGTCCTGTTCATTTCAGGCTGAACCTGTTTCCCATGCTGATAAGCCAGGGAATTCTAGGACTTCTCACCTGTCCTGTGAATAAAAATGATCTTATTTCATTGCTCTCCTCCTTGCCTGTCATATCTGTTGTGTTTTAGTTTTAATCCCAGCTCTTGGTGCTGAGCTGTTCTGTGGTTGATATGGAGAGGAATATAGTATTTACATAAGAAATCAGAAAATTTCTTGTACCCAGCAGCAGCAAACTCAGTGGTTCCAGAATAATTTAAGATCTATTTGTTCAAAAGGACCCAAATTCCTTCTCTTTGTATGGACACTTCCCCAGCCTCAAATGAACACAGCCAGGACAAATTGGTTTATGTATTCTCTCCAGGACAGAGCTTAAAAGTTGTAATAATTCTCTTTATTTAACTTCCTGTTCCCTGTAAATGTTCCTGTAGGTCGATGTGACAGGAGATCCCAGGCTGGCCTGAAAAGTGCCTTTGCCTTCTGCTCCAAGTAGGAAATCAGTGCTGACATCAGAATAATTTTTAATCTCTGATTGCTCTGTCTGGCCATTTTTATGTCAGAATCCCAAAATCATTAAGGCTGGAAAATCCCTCCAAGACCATCAAGTCCAGCCTTGTCCCCAGCCCTGATTCCTTGGACACCCCCAGGGATGGGGCCCCTTCCCATCCTGACCACCCTTTCCAGGGACAAATTATCCCTTCATTTTTTCCCCTTCCATCAGGAAATTAAAAAAACCTTTATCTTCACTAAACTACATAGAAATCATGATTTCCCTTCTGTATGATGTTCTGGGGCTCTGGGTTTATTTTCTTCTCAGTGTAAATGGGTATTTCATGGGGAAAACTCTTAAGATCCAGGGCCTATGGATAACTTTGTAAATTTTGTCTTGGAAGTGATTTCTGCCAGTTTCCTGCTGGGAAGTGCATGAAGGATGGACAGGGATTTTTGTTGCACATGCAAAAGAGGAAGATGGGCTGTTTCTCATTCATAGTGTGAATAATGTACATTTATGTCAAATAGACTCTTTTAAAAGGTACTTTTTGCTTTTGAAATGATGGAAAATCTAACTAATTTCACTTATTTGGAAATGATTCCTATCTGTGTCTTTGTGAAATGACCTGATAGCTCCATAATTCCCCTGGCCCTCATGGCTCTCTATAAATAAACTCTTTAAAATAAACTAATGGAAAAGGAGCAGGTGAGATGGGCACCTACCAGCTGAGCTGAGAGCCAAATTGCCCCCCTGAAATTGGGAAAGTCTGAGATTCCCTCTTTAATAGCTGAAAATGGAGCTGCAAAAGCGCAGTGGGTGGGGATGGCTGATCCTGCAGAGCACAGTGCTGGGGAAATTCAGCTCCTCTGGGTTGGTGGGAGAGCAGGCAGGAGACAGGGACTGGAATTGTGACACCCCTGTGCTGCAGGTAGATATGGAACACAGAAATAAATCTATTTTCCAGGACATGCAGCCCCAAAGTGCATTACAGAACCTTGGCATTGCCTCCCTTGGCTCCAGGGATGTTCTCAAGGAAGCTGTGCTCAGAAATATTCCAGGAATGGAAGATTTTGGAGGGATTCCCTAAGTGGAATTTCTCACCCTGGCATTTGCTGCCTGACTTGAGCTGTGGGTTTTACTCAGCACTCAGCTCCTGACTGCAAGAGCAGCCAAACTCTCCTCTGTGGAGCTCTAACTGTAAAAACATATTTTGATTTTAGCAGAATTTATGTAACTATTGGATGAAAATTAGAAAAGAACAAAGTATCTGAAATGAAGGAGCAATAATGAAATTTGCTGTGAGGTTTAGTGAAGTCTGCACTGTTGGAATGGGTGAGCGCTTCTGTGTCTGCTGCACTTGGAAAATTCTGATTTTTTCCTCCCTTTCTGGCCTGTTCTTCCTTTCCTGGTGTAGAGAGGAGTGTCTCTCCCCATCCCACAGTGTTGGAATTAGATGGTTTTAAAATTACTTTTCAAACCATTGTGGTTTTCCATGATTCTGCTTGCAAAGGAGTGAGCACCAAATGAACTGAAATACACCAAAATCAAATTATAGACTGATAATTATAAGTCCTTCATTAATTTTCTGTGTGTTTTTCAGGTCAGCTCTACAAAACAAGATGTGTTGGCAAATCATCCCAACCGTGTTGGTGCTGATGGGTAAGCCACTAAAAAATATCCCAAACCTCGGTTTGGGGTGACTTTTCAGATCAGGAAAAATTGTTAAAAAATACATGTGGAGTCAGGACACATCCAAATAAATGCCCTGGACAGATTTGATGGGATCAAAGGTTGTGAGGGGTTTGTTTTGTTGCCCTGAAGTGCAAGGAGAGCTCCTCTGCTGCCATCCCTGCCCCCTTGGTTTCCACAGGGCTGCCAGAGGGAGCTCAGCTCGCTCCAAATGCTGCATTCATCAACTGGGAAATGCCTCTGACAATATTGGCATCTGCTCTGCAAGGACAGCTGGTATTTGCCTTCCTTTTTAGTTTTTTTTTTTTTTTTAAATTAAAATAAGGACTATTTAAAGGGTTTTGATGGTGGTGCACAGGGAGAAAGCAGACCCTGTAATCCAGTGGAGTTATTTGGAAAATTTGTGTGATCTTTACAAAATATGAATCAAAAAGATGAATAAATCATTAGATTTAGGTACCTTTTATATACATAAACACCTTTTCATCTTGCTTTCTATACTTTTGTCCACTCAGTATCAAATACTGCATTGCTGAAATTCTTTTAAGAACCTTTTGTGATGTGAACATATTGAGGAGCTTTAACTGGAAAACCTGGATGCTCCAGGGAGATTTCCTGGCATTTCAGGGCAGTTTGTTGTGGGATCTCAGCCCCTCAGCACTGAGGTGTCACCGAGAGCACCCTTGGGGGGCCCGGGAGTCCTGGAATGTTCCAGAAGTGTCTGGTGGCTGGACTTTGATCCTACACAGGAGACGACACCTGTATGAGGATAGGAGGGTTTCACCGGGGTGAATGGTGAAGGGATTGGTTAATTAGAGAGTGAAACCCAGGGTTTAGGATTTCTGTACAGGGGGGTTTAGAGAAGTAAGATGGAGGAATTGGGGCGTGTCCTGTCCTTCTTCTTCTTCTTCTTCTCCTCCATCTTCTGTGGTGATGGTGGCACTTTGGGATTGGTCATTACTAAAAGTGCACCAGTAATGAGAATAAATGGTATTGGGGAAAAATGATAAATATTGTACACGTAACATGGGTATAAAGATAGGTGAGTGTGCTCATGGCTGGCTGCTGAGCAGAGCTCTGTCGGGCGAAGAAAATCTTTTAGATAAACAATTAATAAACACGAGACCGAGAAGAACTGAAGCCTCTTCTCGTCCTTTGATACTCGGCTGCCCCAAGGCCACCCCGGGCCTTTCCAGGCCATCCAAACAGCCAAAAACCGGACAATTTGGAAAATTTGTGTGATCTTTACAAAATATGCATCAAAAAGATGAATGAATCATTAGATTTAGGTACCTTTTATATACATAAACACCTTTTCATCTTGCTTTCTATACTTTTGTCCACTCAGTATCAAATACTGCATTGCTGAAATTCTTTTAAGAACCTTTTGTGATGTGAACATATTGAACAGCTTTAACTGGAAAACCTGGATGCTCCAGGGAGATTTCCTGGCATTTCAGGGCAGTTTGTCACCATCTGATGGCCCTGGGGTCAGAACTGCAGGCCAGGCCTTCCTCTGGGTCATTTTAACCTCATTCTTTCTGTTTCTGGAGAAAGGGGCTGAGCACATTTGTGACTTTATAAAATTTAATTTATCCCTTGAGATGATCTGTGACACACGAGGGGGACGTTCCTTAGAAAAGGAGATGAGCTGGGGGCAGTGCTGCTGCTCTGTCCTGCTCTGTGTCCCTTTTTGGTCCTTTTGTAATCACGGATTATGGCCTGAGAGTTTGTTTGCTGCACTCCTCCTGCTGGAGGCTAATGAAGCTGGGATTTCCAGAGGCACAAACTCTGTCTGGTGGGAGCAGCAGAGCCCTGCAGGAGCCTGGCAGCACAAAATCTGTGTGGAGGGATAAGCAAAACCCTCTGCAGAATAAAACTCTGCATCTCCTGCCTTTAACAGCATTTTTTTGGAGCTCTCATTTAATATTTTAGTATTATTTAACTCGTGCTCTGTGCTGGAGAATTCTGAATTTCTATTCATCAAACAGTGCCAGAGATATCCTGGTATTTCTTATTTTGGCTGTGGCAAGGCATAGAGCATCAATTCATTTCTATTTCATGAACTGCTTCAAATTTCTGCCCTTCCTGAGCAGAACACAAAGTGCACCCCTGCCCCTGCTCCTTGCTGTAAGCAGAGCTTTAATCTTTAAATTCAGAGTGTTTTACAGTGTTTTCCCTGCTCATCCCTCTCTCAGCCACTGTGAGCACAATTCAAGCTATGACATCCACAAATGTGCTCAGAGTGGTTTCATTTTAAGTCTTATGGGAAAAAAAAATTATCATTTCCCAGCCTCTCACTTCCCAGATAATGCCCTGGGGTTGTGCAGTTGCACCCACAGTAATATTGTCCTTTTTTATTTCACAGCTACAGTGGGGCTGTGTTTCATATTTACAACAGGATTATATTGGTATTGAAATGGAGCTGCTGTAAAAGAGCTGGAGGGGATCTGTTCCAGCACTGCACGGGGAGATGAGACTCACACCCAGCTCAGGATTCACTGCAGTTGTGGGTGATAAAATCCAATTTATCCCCAAGAGATGCTTCACCTGCAATCTTGGCCTTGCCTTTTTCAAGAGATTGAGAAAACAGAAGTTTAGGTGAGGGTGGGGTAAAATCTGGACTCTGTGACACCATTCAGAGAGGATGTTTTTAGTGATTTTGTCTTTACCTAGAAGGGATATTTTTATTAATTTTGTCTTTACCTCAGGGAACAACCCCCAGAAACAACCTGATTTTTACCTATTTCTGTTTCACACCAACCACTCCCTTTTACTTGTTCAAAAAGATGAACTTTTCCTTTTATTTCCAATCCTTTCCCCTTTATATCTGCAGACTTCCTTCAGATGGCAGCTGCCCATTGCATGGTCCACCCAGTTCCTGCCAGGAATTTCACACTGCCCTGTGTGCTGCTGAACGAGACCTTTTTGAGCCCTTTCTCAGCTGGGAGCTGGTCTGGTTTGGGGAGAGAACTTGGAGCACCCAAAATCAAGCATTTCATGAACGAAGAAAATTTTCTGTGTTGCCTTTGGAGTGCCAGCGACTTTGATTGTTCATTGTACAGAGCAAGCATGCAGGCAAGGAAGTTTATTCCTTCAGAAATAAATCTCTCTGCTCCTCAGAAAATAGGTGGGTTTAGCACTCAAGGGCATAAGGAGTTAATTATTGCAAAAATATTTTGAGTTTTTTGTTGTTTGGGAGGAGAGGGGGGGTTGGATTAATGGGGATTCACTTTTATCCTGGGCAGTCAACACTGTGGCAAAATCCTTACTCAGTGTGGCAAAATCCTTTCTCAGTGTGGTAAAATCCTTACTCAGGGTGGTAAAATCCTTTCTCAGTGTGGTAAAATCCTTGCTCAGTGTGGTAAAATCCTTCCTCAGTGTGGTAAAATCCTTCCTCAGTGTGGTAAAATCCTTTCTCAGTATGGTAAAATCCTTACTCAGTGTGGAAAAATCTTTACTCAGTGTGGTAAAATCCTTAGTCAGGGTGGTAAAATCCTTCTCAGTGTGGTAAAATCCTTCTCAGGGTGGCAAAATCCTTTCTCAGGGTGGTAAAATCCTTTCTCAGGGTGGCAAAATCCTTTCTCAGGGTGGTAAAATCCTTACTCAGGGTGGTAAAATCCTTGCTCAGTGTGGCAAAATCCTTGCTCAGTGTGGTAAAATCCTTACTCAGGGTGGTAAAATCCTTACTCAGGGTGGTAAAATCCTTTCTCAGTGTGGCAAAATCCTTGCTCAGTGTGGTAAAATCCTTACTCAGTGTGGCAAAATCCTTACTCAGGGTGGTAAAATCCTTACTCAGGGTGGTAAAATCCTTTCTCAGGGTGGCAAAATCCTTACTCAGTGTGGTAAAATCCTTACTCAGTGTGGCAAAATCCTTACTCAGGGTGGCAAAATCCTTTCTCAGTGTGGTAAAATCCTTCCTCAGCCTGGTAAAATCCTTTCTCAGGATGTTAAAATCCTTCCTTAGAGAAGCAAAATCCTTCTCAGTGTGGTGAAATCCTTACTCAGACAGGTAAAATTCTTCCTCAGGGGGTAAAATCCTTCCTCAGAATGTAGTGGAAAATGGAGGAATTGTACAGCACGGTTTCAAAAGGGAAAAAAAAAGTTGGCTTTCTTTCCAGGGGAATTGTGAATAAAATATGGAGCACTGCATAAGAGGACATAAACCCAGATCTTCAAAGGAGTTTAGACACTGTGAGGAATATTTTAAATATTTTTGGTGGATGTGGGCTTTAAACTCCATCAGCAGGCAGGGGAGATGGAGAGCAAATGGCATCGTTTCTACATGAATTATGAGGCTTTCAATAAGAAATGTGCAGTAAATGCCTGTACATGGATTAGGATTTTTTTCCCAAGGATTTTTTCCTGCTCCTGTCTCTGAGGAACACGGAGCTGGCATCCTGCTGCCAGGAATCTCCTTGACCTCAGTGGGTAGAATTTCATTCCACAAATCCCCAGGACACAGCAACCACCATCAGCTGCATTTTTCTTCACCCTGCAGCCTGGTCCCTAAATCCAGGTAAAAAAATATTCCTTCTTTAATCATGACAGTGCAGAACCACGTGGATTGTGAGCCTTGGAAGCGTTTAAGGTGCCCAAATCAAATTATTCATAAATATTTTCCCATCTGTGGTGCAGCCTCACTTTCAGGAATGTCTGTTCCTTGTCCTCTCTTTGTGAGTGACTTCCATCCAGGTATTTTATTTTGTTTTAGTGCAGCTCAGAAATGTGTGATCCCTTTCTTTTGTCCAGACTGGAGCTGGAACGTGGAGTGTTGGATTAGGGGCAGGCTGGACCTGTTGGTTTGTAACCTGCAGCTTTTGAAGCTGGACCTGAGGGCTGACCTGAAGGTGAATCTTTTATACTCTGGGTAAGTACAGGATTTACTGTTAAACCCCTCTGGAAAACTGAAAGCATTTCCTAAAACATCAACATTCCAGCTGCCAGCATGGTGGGAGCTTTAGCTCTGCAGGTTTTACCTTGTCCTGTCTAAAAGTAATCCTGGATAAGATGGAAAGTTTGTGGTTATTTGAATGAAAAATGGTTGGAATGGAGAGTCCCCCTTCTCTGTCCTTCCCATGTTTCTTAAAATCTTAATGAAATCAGCATTGACTTCTTAAGGTATCTTTGTTGTTAGAATTTCTTAATTTTAAAGTTTTGGTTCTGCTTTTAATTTTTTTTACCATAATATTGTCTCTCTGGAAGTAACTGTGGTACTTTCCATGTGATCCAGTGGCAGATGCTGCTCTCATCTCACTGGCACTGTGGTGAATATTCCCTGGAATGCTGAGAGCTGGAATCCTCCTGCCTGTGGGATGGGCAGCTCTGGTGCACATTGGTTGCAAAAAGATCTGTTTGATACCGTGAAACCACCCTGGTGTTTCTGGGTTGTTGATAAATTTGAAGAGGCACACAGAGACTTCATTTCCTGATGAAACAGGATAAACTGAAGTAGTTGAATTAGCTGAATTTATGGAGGACATCCTGAACAGCCAGATCTCATTTGGCACAAATCACCCCTGTAGTCAGAGCAGAACCCAAATGTGTTATTTAGGAATAAATATGGTTGTTGAGCTGACACAACATTAAATCCCATTTTGGTGAGGAGGGTTCCCATTTCCAGTGTGACTCCTGCAATACCATTCCGTGGGTGTTGGTGGGGAAGCAGCTCTGCCTTTGCTCTGCTCCATCCAGGCCCAGCTGCACAGGAGAAGCTTTGCCAGTGATCCCAGAGCAGAAATCTCTGTATTGAATTGTTTTGGGATGCCAGCAGCCTGCAGCCCCAGCTGGGCTGAGGAGGCTCCTTGTGGCAGGAAGGGAATTCAGTGAGCTCCATGCAGTTTAGGAGAGCAGGCCCTGTGGGCTCAGCAGGGTCTCTGTTTGATTCCTCTTTGCTGCAAAGATGGGAAGCAAAGCAAAACCTTGGAGAACTCACTTCCCTCCCCACATTCCACATTAATATTTGCCTTTTGGGGTCCCTGTGTTCTGGGGGAGCAGCAAGCACAGGCATTTCAGCCTTTGGGACGGTGACAGCTTTCCCTGCTGGCTCTCTGATACCTTAGCATTTTATTCCTGAGCCAGAATACCTTGAAAACATTCCCAGTTTTAAAAATATGCATTGCTGGCATGTGTTTCTCCCTGGGAGTCTGGAGATCCAGCCAGGATTCTCACATGCAGGGCACTGCACAAAAATAATGATACAGGAGAATGTACAACAGGAAAGCTTGGGTCTCTCACAGCTTTTTCTTTTTTTTTTTTTTTTCCCAGCATTAGAGAAGTCTCTTCTTATTTACCACATCCACAGTTTTCCTGCTTGGAAATAGCAGGAATGGGAATGATGTGTTCTGCCCATGGCAGTGCCCTGTGAGAGGCTCAAGTGAGGGAGAGGATGGGGCTTTGAAAAGGTTGTTTCAAAAGAACAGAAAAGAAAAGGTTATTCCAAAGCTTCATTAGACTGATGGGTTAATTGTCTACCAAACATCTTTCCAGCTGTCTGATGCCAGGAATGCTGCAAAGGCCAGGGTTAATTCCATGAGCTGGAATCTTTAGCCTCAGGGACCCCCTTGGTTTCAGTTTGAGCACTGATTATCATTGCCCTTTGAGCTCATGAGGCTGCATTCATATTTGGACTTATTTGAAGAACCTGGGGGGCTCTCCTCCAGCTCTGGGCCCAAATTCCCATGTTTTTTAAGGATAAATCATTCAATCAGTTGTGCATTGAGCCTCTCCAGCCAGAGAAAACCAACCTCTCATTAGAGATTGATGAGCTCAGCAGCCCTCAGATCTGCTGCAGTTTCATGGGGCAGCTTCCTCAAATAAGGATTTTTCTAGAGCTACCATTGATCAAAACCAGTGGGAAATATTCATGGAGAAAATCCTGGAAGCCCCAGAGAGCTTTGCTCCATCCTTTCCCAGTCAAGGCAGTGCTTGGGAAGGATATGGGAACAGTGTGACAGCAGAGTTACAATGGTGACCCTATTTCACAGCCACCTGCTTGGGATGGAGCTTTCCTGAAAATTCAGGTGATTTGCCCTGAAAGGAGTTTTACTTTTTCTTCTCAATTGCAAGAACAGGATTGAAATTCAGCCAGGACATTTTGCAGCATCTTCTTGAAAGTCTCCAAGTTCCCCACAGGGCCACAGATGAATTTAGCAGGAGAAGCATCACCTTCTGAAGGGGGTTGAATATAAATATAAAACATTTAGGACTTCCTGCATGTTTCTTTTCCAAGGTGTTGGCTAAAAGAACTCTCTGTGACAGGATTTGGGTGGAGGAGCTGACCTCTCCTCAGCTTGTGAGGGTTAATAAGTCAGGAGAGGAGGTTTTAGCATTTTTCTCCCTTTACACTGCTTTTTTTTGGTGCAAACAAGTCCATTTGAATGGTTAAAAATTGAAATAATTATTAGGAATGATGAAGGGCTGGTGTGGTGGTAACCACTTTCCAGATAGATCAGATCAAAGACATGGTTTGAAGAAAGAAATATGTTTTCTTCAATATGGATTGGTTGTGGCTTTTGGAGACCAATAAAATCTGAGAGCAACAGGAGAAGGCAGAGAAGCTTCAAAGCAAATTCTGCAAAGTTTTTGAAAGGAAATTCAGGAGAAAACAGCGGAGCCACATCTAGAAAAACCAAATTATTCCAAGTCATTTCAGAGCTCCGTGTCTGCCAGACACCATCAGCATAATTCCTGGTGAGAATTATTGCAGGAATGTCAGGATGGGCTGTCTGGAGCATTAATAAATGTAAAGCATACCTTGACATGGCCCTGCCTGGGGCTGTTCCTGCAGAGCAGCTGGGAGGGCAGGGCTGCCCAAATTCCGTGGTTTTCCAGCCTCAGAGGATCCCAGGATGCAGAAGGATCAGTGAGGGATGGGGGAGTGGGGCTGGGATGGTCCCAGCCTGAGCTCTTCCCATCCTCCATAATCCCCCTCAGTTTTTTGATCTTTTCCCCTCTAAGCAGGGCAGGATATGGAGATGGAACTGGTGAATCATGGCCAGTTCCCTGTGCTCTGCTCTCAGATAAATGGAGCAGATAACAAATGCACTAAACCCAAAAAATAAAGCAGCAGAACTTGTCCTTCCCTCTCCTCCAATGCAGAGATCTCTGCCCTGCCTGAATCCAAGTGTTCCAGTGACTCATGCCAGCTATAAAACCATTGGAAAAATGTACTGAAAGGCTCCTATTCCATGAATTTCCATTTCTTTCTCTGAATTAGTAAAACAAAACCCTTACTGGACAGAAATAATTCCAAAATCACTTCAGAACAATTCCAAACAGGAGCTTTTTATTTTTTTTGTTGGGTAAGGATGAAACGTGAAAAGCAGGAAGGAATCCGAGGTGATTGAGCTGTCAGGGTTTGTCTTGGCTTTGCTGCTGGGAGAAATTTGGCCTCAAATTATTTGCACGATTAAATTCCCAACCTTGGGGAGGCTTTAGTCACTGGATACCTGCAGAATTCCATAAATGTGGGGTTCTGGAAGAGCCTGAAGAGCAGAGATGAGAATGATGAATGCTTTGGGAACTGCTGGTTCTGAAGATTCAGATGGGATATTGGGAAGGAATATTGGGATATTGGGAATCAGGAATTGTTCCCTGGGAGCGGGGGGAGGCCCTGGGATGGATTTCTCAGAGAAGCTGTGGCTGCCCTGGATCCCTGGAAGTGCCCAAGGATGGGTTTGGAGCAGCCTGGGACAGTGGAAAAGGTTCCTGTCCATGGCAGGGGCTGGGATTTAAGGTCCCTCCAAATCCAAACCGTTCCATGATTATAATATTCCCTGTAATGCTTAATTGTAGCAGGAGATAGAAGGAGCATTAACTTGTTTTGGTATTATTTCAGTGCCTCACAAATGGGAATTAAGAATTCATCTCTTTTGGGATGGCAGGGAGCTGCCATGGGAAGGTAAAACAGCCCTGTGTGCCTAAAGAAAATCTAGGAATTCTGTAATGGAATTGTGTTCATTACTTGAAAGCCATTTAAAAAGGGAGAAGCAGCAAAGTTTGGTGGTTTTTTTCATTAATTATTTTAATTCTTTGATCAATAAACCATACCCAGATGGCCACGCCTATTGAGATACACAAAATAATTTTGTTTCCTGTTTTGTTTTCCCCCCTGCAGGTCGGAGCTGTCCCTGGGGGCTGCATCCACGAGCTCCCTGCAGGGCACAGTGAGGGTGGCTCCGTGTGACTGCAGGGACCGGGCCAGCTGCCAGTGCCTGCTGGGCACCCCGAGCCTCGGGCACACCTACCTGCTGTGGCTGCAGGTGGTGGCAGGGGACACAGCCCTGGGGTCACCCCTGCTGGCCCTGCAGCCCTGGGACATCGGTGAGCACGGCTGGACCCCCGGCCATGGAGCTCTGAGCCAGGGGCTGAGCTGGGAGCGCAGCTGAGAGAGGGAAAATGATGGGTTTTCATTGAGAGCTTCAGTGGATCAGGGGTTGGGTTAGAAGTGTAGTTAGCAAGGGTCATACATTGGGATTGGGTTGGGTTAGAAGTGTAGTTAGCAAAGTCATACATTGGGATTGGGTTGGGTTACAAGTGTAGTTAGCAAAGTCATACATTTGGATTGGATTAGAAGTGTACTTAGCAAAGCTCATACACTGGGATTGGGTTGGATTAGAAGTGTACTTAGCAAAGGTCATACACTGGGATTGGGTTGGGTTAGAAGTGTAGTTAGCAAGGGTCTTACATTGGGATTGGGTTGGGTTACAAGTGTAGTTAGCACAGCTCATACATTGGGATTGGGTTGGGTTACAAGTGTAGTTAGCAAAGGTCATACATTGAGATTGAGTTGGGTTACAAGTGTAGTTAGCAAGGGTCTTACATTGGGATTGGGTTGGGTTACAAGTGTAGTTAGCAAGGGTCTTACATTGTGATTGGGTTGGGTTAGAAGTGTCATTAGCAAGGGTCATACATTGGGATTGGGTTGGGTTAGAAGTGTCGTTAGCAAGGGTCTTACATTGGGATTGAGTTGGGTTACAAGTGTAGTTAGCAAAGGTCACACATTGGGATTGGGTTGGTTTAGAAGTGTAGTTAGCAAGCGTCTTACATTGGGATAGGGTTGGGTTACAAGTGTAGTTAGCAAGGGTCATACATTGGGATTGGGTTGGGTTAGAAGTGCAGTTAGCAAGGGTCATACTTTGGGATAGGGTTGGGTTACAAGTGTAGTTAGCAAAGTCATACATTGGGATTGGGTTGGGTTACAAGTGTCATTAGCAAAGCTCATACTTTGGGATTGGGTTGGATTAGAAGTGTACTTAGCAAAGGTCATACACTGGGATTGGGTTGGGTTAGAAGTGTAGTTAGCAAGGGTCTTACATTGGGATTGGGTTGGGTTACAAGTGTAGTTAGCAAAGCTCATACATTGGGATTGGGTTGGGTTACAAGTGTAGTTAGCAAAGGTCATACACTGGGATTGGGTTGGGTTACAAGTGTAGTTAGCAAAGCTCATACTTTGGGATTGGGTTGGGTTACAAGTGTAGTTAGCAAAGTCATACTTTGGGATTGGGTTGGGTTACAAGTGTAGTTAGCAAGGGTCTTACATTGGGATTGGGTTGGGTTAGAAGTGTAGTTAGCAAAGTCATACTTTGGGATTGGGTTGGGTTACAAGTGTAGTTAGCAAAGTCATACATTGGGATTGGGTTGGGTTAGAAGTGTAGTTAGCAAAGGTCATACATTGGGATTGGGTTGGGTTAGAAGTGTAGTTAGCAAAGGTCATACATTGGGATTGAGTTGGGTTACAAGTGTAGTTAGCAAAGCTCATACACTGGGATTGGGTTGGTTTAGAAGTGTAGTTAGCAAAGCTCATACACTGGGATTGGGTTGGGTTACAAGTGTAGTTAGCAAAGTCATACATTGGGATTGGGTTGGTTTGGAAATGTAGTTTGCAAAGGTCATACATTGGGATTGGGTTGGGTTAGAAGTGTAGTTAGCAAGGGTCTTGCTCATACTTTGGGATTGGTTTGGGTTAGAAGTGCAGTTAGCAAAGTCATACATTGGGATTGGGTTGGGTTAGAAGTGTCATTAGCAAAGTCATACTTTGGGATTGGGTTGGGTTAGAAGTGTCGTTAGCAAAGGTCATACATTGGGATTGGGTTGGGTTAGAAGTGTAGTTAGCAAGGGTCTTACATTGGGATTGGGTTGGGTTAGAAGTGTAGTTAGCAAAGTCATACATTGGGATTGGGTTGGGTTAGAAGTGCAGTTAGCAAGGGTCATACTTTGGGATAGGGTTGGGTTACAAGTGTAGTTAGCAAAGTCATACATTGGGATTGGGTTGGGTTACAAGTGTAGTTAGCAAGGTCATACATTGGGATAGGGTTGGGTTACAAGTGTACTTAGCAAAGTCATATATTGGGATTGGGTTGGGTTAGAAGTGTCGTTAGCAAAGGTCATACACTGGGATTGGGTTGGGTTACAAGTGTAGTTAGCAAGGGTCATACATTGGGATTGGGTTGGGTTAGAAGTATAGTTAGCATAGGTCATACATTGGGATTGGGTTGGGTTACAAGTGTAGTTAGCAAAGTCATACATTGGGATTGGGTTGGGTTACAAGTGTAGTTAGCAAAGTCATACATTGGGATTGGGTTGGGTTACAAGTGTAGTTAGCAAAGGTCATACATTGGGATTGGAGCTTAACAAGGAAATGAATTGATACCAGGTGGGATAACTGGAACAAGGTTGGGAATGACAGGTGAGGAACAAAGTACAGAAACAGTGCAGGAGCCATAAATACAACTGAATTCTAAGAATGAGAGGAGGTTTGGACTGGGACCAGCAGGCCAAGGAGCCCTGCAGCTTGACAAGGGTGGAGAGTTCACCATGAGGAAGAGGTTTTACTTCCTCTTCAAAGGAAGAGTCAGAACTTACTGTTCTGAAATGGGTCAGAACCCATTGCTTTGGGTCAGAACCCATTTCTTTGTGTTCTGACCCATCTCAGAGCCCACCAAGCCAATCAAGGAGGACAATTGCACAGCCCTAATGGACATCCAGCTAATTAAAATACAAAGTGAGAGAGTTAATGATTATGTAACTGGTGTCCTGGAAACCATCTGAATAAGGAAAACCCTTTTGGATAAATAGAGAGTAGGAGTTTGTGACTTGTCTTTGGGAGGTTACTCCCCAGCTGTCCAGTGCTGTAATAAATACACCCTCTTTTCAGCACTGTAATAAATACACCCTCTTTTCAGCATAAATGTACCCTCTTTTCAGCTTTAATTAGTAGAAGAGTCATCTGCCCATGCTCCACAACAGCAGCAGGATGGTTCTGCTGGGAAAGGGGCACAGACAGGGCAGGAAAAGCTCCCTAATCCCTGTCTGGGCTCCAGTGCAAACCACACTGAGCACAGCCCAAGCACTCAAATATTGGTTGTTTCTCGTTTTTTTCCTTTCCAATCAGAACCTCTCTGTGCACAAGACTGGCCCAGTGGTGGAGCTTGTTGCTGAGGGCTTCAATTAAATTCAAAAAGCTCTTCCCACAGTTGCTTAGCAAGAAATCCCACCCATTTTCCCAAGCAGCTCTCTGATCCTGATGTTTTTTCCTCACCCATGCAAGCCCAAGCTGGAAAACATTCCTGTGTGTTTGATCAAGCTCACACTCTCCTGACATGATGAATTTGAGATGTGCTGCTATCCAACGTGCCCAGTTATTGCAGATTTGGGCAGATTTCATAAAGGCAGGAGCTGTCAGCTGCAGGGGAAAAAAATTAAAGTTTTATGAACATCTTATTAACTTAAAAACTTAGGAACTTTATGAAGTTCCTCCTAACTGATGTGCTCTGCAGACAGAACCAGTTAAAATCTCTGGGTGGGCTGGTTTGGAAGATGAGAGGTGGCATTTTCCATCCTGCTGGTTTGAAATGATGCTGCAGGAAAAAATTAAAAATTCAGGCTGGAGTCTGCCAGTATTTAAAAATGACACAATGAGTTAGCTCTGCTTAGTGAAGCATGTTTTTAAAATGCACAATATTAATATATGTTCTGCCAAGATTTAGCTCAATTAAAACTATTTTGAATGTAGAACTCTTGAGTGCTTGTGCCACGTGGATTTTATTTGCTGATAGGGGAGCAGGTGGCATCAGAACCATCATTATCTGTGGGATCTGATTCAGGGAAATGTGATGGCAAAGCCACTGACTTTTATTTGCTTCCTCCCCAATCACTCCCTGCTGGCCTTCCTGAAGTTAATTGCTTTGAGATGGTCCAGAAGTAGAAATTAAATAAAATCTGACTTGGTGTGGTAGATCTATACTGAAAATGCAAAGAGAATTTTGTTATAAATAACTAAATAAAATCTGATTTGGTTGATGGATTTATATGGAAATAATTAGAGATATTTGCTATAACTGAGTGACATTCCAGTAATGCAGGTAAATGGGACCCTTGGAGAGCTGCACCCCAGAGCAGGTGGGATTTGAGGGGAACATTTGCCCACTGCCCAGGAATTTTGGGAATGTTTTCCCTTCAGCTTCTGCAGGGTTTTGCTCTTCCATGGGCAAAACTTGGCTGGGAATGAGGGCAGGGCCAGCCAAGGTCTGAGTACCAGGGAGAAGCAGGGCCTTGGCTCCTTGGCATTGTCCGAGGAATGGAATCCTGGGCATTTCCCACTTCATCCCCATGGGAATATCCAAACTGTCCATTTTCACTCTCCTGGACACCTCCTTTCCCAGCCAGTTTCCCATATCTGGAAATATGTTTGCAATATCATCCCTTGGAAGGATGGGAATGTTTAGGAAATCCCAGTGTACACTATAAGGAGCAAATTGATTTTCTCAGCATTCCTATCATTCAAGGCAGGTAAGCCAGGGCTTGGCTACTGGGAAAAGTTGTGGCCTGAGGGAAGAAACTCCTGCAGGTTTAAGGGAAATGGGAGGTCAAACAGCATTTCTGGGTGACTGCAGCAGCACCAGGGTGACAACGCAGAACAGCTCTTGGAAACTGAGTTTAAAAGAGCTGAGTTAGGTGTGAGTTGTGACTGGGTGAAGCCCAGCAGCCTGGGCGAGGCTGGGCTGACCTGTGGGTGGATGTGTGTGCAGTGAAGCCCGAGGCCCCCGTGAGGCTGCGCCTGGAGCTGGCCGAGAGGGGGCAGGTGAAGCTCTGCTGGTCCAGCCCTGCCCCGCCGCCCTTCCCTCTGCAGCACCAAGTGAGGGTCTCTGCGCCCCCGGGCCGCGGGGACAGCCAGGTGAGCACCGTGCCTTCTTCGGGGGCTGGGCATTCCCGAACCCCGGCATTCCCAAATCCCGGCATTCCTGAATCCCGGCATTGCCGAACCCCGGCATTCCCGAATCCTGGCATTCCTGAACCCCGGCATTCCCGAATCCCGGCATTCCCAAATCCCGGCATTCCCAAATCCCGGCTTTGCCGATCCCGGCATTCCCAAACTCTGGCATTCCCGAATACTGGCCATTCCACCGAATCCCCCGGCGTTCCAAATCCCGGCATTCCCAAATCCCGGCATTCCCGAATCCTGGCATTCCCAAATCCCGGCATTCCCGAATCCCGGCTTTGCCGAATCCCGGCATTCCCAAATCCCGGCATTCCCGAATCCTGGCATTCCTGAATCCCGGCATTCCCAAATCCCGGCATTCCCGAATACTGGCATTCCTGAATCCCGGCTTTGCCAAATCCCGGCATTCCCGAGTACCAGCATTCCCGAACCCCGGCATTCCCAAATCCTGGCATTCCCGAATCCCGGCTTTGCTAAATCCGGCATTCCCGAATCCTGGCATTCCCGAATCCCGGCATTCCCGAATCCCGGCTTTGCCAAATCCCGGCATTCCCGAATCCCGGCATTCCCAAACCCCGGCATTCCCAAATCCTGGCATTCCCGAATCCCGGCATTGCCAAATCCCGGCATTCCCGAATCCTGGCATTCCCGAATCCCGGCATTCCCAAATCCGGCATTCCCAAATCCTGGCATTCCCGAATCCCGGCTTTGCCACCGCTCCCCTGGGCCTTGGATTGGGAGGGGGGCTCTTCTGGTGGAGCTGGGCTTAGCTCGCTGCTTTTCCCTGGAAAATCTGGGCTTAGCTCGCTGCTTTTTCCTGGAAAATCTGGGTTTAGCTGGCTGCTTTTTCCTGGAGAAGCTGGGCTTAACTCACTGCCTTTTCCTGGAAAAGCTGGGCTTAGCTTGCTGCTTTTCCCTGGAAAACCTGGGCTTAGCTCGCTGCTTTTCCCTGGAAAATCTGGGTTTAGCTCGCTGCTTTTTCCTGGAGAAGCTGGGTTTAATTTACTTCTGTTTCCTGGAGAAGCTGGGCTTAGCATGATGCTTTTCCCTGGAAAACCTGGGTTTAGCTCGCTGCTTTTTCCTGGAGAAGCTGGGCTTAACTCACTGATTTTCCTGGAAAAGCTGGGCTTAGCTCTCTGCTTCTCCCTGGAAAATCTGGGTTTTACATCGGTCCCCACCAAGAGAAGCCCCATCTCCTGCTGGCTCTCACAAACAAACTCCCATTTTTCTCCTTGAGTGAAATCCTGGATTGTGGGAAGTCTAAGCCCATTTTCTTTCAGCATTCTATATGTTCCCTAACTCATCTGTGTTTTATATTTATAAGTTTTATTATAAATAGTTTTTTTTTCTCTTCCTACCATGCAAGTGGCTCTGGAATAACAAGCAGCTGTTAATTAGCAACCCATAATGAAACAAGTCATTTCCCACAGAGTTATACAATTTCCAGCAGTCTCAAATTGACAGTAAATTTAAAGAAGAAAGATTTTTTAACCCAGCTTTCTACCTAAAAACATAGAAAATCCTTGTGCAGAGTATAAGGATGTTATCTCATGTCTCTTAAGTAACAAATTTATTTGCTCAGCACTCCCATCCTTCTTAAAAACTGAGTTGAAAGAGAAGGCATGAAAGAGAATTCAGGGAATTCTGACTCCATAGAGTTTATTTATGTTCTTTCTGCGTTTTCCTGTTTCTTTTTACAACAATAATGGGTTTGGACCATCCAGCAGATGCTTCAGGTTGCCCTGGAAAGCTCCATGGCCGTGGACAATGCCCTGCTGGACTCTCCATGCTCAGTGCAAGTGAGGAGCAGGAATCTCCGTGCTCCAGGCTTCTGGAGTGACTGGAGCTCACCCTACAACCTCAGTGTGGGAGGTAGGACACCTGCAGGCCTGGGGATAAAGCTGATTTCCCAGCTGGTTTGTGGGTTTTGTGTTGGGAATTGAGTTGGGATGGGAGATCCTGTGGGAGCCTTTCCTGCCTGAGGCTCAGCTCCCTCTATCCCCTATAATATTGAAATAATAATTTCAATAGTATGTAATATTATTTAATAATATTATATAGTTTTTGCATAATATTGGGATGGGAGATCCTGTGGGAGCCTTTCCTGCCTGAGGCTCAGCTCCCTCTATCCCCTATAATATTGAAATAATAATTTCAATAGTATGTAATATTATTTAATAATATTATATAGTTTTTGCATAATATTGGGATGGGAGATCCTGTGGGAGCCTTTCCTGCCTGAGGCTCAGCTCTCTCTATCCCCTATAATATTGAAATAATAATTTCGATATTATGTAATATTATTTAATAATATTATATAGTTTTTGCATAATATATATAATAATTACATAATAATATATGATATTATTATATGATATTACACAAAATATATAATCTTGTCAATAGTAATAATGACAATAAAATAATAAAAGATAATACATAGTATATAATATAATAGATATATAATAATATATAATGTAGTACGGTATAATATTATTATATGGTATGTAATAATAATAATAGTTATTATTATCATCATCATCATCATCATAATTTGATTTTTTTCCCCTTTTCAATTTCAATGGATTCCCCCCCTTTTTATCTTTTGTGTAACCTGGGGATATTGAAGATTATTTTAATCAGAATTTAGAAACTTTAGGTATGGAGGGAGGCAGTCCAAGGCTCATTTCAGCATCTGTAGCAATCATAACAAATTATTATTATTACTATTACTATTACTATTACTATTACTATTACTATTACTATTACTATTATTATTATATAAATGTAATAATATTTAATAATATCATAATAGTAGATATTATTATATAATAAAACATATTATTGTATCGTATTATTATATACTATTACACATAATATATAATATAATATTGTCAGTAAGAGTAATAATAATAACATACAACATATTACACAATAGATAGTATAATAATATATAGTATAATACAATATAAAAGTATTCTATTATATGGTATGTAATATACCTTATACTTATACTTATACTAATAATAATACGAATAATACTACTACTACTAATAATAGTTTATGATAATTATAATTTCAATATTTAATAATACCATAATAGTATATATTATTATATAATATAACATCTTATTACATCATATTATTATATACTATTACACATAATATATAGTATTGTCAATAGTAATAATAATAATAATAATAATAATAATAATAATTCTTCAAAAATAACATTAAACAAAATACATAATGTATAATGTAATAATATATAATATAATATGATATACAATTATTATATGGTATGTAATATATTATATACTTCTTCTTCTTCATCTTCTTTGTCTTCTTCATCTTCTTCTTCTTCTTCTTCTTCTTCCTATTACTATTACTATTACTATTACTATTACTATTACTATTACTACCATTACTACTATTACTATTATTACTATTAATAATAATAATAATTCAAAAATAACATTAAACAAAATACATAATGTATAATATAATATGGTATACAATTATTATATGGTATGTAATATATTATATACTTCTTTGTTTTCTTTATCTTCTTCTTCTTCTTCTTCTTCGTCTTCTTCTTCTTCTTCTTCTTACTATTACTACCATTACTACTATTACTATTATTATTAATAATAATATAATAATAATAATAATAATAATAATAATAATAATAATTCAAAAATAACATTAAACAAAATACATAATATATAATATAATAATGTATAGTATAATATGGTATACAATTATTATATGGTTTGTAATATATTATATACTTCTTCTTCTTCTTCTTCTTCTTCTTCCTATTACTATTACTACCATTACTACTATTACTATTATTACTACTACTAATAATAATAATTCAAAAATAACATTAAACAAAATACATAATGTATAATGTAATAATATATAATATAATATGATATACAATTATTATATGGTATGTAATATATTATATACTTTTTGTTCTTGTTCTTGTTCTTCTTCTTCTTCTTCTTCTTCTTGTTCTTCTTCTTGTTCTTCTTCTTCATGTTCTTCTTGTTCTTCTTCTTCTTGTTCTTCTTCTTCTTGTTCTTCTTCTTCTTCTTCTTGTTCTTCTTGTTCTTGTTCTTCTTTTTCTTGTTGTTGTTCTTCTTCTTCTTCTTCTTGTTCTTCTTCTTCTTCTTCTTGTTCTTCTTGTTCTTCTTGTTCTTGTTCTTCTTCTTGTTCTTCTTGTTCTTCTTGTTCTTCTTGTTCTTCTTCTTACTATTACTATTACTATTACTATTACTATTACTATTACTATTACTATTACTATTACTATTACTATTACTACTGTTATTACTATTATTACTATTATTAATGCACTTTGTGGTTCAGTTCCCCCCTGACTGGATTTCCCTTTCCCCCAGCCCAGGTGCTGTATTTCCCGGCCCGGGCTCTGGCCCGCGCTGGCTCCAGCCTGTCCTTCCTGTGCACGTTCCGGAACCGCTCGGAGCCCGTGCCGGCGCGGGAGCTGGTGTGGTGGCTGAACCTGGCCGAGCCGCTGCCCGCCAGCCGCACCTCGGTGCTGAGCAGCCGCGTCAGCCGGGTGACCCTGCCCGAGCTGAGAGCCACCGAGCCCCGCGGCAGCTTCCTGTACAGCGCGCTGTACTGCTGCCACCGCAGCCGCCAGTGCCACCGCGCCTACGCCGAGCTCTACGTCGTAGGTACGGCTCGGGGGGATGTTCCGTTCATAGCCAGGATGGAGTATTGCCAGTTCAAATCCTTTCTTGCCCTTGGGGGTTTTGGTTTTGGTTGGGTTTTTTGGGGTTTTGTTTGTTTGTTTGTGTTTTTTTGGTTTTGTGGTTTTTTGTTTCTTTGTTGTGGTGTTTGTGAGGGTCCCCAGGACGAGGTGAGAGATGAGAGTCTGACTCCATGTTCTCAGAAGGCTGATTTGTTATTCTATTCTATTCTATTCTATTCTATTCTATTCTATTCTATTCTATTCTATTCTATTCTATCCATCCCATCCCATCCCATCCCATCCCATCCCATCCCATCCCATCCATCCATCCCATCCCATCCCATCCCATCCCATCCCATCCATCCCATCCCATCCCATCCCATCCCATCCCATCCCATCCCATCCCATCCCATCCCATCCATCCCATCCATCCCATCCCATCCCATCCCATCCCACCCCATCCCACCCCACCCCATCCCATCCCATCCCATCCATCCATCCATCCCATCCCATCCCATCCCATCCCACCCCATCCCACCCACCCCATCCCATCCCATCCCACCCCATCCCATCCATCCCATCCCATCCCATCCCATCCATCCCATCCCATCCCATCCCATCCCATCCCATCCCATCCCATCCCATCCCATCCTGCTATACTAAAACTATACTAAAGAAAGAGAAGGATGCAGACAGGAGGTTTAACAAGAATAAATAATAAAAACTCATTACTGACTCCTCAGAGTCCAACACAGCCTGACTGTGATTGGTCATGAAGTAAAAACAATTCACATGTTTGGAGAAACAATCTCCAGACCGCATTCCAGGGCAGCAAACACAGCAGAAGCTGAGGCTTCTCTGCTTCCCAGGAGAAGAAATCCTGGTGAAGGGATTTTTTAGAAAATATCATGGTGACTGTTTGTTTGTTTGTTGAGTTTTGGTTTGGTTTTTTTTGTCGTTGGTGTTTTGGTTTTTTGATTTTTTTTTTGTTTGTTTGTTTGTTTTTTGTTTCATTTTGTGTTGGAATTTGAAATGTGGGGAATTCTCAGAACTTCAGGTTTATAAGTTAAAGCTCAGAATTAAACACAAGGTTTGATTTGAGGCTTTGGGAAAAGCTTCTAAACTTAAGTGTTAGAAGTGAGGATGTGGATTTATAGTTTAAAGACACATTTAATAAAGGAAAGTTTAGAGTTTTAGAGTTTAAGATACAGAAAAAATAAAAGCAGTCACAAATGTAAAAATGTTAAAGCTTAGAATTAAACAAGATTTGATTTAAGGCTTTGGAAACTTCAGTGTTTGAAGCGAGGATATGGATTTGTCGTTTAAAGACATGTTAAGAAAGTTTAGAGTTTTAGAGTTTAAGATATAGAAAAAATAAAAGTAGTTATAAAGGTAAACAAGAAATTTAGAGTGCAGCGCTGTAAGTTTGTGTGTTATAACATGATTGACTAAGCTTACATTTAGCATGAAGATTGGGTCAAAACCATAAATATTTAAAGATTGGGTCAAAAACATAAATATTTTTGTTGGTAGTGTTTTATTAGTCAATAACTCTTTAAAAAGTCTTGTAACCAAGAGTTTTGAGACTTTTAAAACTATGCTGTGAAGATGTGAGCTGAACTCACTTTTCTTACTTATGTGGAAGATAAAAAAAATAAACCACATCATCAAAACCAATTCAAAAGTTCCATTTCAAATTACTTCAAAAATTCCTCACAGTTTTGTTTGGTAGCAACCATTGTATGTTATTAATTAAGCTTTTAATGTCTTTTGATTAGACATGGATTTTAATATCTCCTGTGAGACTGATGGCTACCAGACTAAAATGACTTGCAGGTGGTCTGCAAACCCCACCACCCTGCTCCTGGGCACTCTGCAGTTGAGATATCACAGGTATGGATGGAGTTTAATTCTCTTTTTGTGTTTGGAAAGCATTGCTCAAAATATTTTAGTGTCAAAGAATTCTGGAGAAATGTAATTATAGAATGAACAGATTCTTTATTCTGTGTGCAGGAAGGGAACCAGAGATAGCTGAGTGTGGAGCAGATTTTATTTATAGGGTTTTTCAGCATTTTTCAACCTGCTTGGGAGCCAGTTCTCTTCAAGAAGATTTCTTGGATCAGTTAAAAAAATTATTCCAGTTGCTCCTACCTACAAGCTGTAAGGAAATAAGGGAAAAGCCCATTCCCAGTGGGAATGTCTGGCCTGGGGGAGCTGTAGAATCCCTGTCCTTGGAGCCTCTCAGGTCCTGACAGCTCCATCTGATCTGAATTTAATTCTGCTCTGAGTCTGACACGGGACTTGAAACCTCCTGAGGTCTCCACTCAGTCTTTGATTCTTCTATAATTTTTTAAATAATTTTTTCTATGTGCACACAGGTAAAAACAGAGGGTGAAACCAACTCATTCCAAGCTGGTAAAAGTCTTGTTTGAAGAACCAAACCTTAGCAGGTGAAGGGAATGTTGCTTTGTGAAGGCAGCAATTCCCAGAATTCCCAGAATCCCAGGCTGGTTTGGGTTGGGAGGGACCTCAAAATCATCCCATTCCATCCCTGATGTTGAGCTTGAGGGTTTCCACTCAGACAGACAGACAGACAGACTGCCCTTTCTGAGGCAAAAAATCCATAATTTTACTGCTCTGCTGGGCTGGAGATGCAGGAATTTTGGCCAACAGCTTCCATCAGCCCTGCCTAATCCTTTGGAAAGGCAGCCTGTCTTGTCTGGTGGAGTTCTGGATGATCCTGGTGCCCAGGTGAATATTTCCCAGGGTTTGTGGACTGAAGGAATAACTGGAATGCTGGAAAGTGCAAGTGGAAGCTTTTGGGGCAGGATTAATGCCTGGCTGAGTGCTGAGGTAGCTTTTGTTTACTCTGCCTTGACAAATACGGATCTAGTGAGTGCACTGCTGGGCAGGGAGCTGGGAATAAACCCCATGCTGCTCGTGGTGCCTTTTATTCCCTCTTCCTCACTGCTCAGGTTTAGCTAAAAATGTCATTTTCTAGTAGGAGGTGATAATGTGGAGATTCGTTGGTGCTCCTGCAGGATCAAACAGTGACATTACCACTGCCTGCAAATCCTTCCCAGATGCTGCTGATCGTTCTTTTTGTTCTGGTTTTTGTGGTTATTTGTTCAGAGTGAGACCTGAAAGAGGGAAAATGCAATAAAATTGCTGCTGCTGTTGCCTTTGGGAGCTGGAGTGCAGCGCTGCTGTGTGTGATGCTCTGCCTGTGGGGTTTTGTTCTGCTCGGGTTGTTCCTGCATCTTCCCCTGCAGGAGAAACAGCTCCAGAGGGATGGTCCTGTGGGAGCAGGGAATGCTCCAACCCCAATTCCAGAGCACCAGGCACTGCTCTAATCCTGGGGGCACAAAGGGGGAGCTTCCACCCGGTGTAACCCTGGTGGTTCCTCTGAGTAACTCACACCCCCTCCAGCCCCTCTCCTCACCAGTCTGAGGAGGAAGCTGAACAATTCCCACTCCAGGAATTTATCCAGATCCATTTTGTCCAAAAGCCAAGGCTCCTCTCTTCTGTTGCCAGGTGTGATAATTGGACATGGGGTTTTTAATCCAGAGTTGATGTTTTGGTGGGATTTGCTGGAGACCTCACTGGGTGTCTGTGGCAGCTTCCCCCTGGTTGCCAGTTGGGATTTTGGAAGTCATTCCTGCCTGGAGTCAGTTCTTGGCAGATTTGCCTTGCTGTGTTCATTGCCAATCCCTCAAATCCCACAATTGATGAGGATTTGGAGCTGCCTTCTCTTGTTGTACCTGCTGCTTTTGTTGTTTGTCCTGCCTTTTGCAGAGCCAAAGCTTTGAGGAGTGACTCTGAAATGTTTTTTATCCTTTCAGTGCAGACTCAGGTTCAAGATCCAAACAATCCTCAAAATCCCAGGAGTTTGCAGTGCCTCCATTCCTTTAATTCCCTCCAGATTTACACTTGCAGTGCATCAACTGAATGTGGTTTTTTCCCTCTTTTAAGGAGCCAAATTTATTGCTCTGACTTTCCAAGCCCATCTCCAGACTCAGAGGTGAAGGAATGCCTTTTGCAGGGGAACCATTCCTACGAGTGCACATTCCAGCCCATTTTCCTGCTATCTGGATATACCCTGTGGATAGAGTTCAAACACTCCCTGGGAACACTGCAATCCTCCCCAACCTGTGTCATCCCAGCAGATGTGGGTAGGTCAAGATCCTTCCCTTGTGCCCCTGAATTTTTAAGTGGTGTAGGGAAAGAATTTTCCCACAGGTTTTCAATAAAAACATGAGGGTTTGATATTACCTTAAAGAAAAATTGGTTTAAATGTTATTTCCGTACAGGGTTTTAAATGAAACATCCACTTCTGCCTGTTATTCCCTCTACGGAAGAAATACAAAAGAATCTGTTGTGCTTTAAGTGAAAATGAAATACCTGGAAACATTCCCATGGGTTCTGTGTTTCCAGTCCTGCTTTCCCTGGAGCAGCAGAACCTTGTGTTACCCACCACCCTCAGCACAAGGAGAAGCCATCCATGGTTGGATCTATTGGGCAGTGCCAGTGGGTTTGATATTACCTTAAAGAAAAATTGGTTTAAATGTTATTTCCGTACAGGGTTTTAAATGAAACATCCACTTCTGCCTGTTATTCCCTCTACAGAAGAAATACAAAAGAATCTGTTGTGCTTTAAGTGAAAATGGAAACATTCCCATGGGTTCTGTGTTTCCAGTCCTGCTTTCCCTGGAGCAGCAGAGCCTTGCGTTACCCACCACCCTCAGCACAAGGAGAAGCCATCCATGGTTGGATCTATTGGGCAGTGCCAGTGGGTTTGATATTACCTTAAAGAAAAATTGGTTTAAATGTTATTTCCATACAGGGTTTTAAATGAAACATCCACTTCTGCCTGTTATTCCCTCTACGGAAGAAATACAAAAGAATCTGTTGTGCTTTAAGTGAAAATGGAAACATTCCCGTGGGTTCTGTGTTTCCAGTCCTGCTTTCCCTGGAGCAGCAGAGCCTTGCGTTACCCACCACCCTCAGCACAAGGAGAAGCCATCCATGGTTGGATCTATTGGGCAGTGCCAGTGCAGACTTTGCAGTAATTATTTCATTTTTCCATTTCCCAGTGAGGCCTCTGCCCCCTTCCAGCGTGGGAGCAGAAGTGACCAGGAGCACGGGGCTGCTGAACGTGAGCTGGGCCCCGCCTGTGTTTGCCAGCAGGGAGCTGACATTCCAGATCCGCTGGAGGCCAGGGGGCAGGGAGGAGCTTCCATGGCAGGTACGTCTGTTCCATCTGGCCTGGAGCAGCGGGCACCGCGCTGCTGCACTGTGGAGATGGTTTTTGTGGGGTTTATCCACGGGGGAAAATCACAAAATGCAAAAGAAGTTGCAGTGTCCACAAAGGAATTTTCCTCACAATCCCGCTTCCTCACGGGGTTCATTTTCAGGAATTTTGACTCTTGTGTCACAGACATCTTTTGTGAAAAATCCTTTCCTTAGGATTTTTCCTCCTGAGAAGCTGAGAGGCCTCAGGAACAAAATGCAGACAATGGTTATCTGCTGCTGTGGGATGCAACAGGTGCATCTGGGATTGGTCTCATGGGGTTGTTTCTAATTAATGGCCAATCACAGTCAGCTGGCTCGGACAGAGAGCTGAGCCACAAACCTTTGTTATCATTCTTTCCTATTCTATTCTTAGCCATTTATCCTTTCTTCTATTCTTTTAGCATAGTTTTAATGTAATATATATCATAAAATAATCCTTTATTTTTGTTATTCTTTATTCTTTAGCCATTTATCCTTTCTTCTATTCTTTTAGCATAGTTTTAATGTAATATATATAATAAAATAATCCTTTATTCTCTTCTTTATTCTATTCTTTGTTATCATTCTTTCCTATTCTATTCTTAGCCATTTATTCTTTCTTCTATTCTTTTAGCATAGCTTTAATGTAATATATATCATAAAATAATCCTTTATTTTTGTTATTCTTTATTCTATTCTTTATCATTCTTTCCTATTCTATTCTTAGCCATTTATCCTTTCTTCTATTCTTTTAGCATAGTTTTAATGTAATATATATCATAAAATAATCCTTTATTCTATTCTTTGTTACCATTCTTTCCTATTCTATTCTTAGCCATTTATCCTTTCTTCTATTCTTTTAGCATAGTTTTAATGTAATATATGTAATAAAATAATCCTTTATTTTTGTTATTCTTTATTCTATTCTTTATCATTCTTTCCTATTCTATTCTTAGCCATTTATCCTTTCTTCTATTCTTTTAGCATAATTATATATCATAAAATAATCCTTTATTCTATTCTTTATTCTATTCTTTATCATTCTTTCCTATTCTATTCTTAGCCATTTATCCTCTCTTCTATTCTTTTAGCATAGTTTTAATGTAATATATATCATAAAATAATAAATCAGCCTTCTGAGCCACGGAGTCAGACCCTCGTCTCTTCCCTCATCCTCGGGCCCCAGCAAACACTCTCACACACCCCTTTGTGCTCAGTGAACCCTCTCCCAGAGCTGCCCGAGCACCCCTATGTTGTGGTGTGTTGCAATGTCCTGTTTTACCTTCTCCCTTCCCCCTCGCCCCTCGCTGAGTGTGCCCTGTCAATCAGGCTGACATACCAGCAAGGCGTCGTGTGATTGGTCCCTCAGGCCTGGGGGACATTGGCCCGTATAGGTGTCCCTAGTCCCTTGAGACCCTGCCCCTTCACCTGGTTGGTGGCTCACCTGTCCCCTCCCCTTCCCCTGCCCTGAGCTTAAAATGTTAATGAGACCATGCGGCCTCATTCTGTTGGAGGAATTGTCCCAGTGCAGACCTCTGCACCCATGGAATAAACATCTGGATATAACCCTCTGGCAGAATCCACTCCTTCCTTCTCTTCACCATCGCCAGAAGCTCTCTCTCCTGAGGTAAACGGAGTCCTGACAAGCCTGGACTTGCCCCGCTGCACTCTCCGCCAAGGTATCTCTGGGGTAAAGCACCACAGTGCTGCCTTTGGCCCAGCAGCGAGGGTCACACTGACCCAGGCACCATCTAACTGGTTATATTGGGATTCATATTCCAATACCCTGGCAATCAGGCTAACATACCAGCAAGGCATCGTGTGATTGGTCCCTCAGGCCTGGGGGACATTGGCCCGTATAGGTGTCCCCAGTCCCTTGAGACCCTGCCCCTTCACCTGCTTGGTGGCTCACCTGTCCCCTCCCCTTCCCCTGCCCTGAGCTTAAAATGTTAATGAGACCATGCGGCCTCATTCTGTTGGAGGAATTGTCCCAGTGCAGACCTCTGCACCCATGGAATAAACATCTGGATATAACCCTCTGGCAGAATCCACTCCTTCCTTCTCTTCACCATCGCCAGAAGCTCTCTCTCCTGAGGTAAACGGAGTCCTGACAAGCCTGGACTTGCGTCTTGTGCCCCGCTGCACTCTCAGCCAAGGTATCTCTGGGGTAAAACACCACAGTGCTGCCTTTGGCCCAGCAGCGAGGGTCACACTGGCCCAGGCACCATCTAACTGGTTATATTGGGATTCTTATTCCAATACCCCTATGCCCTGACCGTGGCTGTTTTCCCTCTCCCAGCTGTACGAGGTGCCCGTGCCCGCGGGCGGCTGGGCGGCGGCCCCGGTGCCGCAGCCCTGTGTGCAGTACGAGGTGCAGGTGCGCTGCCGGGAGCTGCAGGGATCCGGCTACTGGAGCCACTGGAGCAGAGCAGCCCGGAGCCTGGTCCAGGACATCAGAGGTCTGTGCTCCAGGGATGTGCCCAGGTGCTGGCACGTGCCACGCTCAGCTGTGACATTAATATATGGAATTTATTACATATATTACATTAAAACTATGCTAAAAGAATAGAAGAAAGGATAAATGGCTAAGAATAGAATAGGAAAGAATGGTAAGAAAGAATAGAATAAAGGATTATTTTATTACATATATTACATTAAAACTATGCTAAAAGAATAGAAGAATAAAAAATAAAGAATATAAAGAATAACAAAAATAAAGGATTATTTTATTATATATATTTATCATTTATTTTATTATATATATTACATTAAAACTATGCTAAAAGAATAGAAGAAAGGATAAATGGCTAAGAACAGAATAGCAAAATGATAAGAAAGAATAGAATAAAGAAGAGAATAAGGGATTATTTTATGATGTATATTACATTGAAACTATGCTAAAAGAATAGAAGAAAGGATAGATGGCTAAGAATAGAACAGGAAAGAATGATAAGAAAAAATAGAATAAAGAATAACAACAATAGAATAAAGGATTATTTTATGATATATATTACAAATAAAAATATGCTAAGAATAGAAGAAAGAATAAGTGGCTAAGAACAGAATAGGAAAGAATGATAAGAAAGAATAGAATAAAGGATTATTTTATTATATATATTACATTAAAACTATGCTAAAAGAATAGAAGAAAGGATAAATGGCTAAGAATAGAATAGGAAAGAATGGTAAGAAAGAATAGAATAAAGGATTATTTTATGATATATATTACATTAAAACTATGCTAAAAGAATAGAAGAGAGGATAAATGGCTAAGAACAGAATAGCAAAATGATAACAAAGAATAGAATAAAGAATAACAAAAATAAAGGATTTTTTTATTACATATATTACATTAAAACTATGCTAAAAGAATAGAAGAAAGGATAAATGGCTAAGAACAGAATAGCAAAATGATAAGAAATAATAGAATAAAGAATAACAAGAAAGAATAGAATAAAGGATTATTTTATTATATATATTACATTAAAGCTATGCTAAAAGAATAGAAGAAAGGATAAATGGCTAAGAACAGAATAGGAAAGAATGGTAAGAAAGAATAGAATAAAGGATTATTTTATTACATATATTACATTAAAACTATGCTAAAAGAACAGAAGAATAAAAAATAAAGAATATAAAGAATAACAAAAATAAAGGATTATTTTATTATATATATTTATCATTTATTTTATTATATATATTACATTAAACTATGCTAAAAGAATGGAAGACAGGATAAATGGCTAAGAATAGAATAGGAAAGAACGATAAGAAAGAATAGAATAAAGAATGACAAAAATAAAGGATTATTTTATGATATATATTACATTAAAACTATGCTAGAAGAATAGAAGAAAGGATAAATGGCTAAGAACAGAATAGCAAAATGATAAGAAAGAATAGAATAAAGAATGACAAAAATAAAGGATTATTTTATGATATATATTACATTAAAACTATGCTAAAAGAATAGAAGAGAGGATAAATGGCTAAGAACAGAATAGGAAAGAATGATAACAAAGAATAGAATAAAGAATAACAACAATAGAATAAAGGACTATTTTATGATATATATTACATTAAAACTATGCTAAAAGAATAGAAGAGAGGATAAATGGCTAAGAATAGAATAGGAAAGAATGATAAAGAATAGAATAAAGAATAACAAAAATAAAGGATTATTTTATGATATATATTATATTAAAACTATGCTAAAAGAATAGAAGAGAGGATAAATGGCTAAGAATAGAATAGGAAAGAACGATAAGAAAGAATAGAATAAAGGATTATTTTATGATATATATTACATTAAAACTATGCTAAAAGAATAGAAGAAAGGATAAATGGCTAAGAACAGAATAGCAAAATGATAAGAAAGAATAGAATAAAGGATTATTTTATGATATATATTACATTAAAGCTATGCTAAAAGAATAGAAGAAAGGATAAATGGCTAAGAACAGAATAGGAAAGAACGATAAAAGAAATCCCAAATGGGTGTTTTGCAGCTCCCTTGCGAGGCCCGGAGTTCTGGCGGGCGGTTTCTGAGGATCCAGCCGGGAAGCAGAGGAATGTCACGCTCCTGTGGAAGGTGGGAGCAGCTGAGTTTGGGGCTTTCCCTGCGATCCTAAAAGCAGGTGGGGTTGTCAGGAGGGGAGTCTGACAGGCACATGAGGCCTGTGGGAATCGGGATTTGCCTTTTTTTGTGCTCCTGACAATTGCTTGGCTCATCCTAGAGGCAAGAGGTGAGTTCTGGTGGGAAATCTGGGATAAAATGGGAGGTGGTTTTGCCTTCTTTGCCTTAAAATGGTAATGCAGGACAGGAAAAAATTCCTCAGTGCCCATTCCTGTTTGCTCATGTGCTGCTCTGGGGTTTGAACCCTGAAAAATGTGCAAAACAGGGAATTGTTGTGGGAATCTGAAAGTTTGGCTCTCCTTGTCCTTCACTTCCCTTTGCTGGGAAGAGAGGGATGAGAGTCAGTTCTCAGAGAGGGAAATGAAGCCTTTAAAAGGACTCCAAAATGGAGTTGGCAAAGCCAGAGCCACGGATCAGTTTGCCCAAGGTCCTTGGATAAAAAACAGGAGCCAGGACCATTCAGGGTCCTGTTTTATTATTATTTATATTTTATTATTGGATCCCGTTTGCTTATAATTGGAGCTGCCCAAACAACCTTTGCTCTGGGAATCAGGACGGAACTCAGGAATTAATGCCCATGAATTAATTGCTGCAGCCCCTGATGCAGAATGACTCCTTGTGCAGCGTGAGCAGGTACATCATAAAGCACCAGAGCCCAGGGAGCCCCCCCTGGGAGGAATTTGTGGATCATGGCACCAGCTGGACATTCCCATGGATGGAGCCCACCCACACCGTCACCATCCTGGCCATGAATTCACTTGGAATCTCTGCAATTAATTCCAATTTGACTCTGTCCCAGCAAATGAGCACAGGTAAGGGCAGCAAGGAATGGGATGTGGGAAATGCCAGGAATCCTGGTGATGTTTGTGGGAAAAGCTTTCTTTTGGGATAAAATTCCCTCTGTTGGAATAAGGAATGTTTTATGGGGATACCTTCAGCACCAACTGAGCTGTTAGAAAACTCAGATTTCCTTTATGAAAATCCTGTGATTTTCATAAAGGTTGGGAAAAAAGTTGTCGCACTTCACTAATTAAATATAAAGTAATAAATCAAAGAAAAAGAAAATCCTGCTGGAGAACTGATCTTTCATCTCCTTTGTTTTGGGAGCACCCAACATTCCGGCTGGGGAATGTTTTGTTGTCTCCAAAATGAGATGTGGTCGTGTTTTGGGCTGCCAGGGTACAGAGCCCTCAGACTTCCTGAGCAGCAATTCCTGCTCCACTTCCTGAGCAGAAATCCCTGGATTTGGCTGCACTCTGCTAATTTATTCCCGAGATTTCAGGAGTTTTTAATTTTTGGTTAAGGATAATTAAGGAATTGCAGGTGAGAATTGGGATATTTGATGTCTATGATATAAACTTGATCTGTTTGTGCTTGGGACTGCTTTAGTGTAACCCACATTTTTGGTGGCTTGAAGAAAAAACCTCTCTGCTGCTGTGGCTTTATGATACAGAGGACAATTAAAGTGATAAAGTGGTGACACTTTTGGTGGGATGTGGATCCCAGGTGCTTTCCCTGTTTCCCCAGTGGATGCTGTGCAGTCCCTGAGTGCTTACCTGGTGAACAGCACCTGTGTGGTTGTGGTTTGGAGCCTCTCCCCCCAAACCCCTGGGATAAAATCCTTTGTGATTGAGTGGAGGAACCTGAACAAAGAGGAGCAGGTGAAATGGCTGCGAGTTCCTCCAGACCTCAGGAAATATTTCATTTATGGTGAGTGTGTGCTTGAAAATATAATTTGTGCTGTTAATTGGTGTGGAACTGAAAAATGTGGAATTTCTGAGCTCTGAGCCCTTTTTTCCCTTCTGTGTTTCTAATCACTTTTATTGACCAATAAACCAAATTGTGATGCTCATTAGAGGATTGCCTGTTGCATTAATAATCAGTTTAAGCTCTGGAGTGAGTTCATTTTGTGGCACTACAATAAAATTAGTTCTGGAATACTGAACACACCAGCTAATTATTCAAATGAATATCTGCATTTCCTTTGCATTTTGACTTTACTCCTGGGAATTATCCCAGGAGCTCCATAAGGTGTTAATTCCATGACAGAATAATGCTGGATTAATGGCTTGAATCTTGGGATTTTGAAGGGGGGATCTGTAAAAGATGGGTCCATTATTGCCCTCTCTGGGCTGATCTGAGCTCTGATCTGTGCCCAGAGCCTCTCTGGAGGGAATTGTTTAGAAGCTGATGGCAGTGGGTTCCAAAGGCTGGTTTCTCTTTGCAGATCACTTTATCCTGATTGAGAAGTACCAGTTCAGCCTCTACCCTGTGTTTGCTGGAGGAGTTGGCAAGGCCAGAGCCACGGATCAGTTTGCCCAAGGTGACTGTCAGGGGCTTTCCCCCTGTTTTTTATGAAGTAAAAGTGAACTTTAAGTGTAAAATCTCTCTTTTCTGAAAAAAAAAACCCTAACTAGTAATAAAGTCACTGTGGTGTACCTACAAACAGTGAACAGCTTTAATTTGAAAACCCTCTGTGGGCTGAGCTGAGTGAGGGATTAAACTCCTATTTAAATAATTCCTTTTTGTCTGTTTATTCCCAAGGGAAAGGTTTGTCCATGTGCAATAAAACTGTTGCTCAAGGTTATTTCCCCATCTAAGCTGTTGTTTCTACTGTTTGTTATTTCCCTGTTGCCAACCATTTGCTCCCAGACAAATCACTTTGCTGCATTAATAGCTGAACTCCTTTATTTCCAGGGGGATTTGAAACTGGGAATTCTGGCAGCCTCCACGTGGTTCTGCCCATTGTTTTCTCCACCTCAGTTCTGCTGCTGGGAGCATTGCTGCTTTCACACCAAAGGTACCTTGTTCCTGTTATCCAAAATCCAGCTCCTTGTTCCTGCTATCCAAAATCCAGCTCTTGTTCCTGTTGTCCAAAATCCAGCTCCTTGTTCCTGTTATCCAAAATCCAGCTCTTGTTCCTGTTGTCCAAAATCCAGCTCCTTGTTCCTCTTATCCAAAATCCAGCTCCTTGTTCCTGCTATCCAAAATCCAGCTGCTTGTTCCTGTTGTCCAAAATCCAGCTCTTGTTCCTGTTATCCAAAATCCAGCTGCTTGTTCCTCTTATCCAAAATCCAGCTCTTGTTCCTGTTGTCCAAAATCCAGCTGCTTGTTCCTCTTATCCAAAATCCAGCTCTTGCTCCTATTATCCAAAATCCAGCTCCTTGTTCCTCTTATCCAAAATCCAGCTCTTGTTCCTGTTATCCAAAATCCAGCTCTTGTTCCTGTTATCCAAAATCCAGTTCCTTGTTCCTGTTATCCAAAATCCAGCTGCTTGTTCCTGTTATCCAAAATCCAGCTCCTTGTTCCTGTTATCCAAAATCCAGCTCTTGTTCCTGCTATCCAAAATCCAGCTCTTGTTCCTGTTATCCAAAATCCAGCTCTTGTTCCTGTTATCCAAAATCCAGCTCCTTGTTCCTGTTATCCAAAATCCAGCTCTTGTTCCTCTTATCCAAAATCCAGCTCTTGTTCCTCTTATCCAAAATCCAGCTGTTTTTTCCTGTTATCCAAAATTCAGCTCTTGTTCCTGCTATCCAAAATCCAGCTCCTTGTTCCTGTTATCCAAAATCCAGCTCCTTGTTCCTGCTATCCAAAATCCAGCTCCTTGTTCCTGTTATCCAAAATCCAGCTCTTGTTCCTGCTATCCAAAATCCAGCTCTTGTTCCTGTTATCCAAAATCCAGCTCCTTGTTCCTGCTATCCAAAATCCAGCTCCTTGTTCCTCTTATCCAAAATCCAGCTCTTCTTCCTGTTGTCCAAAATCCAGCTCCTTGTTCCTGTTATCCAAAATCCAGCTCCTTGTTCCTGCTATCCAAAATCCAGCTCTTGTTCCTGTTATCCAAAATCCAGCTCTTGTTCCTCTTATCCAAAATCCAGCTCTTGTTCCTCTTATCCAAAATCCAGCTCCTTGTTCCTGCTATCCAAAATCCAGCTCCTTGTTCCTGTTATCCAAAATCCAGCTCTTGTTCCTCTTATCCAAAATCCAGCTCCTTGTTCCTGTTATCCAAAATCCAGCTCTTGTTCCTGTTATCCAAAATCCAGCTCCTTGTTCCTGCTATCCAAAATCCAGCTCTTGTTCCTGTTATCCAAAATCCAGCTCCTTGTTCCTCTTATCCAAAATCCAGCTCTTGTTCCTGCTATCCAAAATCCAGCTCTTGTTCCTGTTATCCAAAATCCAGCTCCTTGTTCCTGTTATCCAAAATCCAATGTTTGATCCTGTTATCCAAAATCCAGCTCTTGTTCCTATTATCCAAAATCCAGCTCTTGTTCCTGTTATCCAAAATCCAGCTCTTGTTCCTATTATCCAAAATCCAGCTCTTGTTCCTGTTATCCAAAATCCAGCTCTTGTTCCTGCTATCCAAAATCCAGCTCTTGTTCCTGTTATCCAAAATCCAGCTCCTTGTTCCTGTTATCCAAAATCCAGCTCCTTGTTCCTGTTATCCAAAATCCAGCTCTTGTTCCTGTTATCCAAAATCCAGCTCCTTGTTCCTGTTATCCAAAATCCAGCTCTTGTTCCTGTTATCTAAAATCCAGCTCTTGTTCCTGTTATCCAAAATCCAGCTGCTTACTCCTGTTATCCAAAATCCAGCTCCTTGTTCCTGTTATCCAAAATCCAGCTCCTTGTTCCTCTTATCTAAAATCCAGCTCCTTGTTCCTGCTATCCAAAATCCAGCTCTTGTTCCTCTTATCCAAAATCCAGCTCCTTGTTCCTGTTGTCCAAAATCCAGCTCTTGTTCCTGTTATCCAAAATCCAGCTGCTTGTTCCTCTTATCCAAAATCCAGCTCTTGTTCCTGTTGTCCAAAATCCAGCTCTTGTTCCTATTATCCAAAATCCAGCTCCTTGTTCCTCTTATCCAAAATCCAGCTCTTGTTCCTGTTATCCAAAATCCAGCTCCTTGTTCCTCTTATCCAAAATCCAGCTGCTTGTTCCTTGTATCCAAAATCTTCTCTACCCAAACCTTCTTTATGGTTTGGGTTAAATTTGGGCCATTTCTCATTTCTCCATGGGTTATTGCATGGCCCCAGTGCTGGGGATAAATGAAATGGCAGAGATTCCTTCCCTGCAGAATGGGAACTGCACCAACCCCAGCGTTTCCCTGACGTTTCAGGATGAAGAAGCTGCTCTGGGAGGATGTTCCCAACCCCAAGAACTGCTCGTGGGCACAAGGAGTTAATTTCCAGCAGGTTTGTATTTCCCTGTGGCTGCTGCTCCCTCCACTTGGGGCTTTTGTTCCGGCTCCGTCTCCAGTGGAAATCCAGCCCCGTTCCCCCCTCTGGCTCCATCCAGGGTTCCCATTCCCCAGGCCTCTGGATTATACATTGGACATGAAATACCTGCTTTTAGTGATAAACTGTTAAATAATAAACTGATTTTTTAATAGGTGACAGATGGTGGCCTTTGCCAAAACAGCCCTGGCCTTGGCTGGGAGGGGTTTAATCTGTGTTTGCTGTGGTGTCCATGGAGAGGGGAAGGGACACAAACATCTCCTGAAGGGATAAACCACATGTATGAGGAAAAAAATTGTTATTTTCATTGTTGAAAAGCTCCCTGTTCATTTTGATGTGGGAAGGTGATGGATTTGTGTGGGAAAATTCCAAATTCAGGGCCCAGGTGTCACCAACAATGAGTCTGGACTGAGTAGAGCCCAGGAGTTTCACTCTTTGCTCTGATTTCCCACTACTCTGAGTATTTTGACATTTTCCTCATTATTTTGGCAGCTTCCCTGCTGTAAAACATGATTTGTTAATCCACAAAAAACTGGATTTATCTGTTTTGTCCTGAATTCATTAGGAAATACAAGGGAATTTTCCTTTGGAGCTCTTGTGCTGCTGTCAGTTCATCCTGGTGGATAATTTACATCTGCATTTATTAGGAGTAGTAAATCCTGCATTTCTCCCAAACAGAGGAGTTCCACTCAGTTCAAACATGCAGCTGCTACTCAGGTGGGAATGCTCCAAAAATCCCATGGAAAGGCTGAATTTGACCTGGATAATCCAATCCTAGCAGGGAAAGTTCCTTCAGCTGATGTATCAATGGTAAATCAGTCAAGGAAATTTTGTCATAGAGGATTTTCAGCTATAAATTCTTAAAAAACAATGTGTGAACTCGATGTGGCAAAATTCCAGGCTGCTGGGAGCGACCTTTGGTGTTGATCCATAAAACCTGGAGAGTGAAATAAAGCTGTTCCATAATAAATGAGCCTTAAAATCCCTCTTTTCTTCCAGCCTGAGACTCTGGAGCATCTCTTTGCCAAGCACCCCGAGCCAATGTCGTGTGAGCCCCTTCTCCTGGAGGCAGAGATGGTGCTGGAGGACATCAGCATCACCAAAACCCTGGGAAAAGAGGAGCCAGGGGATTTTTTAGGAACTGACTCCCCCCAGGACTCGGAATGTGACTCTGCCTGCTCCAGCAGCCCCTTCCAGAGCAGCAGTTTCTGCAGGAGCTGCCAGCATGGAGCAGCCGTGGCGCGGGGTGGCCTCAGATACGCCACAGGCCTCAGATACGCCACAGGCCTCAGATACGCCAGCAGCTGTCCCTCCAGCGGGCTGCGCCGGCCAAAATCCTGCCCGGGGAGCTGCCTGGGGAGCTGCTTCCTTGGGCAGCACCCCAGGGTGCTGGGGGCCTTCTGCAGGGGCGCCTGGGAGGCGGGCAGAGGGGCAGTGCTGCTGCACAGGGCCCTGTCCCTGCTGTCCCCAGAGATGCTCTCGGGGCCTCTGGGGGAGGCCGAGCACAGCCTGTGCTACCTGGGGGTGGCAGCCACGGACACAGGGCACGGGGACAGCCTGACAGACACCCCCGGGGCCACGGGCCTGCTCACGGAGCACGAGCTTCTCCAGCACATCCCAAACAGGGCCACGGAGCTGAGCCAAGGCAGCCTCAAGCCTAAAGGCGCCGTTCCCTACGTCCCGCAGTTCCGCATGGCTGCAGCCAAAGGGCAGGAGGCCGCGGAGAAAAAGTGACAGAATCACCCCAAAATTCGATGTTCCTGAAGTTTTTCCAGGTGTTGACGCATTCCTCTGTTTTCCCTCTCTTGCTCTGTCCAGCTCGTTCTGGTTTTAGGCTTCACCTGGAGCCCCCAAGGGTGAGAGAGCTGATCCAGGGCCTGGGATGTTTCTGGGGGAGGAAAGCTGGAATTTGCCATTTCCCTGGGGATGATGTGTGACATCGAGTCAGCCTGGATGTGGCTGCAAGGAATGGATCAAGGAGTGAAAGGCTCAGGGTGCTGCAGGAAGAGGAAAAAAAATCCAAATTCCTGTGTCTCCATTAACTGGATAAAATTGTGTATTTAAAGCAAAGTACCCACATTTTATTGATGAACACAAGATTCTAAATGGTGAGTTTTACACTGACATCTCTTCCCAGGCTCTTTCCTAAGATTCCGTGGGGGAAAAGACAGGAATTGGATCCGAGGACCCTGCGTTTTTGATTTTGGGAGATCCAACCTGTCTGTATGGCCTTGGAGAAGTCACTTTGCCTCTACAGCCCTGCCAGGAAGCCTCGGGTGGGAGTAAATCAGGTCTGCATTTTCTGGGAGAAGCAGGAAAACAAACCCACACCGATTTGCAAGCCAAAGCTTTTTTTTTTTTTGTTTTATTGCATAGTTCATAAATATTTTTCTACACCTGCCTTTTCAGAGAACTATTTTGAGGAGTGAAGGAGGATGAATTTATTGTGTATTCCAAAGAATATATTTCTGTCAAACTTCAGAGAGACAAAACCAAAGGGCAAAACCAAAATTAAAAACCAAAGCAAGGGTGAATTTAAACCCAGTTTGGTCTGCTGCCCTGGCTCTTGTGGGGCTCTTTGGTGCTGGATGTGACACAGATCTGATGTTCTGGTGTCCAAAATCTTGTGTGGGGTGAGGAATTAAAACTTGTTTTATATTAGGAACCAAGACTTGTCACTGTGGTTGGAGATAAACCTGCAGGCTCCTGTGGCATTCCAGCTAAAGCTGTGATGGATGCTGGGTTTAGGATGCACTTCCTGCTGTTGGGAAGGGACAGGAGAGCCCATTTCTCTGGAGAATGGAATGATCCTTTCGTGGAAGTGTCCAGAAAAATTATTTGGTTGTGTTTGAAGGTCATCTTTCTCCTGAAATAAAAAGCTGATGTTGATTTTGGCCTGCCCAGACCTTTCCCAGTAGTTCCATATGAGCAGGGGGAGCTTAACCATGGGAATGATCAGCTGAGGGACCAGGGAGGGCTTTCCTGGGAACATGGAGAACTCAGGAATTAGGGGATGTGCAGGAGGTGTCCCCTCAATGGCAGATTGCCAGGTTTCCCCTCCTTTGGGAGCCCTGCCCATCCTCTATCCCTGCCATCCCATCATTTCCTAATGGCCACAGCAGCTGGTGCTCCTCAGGAAAACCAGTGGATCTCCTCTGCAAAAACCCTGCAGGAATAGAGCAAATCTGAGCTGCTTCAACAAAAAGAGAAGGTTTGGGGTGTGATGAGTGTAGAACCAAGGGGTTGGAGCCTTCCTGTCCTGTTCCTGCAATCCCAGTGCTCCTGGGGATGCTGCAGATCCAGGGCCTGCCCCACAGCTCCATCAATAATTCCTGCAAGTGGCATTTCCACCCTGATGGAAGGGACATTCGATGCTGCTCCTCACCTCTCCGTGCTCCCACAGAAAGGCAAAATCTGCATATCCTGAATGCTCCATCTGCTGCCTCTGGCTCGGGTTACAGCTGCCTCGGGCAGGGAAAACTGGGAGCTGGGCAGAATGGGGAGCTTTGGGTTCTTTTCCATCATTATTTTCCCCTCACCTTCAGGTCAGGTTGTTTCCCACAGCTAAACCTTTCCCAGTCTGAGGGATTGCTGTGTTTGCAGCCACAGGAACAGAAATCTCCTTGGCTCGTTCCTGGCTGAGCTGGAGATGGGAATGTGCAGAGCCGGGGTGTTTTGGAAGGTAAGGAAGTTTTTGCTGGAGCCACCAGAAGCTGCCACTCGTTCCAGAGCTGTCCCTGCAGGGGACACAGGTGTCCCCCCGGGGAGGGCTGGAAGGGGCTGTGTTCCATGTGGGAATGCCTGGAGCAGGGAATCTGTGCCCGCTCCG
Organism: Zonotrichia leucophrys gambelii; assembly: GCF_028769735.1. Lineage (NCBI taxonomy): Eukaryota > Metazoa > Chordata > Aves > Passeriformes > Passerellidae > Zonotrichia > Zonotrichia leucophrys. The sequence continues at coordinate 29,463,428 of NC_088178.1, forward strand.
GTTCATTGGCAGGAGAGCTGGGAAGGGAACCAGGAGCAGGGGAAAGTGGGGAACAGGGTCACGCCAGCATCTGTGCTGGGGCAAAAATGCCTTTCAAGGGATGATCTTCACCTGCAGCTCTGCTCCCAGGGGTCTCCTCCTCTCCTGGCTCGGTGCCTGGCAGATCCAAAGGGATTCGCCTGCCCCTGGGCATGGGGGTGAGGAAAAACCTTTGGAATTGCACTTGGGAGCATCCCAAGAGCAGCCACAGGAGTGACCCAGCACAGCTCCTGTTTCCTTCCCAGGGAAAATGTTGCTGCTTCTCCAGAAATGTTCCTGTGCCACAAACAATCCTGAGCTAATTCCAAGGGAATCTGGGCTTTTTACAGAGAAATAGGATTTAGAAATGGGATTTTTGGCCATGGCCTCACACTCACCAGGAAAGGCTTTTTCAGTTTGAACCAAGCAATTACAGGAGCCATGTGCAGCTTCTGAAGTACAAATTAAGATCCTGCAGATTCATTTTGAAGAGCATTCAGGACTGCAGCTCTTTTATGTAAGAAAATGAATCAAATGTGTCATTTTCCCTTTTCCATGTCACTTGCGGCTACAGTTAAATTCCCCTTTCTTTTCTTATTTTTTAATCTGGGATTGATGTTTGAAGCAGGAAAACCTTCCAGTGCCAGGTATTTGGAGCTCCGTGATCTTTAAGGTCCCTTCCAACCCAGGCCATTCCATGATTCCCTGATTTAAAAGCACAGAAGGGATCAATACATCCTTCAAATCCTTACCCAGGCCATGATTTTGTCGTGGACATTCCAGATTTTGTGTTTCCTGTTGGAGAAAAGGGAATTAAGATGCAGGTTCCTGGTGGGAATTTCTGCAAGAGGAAGGATCCCATTCCTCCAATCTTCCCTCTGCTGGGAAAATAACTTGTCTCAAATTTTGAATTGAATGGATTTGGGGTGTTCATGCAGGTTTTTCCCAGTAAAACACCGGGATTTTTGCGATGCAAATGAAGCTCATTTCCTATCCCTGCAAATTCGTTCAGAAGCAGCCATTTCTGCCTTCAGATCCAAGGGGAGAGTTAGGGACAGGTGTCAAACACAAACCTTCCCAGCAAAGACAGCAATTTCCATATGGATCCAGCACTTGGCAAAGGAGAAGCAGCAACCTGGGCTGCTGGAAGGTGTCCCGAGCCTTGGGTGGAATGAGATGGGCTTTAATCTCCATCCAAATCCAAACCACTGTGGCATTCTAGAATTCTGTGAATTCTGTGAATTCTGTGAAGGGGATTTTATAATTCCCTGAATGGATGGGATGGGAAAGCCAAGGAACAGCTCTGTCAGATCCCCCAAATCCATCCAGGACACACAGGTGGGCAGGAGACCCAGCTCAGGCTGCAAAGGAGCACTCAGAGCTTCCAACGATGATTAAAGATCTGGCAGGGAAAGAATTATTTAATCTTGTGCCTGCCTGATGTCAGGAGCTTGTCAGAGACCAGCTGCTGTTTGCAGGAACAGCTTGGAATCCCTCTGCTCCAGCTGGGTGGGCAGGAAAACTCCAGCTGGATCATCGGGAAAACTCAGCTGGGTGGCCAGGAAAACTCCAGCTGGATCATCAGGAGAACTCAGCTGGGTGGGCAGGAAAACTCAGCTGGGTGGTCAGGAAAACTCCAGCTGGATCATCGGGAAAACTCAGCTGGGTGGCCAGGAAAACTCCAGCTGGATCATCAGGAGACTCCAGCTGGATCATCAGGAAAACTCCAGCTGGATCATCAGGAAAACTCAGCTGGATCATCAGGAGACTCCAGCTGGATCATTAGGAAAACTCCAGCTGGGTGGTCAGGAGAACTCCAGCTGGATCATCAGGAAACTCCAGCTGGATCATCAGGAAAACTCAGCTGGATCATGAGGAAAACTCAGCTGGGTGGGCAGGAAAACTCCAGCTGGATCATCAGGAGACTCCAGCTGGATCATTAGGAAAACTCCACCTGGGTGGTCAGGAGAACTCCAGCTGGATCATCATGAGACCTCCAGCTGGATCATCAGGAGAACCCCATCTGGGAGAGGACCACCTCCCTCCTCAGCACAGGGAGCAGCAGGGACAGTGATGGGCTCAGCCCTGCTCCCCATTTCTGCCCCCTGAACCATCCCACACTCCCTGGAGACAACTTCTGGCTGGGGCAGGGATGGTTCCAGAGATTTCTTCCAGCAGCTCCAGCTGAAGTGAAGGATGTTGGGTTCCTTTTTGTTTTCAGGTGACAGCATTTTGAAAAGATTGTTTAGGTTGCTGCTTGTCAAGGAGCTGGGAAGGATCCGGAGCAGAGGATGGAGCTGGGGAGGGTCTGGAGCCCCAGGAGAGGCTGAGGGAGCTGGAAGGGGCTGCAGAATCCCTGAGGAGCTGGGCAGGGGCTGCAGAATCCCTGAGGGAGCTGGGCAGGGCCTGCAGAATCCCTGAGGAGCTGGAAGGGGCTGCAGAATCCCTGAGGGAGCTGGGCAGGGCCTGCAGAATCCCTGAGGGAGCTGGGCAGGGGCTGCAGAATCCCTGAGGAGCTGGAAGGGGCTGCAGAATCCCTGAGGGAGCTGGGAAGGGCCTGCAGAATCCCTGAGGAGCTGGAAGGGGCTGCAGAATCCTGAGGAGCGGGCAGGGGCTGCAGAATCCTGAGGAGCCGGGAAGGGGCTGCAGAATCCCTGAGGGAGCTGGGCAGGGCTGCAGAATCCCTGAGGAGCTGGAAGGGCTGCAGAATCCCTGAGGGAGCTGGAAGGGGCTGCAGAATCCCTGAGGGAGCTGGGCAGGGGCTGCAGAATCCCTGAGGGAGCTGGGCAGGGGCTGCAGAATCCCTGAGGGAGGAAAGGGCCTTAAGTCACCCCAGGGAAGGTCCAGCTTGGAGATGATGGAAAATTTCTTCATGGAAAGGTTCCCAGCCCTGGCACAGCTGCCCAGGGCAGGGTGGAGGCCCCATCCCTGGAGGAGTTTAAAATCCATGTGGATGTGGCACTTGGGGACACGGGGCAGTGCTGGCCTTGGCAGTGCTAGGAAACAATTGGACTTGGTGGTCTCAGAGGACTTTTCAAGATTAATGGTTCCAGGATTCTATGATTTTATAACTGTGGGAGCCTTTTTTTCTTTTTCCCATCAGCTGGATGTGGAAATAGATGTTGAAGCAGGAGCCCTGTGAGGACTCCAATCCAATTCCCTGTCTGGAGCTGGGACAGATTGCCCCGAGCCCCTCGGAGCTCTGTGGCCTCTCTGGCTGAAATAGGCAGGTTAAAACTGCACAGATGGAAACCCAGGAGATGTGGAGATTATTTCCCTGCACGTCCTGCTTTGTGTCACCTGCCCAGACCCTTTCAGTGGTGACAGCACCCAGAAACACAAGCCAGGGTTGCCAGGCTAAAGCACAGAAAGGTTTCTTGTTGGTTTAAAAATCTACTCTGTGGGGGCTTTTGTTTATGTTTTTGTGTTTTCTGTTGGTTTGTTTGTTTTTGGTGGTTTTTTGGTCGTTTTGGTTTTGGTTTTTTTTGTAGGCAAAAAGACAGTGGAACCTTTCCTGCCAATTTGAGGTCCTTTTTCCCACTCCAAAAAAAACCAGCCCCAGGATTAGGGGCTAAAATCTTTATGACCACTCTTTTGGTGTGGTTTTAGGGAGCTGATGTGAATTAGCTGAGCTCTTTGCAGTGAGGAAAATCCCTTCCCTGGCACTGCCCAGACTGTCCCTGGCAGGGTGGGCAGGCCCTGGCACAGATTCCCTGTCCCTGGCAGTGTCCCAGGCCAGGCTGGAGCAACCTGGGGTAGTGGAAGTGCCCATGGAGGGGGGACTGGATAATCCCTGAGCTCCCTCCCAACCCAAACCTATTCCATGAGGAATTTAATGCCAGGACTCCTTATCTCTGTTCATATCAACTTGTGTTTGTTTAGACCAAATGTTAGCTCCTTCCTTCCTCAAACCCAAGCACCTTCCAGCCTTGGCTGTTTTTGCAGGATGAATAATCTTGTCAGTGGTTATTTTTTCCCAGAATACATCAACACCCAGGCACAAATCCTCCTCCGGCTGGATAAACTGGGCTGGGGACAGGCTGTGGGCTCAGGGCTGGCAGCAGAGAGGAGAACATTCCCCAGCCCTAACCCACAGCTCCTCCTGGCCCTCGCAGGGATTGGGATGCTCCCAAAGAACTCGGTGGGATGAGTCAGCTCCCTGTCTGCCAGCCTGGTGCTGAGGGGGAGGAGGAGGAGTGAGGAGCTTGTGCTGATCCAGGGAAGCTGCAGCACAGGAGGAAAGTGACAGAATCTTCTTCATTTCTCAATTCCTGGCCTGGAAAATCCACCTTTTCCTGTCCTTCCTGCTGCACCAACACCTGAGCCCTTGGTGGCACCTCTGGGGCTGCCAGGAAAGCTGAGGCAGTGGGAGCATCCAGCTTTTCCAAAGCAGGCACAACATAATCCTAGTCCAGCTTCCTGCTGCTATGTTTTCTGCTCTGTTCCATGGTTTTTTCCAGAGCATCCAGCACTTCCCAGCTCTGCCAGGGATGATGCCCATGGCTCAGCACTCAAGCCCATCCTCCCTCCTAAAGCCCAGGCTACAGAGCAAATCAAGAATCTGAGATCTCACATCCCAGGAAGTGCTGCAATGTTCCTTGCTGCTGTCTTTAACCAAAATATTTGAGTTTCCCAGGTTTGTTTCAGGAGAAATCATCCATGGAATTACCCTCATTGTTTTGGGGCTATGACAAATCCTTCCCACTTCCCATCTCCTCCACCTGCCTGCTCCCTCATGGATGAGAAATTCCAGTGGTTCCATTCCAGCCCTGGCCTTGCTCCAGGGAAGTGTCTGCCTTTAAAAACTGCCCAGCATTTCCAAAGTAATGAAAAGCTCCAGTGGCTCCATAAGCTCCTGCCCTTTTCCTAGGAAAGCTGGTTGGTGTTTTTCAGGGAAGCCACCCTGCTGGAGGGAGCTGCCTGGATTGCTGGTTTATCCATTTCCATGCAGGATTTGGGAATCCACAGCAGCCTCCTCAGCCACTCCTGAGAGTGAAAAGCCTCATCAACGCCTCCCAAAGGGATTTTTTGAGGGTAGGAAGAACATCCTTCACTTCACAGCTGCTGCTCCATGCACTTCTCCCAGATAAATCCCTAATAAAGCTCCAAGAGGGATGGAATGTCTGCCCTGCTCCTCTTCCCTCCTTGCTCAGCTTCCCTCTTGACATCAAACCCAACAATTCTTCTACTCCTGTGAAGTGTGGAGGGGAAATTCCACTGCCTGATCCCAGCATCTGTTATATCCCATTTAATTCCCGTTTATTTGATATCCATGAGCTCCTTCAGCTGGAAGGACAGAGAAGAGAGCACAAGCACTCATTAATTCTGCCCAGCTAATTAATTAATTCATGGATCTCTTACAGTATCCGGGGTGTTTGTTTCCTTTCCCTGTTTCCATCCTGTCCTGCTCATCTCCCAACAATCCACAGCCTCCCTCAGATTTCACCTGAATCCCTTTTCCTGGCACCAAGGTCTTTATGGAAGAGGAGGGAAGATGACAAAGACATTTGGGTTTGAGGAGCTGAGAGCACAGAGGGGAAAAAATCCTGTGGGGAGTCCCTGGCTGGCTTTGCTTGGTGTGGGCAGTGCCAAGAATCTCCCGATCCTCCCTGCAAAGAGGGATTTTGGAAGGGGGAGGGCACCAAGTCCAGAACAAACCCAGAAAATTGTGTAAAATACCCCAAAATGGCCTCAGTGGAGGTTCTGAGGCTGCCTTGGGGGTGCTGGAGGGCACAGGAACCAGGACCCCCTTCTGTTTATAGCAGCCACTCTCATTCCAAACTCATTTCCTGCTGCTCCCTTCCTGTTTTAATGGGAAATGTTCCCTTTGACAGGACCTCACCGAATCCATTTATCCTGCTGTGTTCCAGCTCTCCTGCCACATTTATCACCCAGGGATCTGAGTGCATTCAACACAACCACAGACATCTGCCAGCTGATTTTTTTTTCCCTCTCAGTCTCCTCAGGGAGAAAAAATGAAATGAGTGCAACAGTTTTCCTATTTTAGCAAGTTGGACTTTTCCCCCAGCCTCTCTCCCACAAACATTGCTTTAGTTTTATTTTTCTAGTAGAGAAAACAAATCTCCACAGGATCCACATCCTCAGCTTTGATCCTGAGACAATTTTACTTTCCAGAACAAAGCTGGACCATCCCTCCACCGCCCAGCTCTAGGGAAGGGGTCAGGAATATCAGGAATAAAAATATACTTTTCCTGTCACCAGGCAGCTTTTTGGCTGCAGGATTGGGAATGTGGGAATCTTGCACCACAGTGGGACAGAAAAGGAAAGGCATCACCTGGACTGGTGAGAGCTCTGTGTCAACAATGAATCCCAAAAACCCTCCTGAGCTGCTGCCCAAGGTGATCCCTGTGCATCATCTCTGTGGTGTTGGCATTTAAAATATCCCATGGAATAGTTTGGATTGGGAGGGACATTAAAGCCATTTAATTCCAAGCTCTGCCATGGGCAGGGACAGCTCCCACTGTCCCAGGTGCTCCAAGCCCCATCCAACCTGGCCTTGGGCACTGCCAGGGATCCAGGGGCAGCCCCAGCTGCTCTGGGCACCTGTGCCAGACCTGCCCACCCTCACAGGAACAATTCCCAATTCCCAATATCCTATCTATCCCTGCCCTCTGGAAGCCATTCCCTGCGTGCTGGCACTGCAGAACTCTGGAACACGAGAGTTCACCCACAAATGTTCATCCCCTGCCTGGTTTTGGGTCCTTGCCGGGGGAGGAGCACGGAGAAAGGGATGTTCCCCTTCAGGGAGCAGCTCAGCCTGGTCGTGCCCTATCCTGGGAGTTGTGTGTGGAAGGCAGCGGGATCCCAGCTCGAACGGGGAAGGGAGAGGAGGCGCCTCCGTCCCGCTGCTCCTGCGGAGGGAGCTGTCCAGTTCTGACTGCCCGCAGAACTCCTTCGTGCCCTGGGTGCTGGCGCAGAAACGCTCCTGGAGGAGCCTTTGGGCAGCTTCCCCGAGCACTCTGCCAGGAACGGGGAGGTTCCTGGAAAGAAGAGAAGCTGGATAACCAAAATCTCCAGGATTTCACAGAGTGACAGAAGGGTTTGGGTTGAAAGGACCTTAGAGATGGCCTCAAACCCGATCTCAGAGCTGCTGCTGTGTGTCTGAGAGCTCAGGCTGTGGGAAGGACAGAGGCAGTGAGTGCACAGGGCTGGTCACTGGGAAGCGACCTTTTCCCAAGGCTGCCGGGATCTCAGCGGATTTATGGATATGGAGTCCTTTGGGATGGTCGGAGCTTCTCAGCAGGGAAAAATTGGTGCCTGTGAGTGGCACTCGGTGAGTGCAGCAGGGCAGGGAGTGCTGCAGCTCTCAGGACTCACTTTGGCGCGGATCAGGAGCGCTGGAATATCTCAGGAATGACCCCTTGGACTGGCTTGGCAGGCTCAGCAGAGGCAGATGCAGGGAACACGAGCCCACGGTGGGGTGGCAGCAGGAGCTCTGAGAGCGCCTTCATCCCATGCCCCTGCTCTCAGCACTCCCTCCCAGCAGCCAGGCTCCAGCAGGGAGAGAGGAGGAACCAGGAGCTGCTGCTGCTGCCGGTGCAAACAGGAGCAGCCCCGTCCTGCCCAGCGGGTGAAGCCCCGCTGCTGTTCCCAGCCTCTGGAATTGCATCCGTGATTGAATCGCAGCCTGGATCAGGATTGCTGCTCTCTGCTGTTGCCAGGGAGCTGAACAGCTTGGATGTGCTGCCTGGAGGCTGGGAATGGCCAAGAGCGGGGTTTGAATTTCCCTGGCATTTTCCTGGAATTTTCCTGGAATTTTCCTGGAAAAGCAGAATTTCTCTCAGCCATTTGGGAATTCTGCCCTAATTTGTGTTGTTCAATCCTCCTAAATATTCCAAAGATGTGCCTGAGCCTAAACCCCAGGGTTTGCACCTAAAATCCAGGGGAGGATTGCAGAAGTGACTTCTCTGTGGAGTTTCACAGAGTTTAACAAGTTTAACACCTTTGCACACCAAACTCTGGACCAGATTCCTTGATCTGTGTCCGAGTCAGCAGAGAGGGACAAAAATTCACCTTGGTTCTCCTCATTGCAGCCCAAATTTTGTAAAAGGTATTGGCATGTTAAAATTTGATTGATCATTACTTTTGTATTTTAAAAGAAACTCCTGCATGTTACAGAAATCTCTCCTTTAATTATTAACTCTAAATTTTACTGAGCTGGACAGACAATCTTTTCTCCTCTGTAGGATTACGTGGCACAAAACTTCCATTCAATATTGTTCTTTTATTGCATAAAGAGTGGTTTATCAAGATCTGCTGTGGTCTGGCCTGTGGGATATTGGGCCATGGGATGGGACTTGAGCAGGAATCCCAACACAGCAGCCTTCTGTTCACTTTTCAGAGGCTGCAGTCACGAATCCCTGGAAAAAATCAAGGGGCTGTGTGTTATCCACAAATAACCAGTTTAGCTCTTCATTTAAAAGGTTTTATAATGAATAGATTTTATTTTTCCCCGCTGGACTCTGAGGTTTTGGGGAGTTGGGGTGGGTTCTGTAAGCCTTTTAAATGCTGCTCCATGGCCCTGAAGACCAGAAAATTCCTCTTTTACCACGTGAGCCAAGTCTTCCTGTTATTACTCCAGAAACTTGGCCTTTGATGAGGACATCAAACACCCCAAGATCTCATGTTTAGGATGAAGCAGAAGTAAACAAGCATATGGAGAGAATTACCCTTTATCTGCTGGGTGTCTGGGGTGGTGTGACCAGGCAGCAGCTCCCACAGGTGTGACATGTGACATGAAACCTTCGAGGTGAGCAGCTCCTGTTTGCCAGGAGGCAGGGAAGGGAAGAATTCCTGCCCAAAATCCCAGCCCGGCCCGGCCGTGCCCGGGATTTGTTCCTGCTGCGTCCCCCGGGTGCGGAGCATCCTCTGCTCCAGGCAGCATTCCCTAGGGAGGCTGCTCCAACCACCGCCAGCTGCTTCCTCTCTCCTGCTCTGCCCCTGTGGATGCAACGATATCGATAAATTTGTGTTTGATTCCTCGCAATCCCAGACTGGTTTGGGTTGGGAGGGACCTCAGCGCTCCCCTCATCCCACCCCGCCATGGGCGAGCGATGCCGCCACGCACCAGCCCAGGCTGCTCCCAGCCCCATCCAGGCTGGAATTTGGCTGGGTTTGCTGCAGAGCCGCTGCCGGAGCTCGCCTTGGCCCAGACCCGGCCGGGGAGGACCCGGGGCCGGGGCTGCGGCGGGGGAGGGACGGACGGAGCGGGGCGGGACGGACGGAACCGGGAGGGGAGAGCGGAGCCGAGCGCTGAGCGAACGGGAAGGAAGGAGCAGAGCGGAGAGGAGCAGGCGGGGAAGGAGAGCGAAAGGAAGGGGCGGAAAGGCAAAGGAAGGGAAGGAGAGGGAAAGGAAGGGAAGGCGAAGGAAAGGAAGGGAAGGAGAGGAGCAGGGAGCGGAGGGAAGGCAGGCGAGGAGCCGAGCCGAGCCGAGCCGCCGGCGCTCCCCGCGGGGCCGGCCCCGCTCTCTCCGCAGCGCTGGGGAAGCGCGGCCGCCGCTCCGCCGCCAGCGCCGGGGCCATGGAGCGCTGAGGGCGGAAACCTGAGGGGAGCGTGAGGGGAGCCTGAGGAGAGCGTGAGGAGAATCGGAGGAGAACCGGAGGAGAACCTGCAGGGAGCCCCCTGAGGCGCCGGAGCCGCCGAAGGTAAGCGCTGCCCGCCCCTGGGGCCGCGGCCGCCGCCTGGGGCCGGGGCTGGGGCTGAGGCGGCCCCGGGCTGTGAGGGGACCCTGCCCGGCCCGGCCCGGCCCTGCCGTGAGGGGTCCCGGCGGGTCCCGCTCCGTGCCCCATAGAGCCCAGGGACCGAGCCGCTTGTGGGGTGTTTGCCTGGCCCCAGTTAAGTTTTGTGGTGGGGAATCACATGGCCCTAAGAGGAAAAAAACCCCAAACAAACGAGGGTTGCGGTTTGCCCGAGAGCGGATGTACTCTTTAAAAGGTTTTTTAAATTACTTTATTTCTGCGCCCTCTGCACCTCCTAGGTATTCTATGTGTATGTTAATTTCCCTTCTATTTCTCCCTGTGTTCTTTCCGCCTCGAATTTCTGTTTATTTCATTTGATGCTGGCCATGGTGTTCCCTAGAGCAAATCCCTAAATTCCCTTTGGGATTTGCGCCTTCCCAGCGCCGGGGGCTGGGGCTGCCCTGCCGGGCTCCCCTTCCCTCCAGCCCATCCCCGTTCCCCATCCCAGAGCAGCGCTCTGCAGCCCGGATCCCCTTCACTCCGGCTGGCATGAGCCCTGCCGATGCTCCTCTGCCGGAGACATTTCCTCTGCATCATTTCCCTGCCATGTGCTTTGAGTCAGTTTGTTTTTCCTGAGCCTCCTTTTCCCAGTTCGGAGCCTGGTGGGAGTTGTGAGTTCAGGGAGGATCTGGGAGTTGTTCCCTCGGTGTGGCTGCACAAAGAGGAGCTTTTTGCCCTCCTCGGGTGGAGGTCGGTGAGTTATAAATCGGTTCTGCTGAGGAACGAGGTGTTTGCTGCGATCTCTGGGGCTGGGATGGAGCCATGAGGGCACCGAGTTGTTTTGTGTGATGCTCGGCATCTGTTGCTACAGGAGACATCCCAAGAGATCCTCCACTGAAGAGAGAATTCCCGGTAGATCTCTCTTGTCTTTCCAGCAGAATCCATGCAATGCCTTTTGTTTTTTTCCTCTGGACTCCTGGTGTCCATAAGAAGCTGCAGTGAATAAGCTGAATAATTGCATTTGCAGGTCATAAATCCAGTGGAACAGGGAACTTTTTTAGGCCACTGTGAGAGAGACGCTCATTTGTAGTGTCCCTCATTATCAGCTCCAGAGAGGGAGCTGATGGTTAAAAAGGTTCTGAACAAATCTGTGATCTATAAATCATCTGGAATAAGAGCTTGTTAGCACAACAAGTGCTTTTCCCAGCAGATTATTCACTGGAATTCTCTGTTTCTCTTGTCATCTCATCTATTTTAGTGTTTCCTTGTGCCTGCTCAGGTGCTCCAGGTACAGCTGTACCCTACTTTATTCTCGCTTTTGGACATTTTAGATTCCAGGAAATAAGTTTTAGTGCAATGCTTTAATGTGAAGCTAGAGTAAAGGATGATATTGAGCCTTTTTGGCTGTTTTTTCCAAAAACATATTCTGTTTTTTTTCTCCACCACTTCTGTATTTACTTCCCAGCTCTTCCCACGTCACATGGAAACCTCTCCTTATTCAGCATTCAAATCCTGATTTATCCATCAGGGAGCTTAACCCAGATTAGCTGAGTAATCGTCTCTGGGAACACAGGGCTCCTTTAAAGAGTCATTCCAACCAAATCCCTGGAATTTCCATATTTGAAATGGATAGCCACGGATAGAGCTGGAAAATCCTGCCTAAAATGGCAGCTTTTAATTGGAATGGTTTGTTTTATCCCAAAATCCTGTCCTTGGAGTGATCCACGTGGAGCTGTCCTGGAGAAATGGGGGGAGTTTTAAATATTTGGGAAAAATAGTGACGAAACAGTGCTTGGGAACACCTTTATTCCTTTAAATTAAGTGCCTGTCTTTCCAGTTTTCAGTCTTTATGTGCTTCCCTGAGCAAATAAAATTGGATAATTACAGCAGTGGGATAAATACAGCCTTGGCAGATGGAAAAAAGAAACCAAAAAAAAAAAAAAAAGAAAACATTGGGAAGGTGTAGGACAAATAATGAGGTGAAAAAACTCCCTTTAACTTGATGCCTGTTGCAAACAGGTGAGTGGATATTTATATGAAATATTGCTTTGAAGGAAAAGGATTTTAGCCTGATGTTATTACTCACTCTGTGGGGTTTTTTTTCCACTTTTCCCTCAGTTTAGAGAATGAAAAGAATTTATCAGTTTCTCTTTGGGCTCCTTGCTGCTGCAGTGTTTTGGTTTCAGGCGATGCAGGGGGATGCTTGAGCAGGGGTAGGTGAATTTCAGCTGAATTTCTCTAATTATGAAAACAGCTCTCAGCTTCAAGCTTGTTTGTACAAAAAATGAACAAATTGGTTCCATCCTGTTGTGCTAAAACATGCAGGGGAAGCCTGGCTGTGCTTGTTACATCTCTGAGTGTTCCATTCCTCTGTGAGCCCTTCATGTCCCAAATAATTCAGGGATATATCCATTATTCAGGGTAAAATCTTAGAAAGAGATTGACGAATGGTACAGAGAAAGTAAATGAAGAACTTTTCTCTTGGTTGTGCAGGAAAATTGAAAAATCCAAGCCTTTGAATTTAATTTTTATCCTAATTTTTCATTAGATGTCTAATTGGACCAAGGCTCCGTTTGCCAGAGTGTTCTTGGAGCAGAAACCATGGCAAAATAATTCCTGCCAATCCCAGAAGTCTCCAGGAGCCTGAGAAACTTTGCAGATGGAAAAAGACCATTTCAGAGAACAATAAAGAAAAGATAGAATGGTTTATCCTTTGTATTTTAAAGCAGGCTGAGAGAGAAGGGGGAACTTCCTGGGAGAGCAGATTATTCCCTGTCTGCCTCCAGTGGAATTCCTGCACTTTCTGCTGCAGCATCTGGCACTGCTGGCAGTGATGAGAAAATAGATTAGAGGATGAGGCTGGGTTAAATCCGTGCTTATTCAGGTGCTTAAAAAATGTCATTTTGTGCACCCTGACTTCGGCTTTTCCTCGTGTTTGGCCACTTAAGGATACACTTTGCTTATAGAGAGCTCAGGGGAGGAAAATCCAGAAAATTCCCTTTTTTTTTGGTCTTTGTTTCTCCCTTTTCTCTCTGTCCATGTGGGGTTTTGTGTGTGGATTGTGGGATTCTTTCCTTTCCTCCATCCATTTTCTTTCCTGAATTTCTCTCCTCTCTGGAAGCAGAGAGGGTTGTGGATATTTTTACTGACGGGAATGAAGTGGAACCAAGGCAGATCCAGGGCCTGGGAGAAATTAAGGACAATCTTGGTGGTGCTGAAAATACAGGCTGGGAATTGGGACAGTGTGGAGCAAAGATATTGCATAGAGTGAGATATTTTATAGAGCAAAATTATAAAACTTCAGGCCTGAACACTGGAAAAATGCTGAATTATGGTCTTTAAACTGTGGGGGCTGGAGCCAAGTGGGCCAAACCCCTTTGGATTGGAGGTGAGCTGGAGTTCACACCCAGATTTCCATCAAAACCTGCTGTGCTTCTGGGATTCCCCATTGGGATTTTCCCCTCAGCTTTCCCTGTTGGTTACCCAAGGATATCACAGCATGGCCGTTGTCCTGTGGGCTGCAGGAGAAGCGAGGAGATGCCAGTATTTCAGTGGATAAATGAGGTGTATTTCTGGTGGCAGAAAAGCAGCAGAAACCCCAGTGTGGGATCTCAGGATCTGAGTCCTGAGATGCCGAGCCACCGAGAGCACCCTTGGGGGGCTCGGGAGTCCTGGAATGTTCCAGAAGTGTCTGGTGGCTGGACTTTGATCCTACACAGGAGACGACACCTGTATGAGGACAGGAGGGTTTCACCGGGGTGAATGGTGAAGGGATTGGTTAATTAGAGAGTGAAACACAGGGTTTAGGATTTCTGTACAGGGGGGTTTAGAGAAGTAAGATGGAGGAATTGGGGCGTGTCCTGTCCTTCTTCTTCTTCTTCTTCTCCTCCATCTTCTTTGGTGATGGTGGCATTTTTGGATTGGTCATTACTGAAAGTGCACCCAGCAATAAGAATAAATGGTATTGGGGAAAAATGATAAATATTGTACACGTAACCATGGGTATAAAGATAGGTGTCTGTACGGAGGGCTGCACAGTGTGCTCATGGCTGGCTGCTGAGCAGAGCTCTGTCGGGCTGAAAGAAAATCTTTTAGATAAACAATTAATAAACATAAAAACAGAAAGAAGAACTGAAGCCTCTTCTCGTCCTTCGATACGCGGCTGCCCCAAGGCCACCCCGGGCCTTTCCAGGCCCTTCAAACAGCCGAGAAAACCGGACACCCCAGGATCCTCCATGTTGGAGCAATTGGGGGCACCGATGTCCCCTCATTTTTCAGAGTGTCCTGGAAGGGATTTGATTTGTGGAAAAGCCCTCTCTAGCTGGTAGGTTTTTCTGGAAACCCTCCCCAGGGGCTCTGTGTTCTGTGGGAGAGCTCTCTCTGCTCCCATGGATGCAGACTGAGGTGGCCTTTCTGAGGAATATTTGGAATATTCCTTTGCAGCCAGCTGTTGAGAGCGTTCCACCGAGCTGTTGCAGAGTTAACTCAGCCTCGTTTGCTCTCTAATTAATTTGCTGGGGGATAATACCCCACGTCTGACCTGATTTTGGCAGCAGATTTGGTGGGAGCAGCTGCTGGTGCTGGCGCAGGCTTTGCCTCCCGTGCAGGAGGTGTTGGGGACACAGAGAGCACACAAAACTCTGCTCCAGGTGCTGCTCCCTTCCTCAGCCCAGCCCTCCTGGCCTGCAGGAAGCAGCACACGGAGTGTTGGCAATAAAAGGATTTTATTTTATTTTATTTTATTTTATTTTCGCTGTTCAGGGCAGATCTTGCGGAACGACAGGCAGAGCGCGAAGGTGTGGGAAGGGAGAAGAGGGGAAAGAGAGGTCAGCTAAAATAAACCCAAGGGAACAATCCAGCCTTGGAGACCCCAGAGAGCCGGGGAAGCACAGCAGAGAGGGGACAGCGAATAAATTGATGCCAGGGGGGTTTGTAAGCCAGAGAATTCCCCTGAGCTCTCCTGAACGCACAGGGAATCTCTGCCTGCTGTGGGGACAGCAGTCCCTGGGTGTTTTTGGCACAGGGAAGCTGAGTGGAGCTGCCAGAGGATTTGCTCCTCGCCATTCTTTTGGATGCTGTGCTTTTCTGTCAGTGCTTCTGAAGCTGGAAACAAGAAGTTGCCCCTTTGCTTGAGTAAATAAGCGCCAGGCTTTCAGTTTTGTTTCTGCCTGGGCTCCTCGGTGAGCTCAGGTGCCTCTGGCACATCCAAGGAATTGTGTTTCTTCTGGGAGCTAAGGCAAATAAAGGCACAGCCTGGAGCTCAGAAGGAATCTGAGACTGGGAGTTTTCTCACTGATGTGCAGTATTCGGCTTTGGTGTCTAAAATCTGAAATGTGTATAAAAAAGGGAGAAATTTCCCCCAGTGGAGGAGAAACCTTCTCTAACCTTGTTGCTGCTAAACAAAGCTCAGCTTCTGAGTCACTCCCATGGATCTGGGTTGAATATTTGCTGTCTGCAGGATGGGCACCGAGGGATAAATCCCTCCTGAGCTTTGGGGAAAGATTAGGACTCTGCTCAGATGGAAAAATAAATTCTTGCCATTGATTTTTTGTCCCATTCACGCTTTTGTAATTCAGCAATTGCTCGAGGAAGGCACAGGCAGGATCCCACTGGAATAAACAGCACAGAAAATCTGGGATTGCCAGAGCTCCTGGGAAATGTGGGGGATAAATGTGGAGAGGAGCTCCTTGCAGCAGGGTGCTTATAAATAGTGGGAGCAGGAACTTGGGGAGGAGAGGAATCCAGAAGGAGGAATCCTCAGGAGTCCCCGTTTCTGAAGGCAGCAGCTCAAACGAGAACAGAAAATGATCCAGCAGCACAAGAGCTCTTGAGGAGAAAACCAGCGTGAGACATATGGAAACCTTTGGGGCCAGGCTGCTCTGTTTGATGGGATTCTGCTCCAGGAGCAGCAGATCCTCGGGATGCCCAGCCTGCTCAGGAATGCTGATCAGGAGCCTCCCTGATCAGGGCTAAACCCACTCCTGCCCAGGAGGAAAAACATCCCATTTAATGCTGGAAAAGTGCCCCTGGGACAGCACAGGATTCTCCATGTTCCACCTGGGAATGGCTGCTGGGGGCTGTGGGGAGCTGCTGGAGCCAAGAGGGCAAAACCCCTTTGGGTTGGAGGTGAGCTGGAGTTCAGACCCAGATTTCCATCAAAACCTGCTGTGCTTCTGGGATTCCCCGTTGGGATTTTCCCCTCAGCTTTCCCTGTTGGTTACCCAAGGAATATTGGGAAATTCCTGTTATCCTGTGGGCTGCAGGAGAAGTGAGCTTGGGGCAGGGGCAGAGCAGGATGTGGGATGTTCTTTGGAGAGCTTGGCTTCCCAGCACTGCTCCTTCCAGGGGTGCTGCTCTTCCCTGTGGGAAAATCTCTTTGTGGAACTTTTGGGATCCCAGGAAGAGCAGGAGGTTTGTCCAGATGGTCCTCGGAGAGAGGATGTGAGGAGGGATGGGGCAGGATGTGGGATGTTCTTTGGAGAGCTTGGCTTCCCAGCACTGCTCCTTCCAGGGGTGCTGCTCTTCCCTGTGGGAAAATCTCTTTGTGGATCTTTTGGGATCCCAGGAAAAGCAGGAGGTTTGTCCAGATGGTCCTCGGAGAGAGGATGTGAGGAGGTATGGGGCAGGATGTGGGATGTTCTTTGGAGAGCTTGGCTTCCCAGCACTGCTCCTTCCAGAGGTGCTGCTCTTCCCTGTGGGAAAATCTCTTTGTGGAACTTTTGGGATGCTCAGAGGAAAGCAGGGAGCCTGTCCGAGGCTGTCATCCCCTTCTCCAGGATCTCGGTGATGAGGGACAGGGCAGGGAGAGCAGAGCAGGGTGTGGGTTTGTCGAAGGAAGGGGACCAGGACACCAGCTGGTCCGGTTTATTGAAGAAAGCATCAAACACTTATACAGCAAATAATGAGCTTATGAATATTCTTAAGCCAAGCAATCTATTGGTTAAACTATGCCATGAACTCATCCTCATTCCTTTGGGCCTACGTGCTCTACTTCTCACGTCTCGCTGTCCATTTCTTTATCATACCCAGCTAGGCCCAAGGACACTGTTATCTTGCAGGTGCAGGACTTGGAATTAGCCACGGCTTTGTACTTTTCCAGTCTCTAGTCAGCTAAATTCCCAACATGGGATGTTCTTGGAGAGCTTGGAATGTGGGATGTCACTTGGAGAGATTGGAATCACAGCTCTGCTCCTTCCCGAGGTGCTGCTCTTACCCCTGGAAAGCTCTGTGTGGATCTTTTGGGATCCCAGGAAGAGCAGGAGGTTTGTCCAGATGCTCCTCGGAGAGAGGCTGCTCCAGGATCTCAGTGAGGAGGGATGGGGCAGGATGTGGGATGTTCTTTGGAGAGCTTGGCTTCCCAGCACTGCTCCTTCCAGAGCTGCTGCTCTTCCCTGTGGGAAAATCTCTTTGTGGAACTTTTGGGATGCTCAGAGGAAAGCAGGGAGCCTGTCCCAGATGATCCTTGGAGATTGGGTTCCAGGGCAGGAGCAGCAGCTCTGGGGCTCTGTCGGATCTCAGGATCTCAGTCCTGAGGTGCTGAGGTGGAGAGCACCCTTGGGGGGCTCGGGAGTCCTGGAATGTTCCAGAAGTGTCTGGTAGCTGGACTTTGGTCCTACACAGGAGACGACAAGGATGAGGGCTTCACCGGGGTGAATGGTGAAGGGATTGGTTAATTAGAGAGTGAAACACAGGGTTTAGGATTTCTGTACAGGGGGGTTTAGAGGAGTAAGATGGAGGAATTGGGGCCTGTCCTGTCCTCCTTCTTCTTCCTCTTCTCCTCCATCTTCTTTGGTGATGGTGGCACTTTTGGATTGGTTATTACTGAGAGTGCACCCAGCAATACGAATAAATGGTATTGGGGAAAAATGATAAATATTGTACACGTAACCATGGGTATAAAGATAGGTGACCGCCCGGAGGGCAGGGAGTGTGCTCATGGCTGGCTGCTGAGCAGAGCTCTGTTCGGCTGAAAGAAAATCTTTTAGATAAACAATTAATAAACATAAAAACCGAAAGAAGAACTGAAGCCTCTTCTCGTCCTTCGATACGCGGCTGCCCCAAGGCCACCCCGGGCCTTTCCAGGCCCCTCAAACAGCCGAGATAACCGGACAGGGCTCCTGCATCCTGCTGACCCCAAGGATTCCATGGGATTCATGGACACCATTCCGAAAGAGGCTCCTCATGGCAGGAAATGTTCCCCTGTGTTTATCTGTGACTTGGTGACTAAAGCAGCGCGGGTTTTCACGCTGGAAATAGAATCAAACCATCATTTCCATGATTTTTTTTAAAGCAGAAAATATCTGGAGAGGGCTTCTTTCCCAGCTGGAATTCCAGGAAAGGTGTCTCCCCTGCCATAACTCTCACTGTTCATCCAGAAGAATTGTTGGGATGCCCTTTCCCTCTGCTTCCTCCCAGGCTGGGACAGGGGAATATTCCTCCGTTGGTTTTGTGTGGATTTTTCTTTGCCTTCTTTCTTTCCTCTGCATTCAGTTCTCAATTCTGCATTTCCTTCCTGGAATTCAACCCAAAATTCCAATTCCAAGCCCCTTTCCCTGCACTTTCCTGAGCAATCCATGAAATCTCTGCCTGTGCTTCCATTGTTTGAGGTGTGTTCCAGTTCTGGGGCAGAACTGGTACTGTAGTTTTCCCAATTTTCCTTATTCTTGCGGGAGCCACCGGAACATTGTGGGGTTTTTCCCAGCCTGTGGGTCACTGATGAATCAATTCCATTAAAAATGGAAAGTTTTCCATGCCTTTTTCCCAGAAAAGCAAGAACAAGGCAGTGTTCAAATGAAGTCAGGCAGAAGAACTATAAAAATAAACATTTATTTCACCTAATTCTTCATTTCCTTCTGGAGCTGTATTCCCAGAAATCCGGTTAGTTTTAAAAAAAAGGGGAAAATAATCCAGTCGCAGGCACTGAAAGGAAGTAGGAAAACCACATTTTTGTCATCTTTCCTTGTTTTTTAATCACCCGCTCTCAGCATAAAAATATTTAGTGCAAGACTCCAGTCATGTGAAATAATTGTAATTAATTCCTTGAGTCAGGACTGTGTAGGAAAATTCAGGAAGAATTTCCTGAGCACAGGAGAAGGGATTTATTTAGACTTGTGGAAAACCAGAGAAGCTTTATGATTAAAAAATAATGATTTAGCTCTGAGCAGACTCTTCCTGACTTTTAAGAACTTTCAGTGAGTTTTCCTGAATTTAATATTGGATTTTTCCATGGCCTGAGGTGTTCCTGGTGTGGATTTTGCTGGAGAAATTGAGGTGGCATTTTGGGGGTTGTTTGTTCATAAAACAGGAGCAAGCAGGAGAATTCTTGTCATGGAATGGCATCCAATCCCCCAAAATTCTCTTTTTCCTTCCCATAATTCACTGTATAATCAAGCTGGAATATTCTTGGCTATTTCTGGCTGTTGCTTTTCCCATTTTACTCATCAGAGTTGTTGAATTATTCCTTTTTTTGGTCCATCCTGTGTTGTCTCATGGATCCAACACCAGTTTGGTGCTGCCACTACAGCGATTTCTACAATTTTAGTTGGATAAACCAGATTTTCTTTAACTTTGCAGCAAACCAAAGCTATTTTGGTTTTTGTTATTGATATTGTGCCCTTGGGAGCAAGCCTGGATTGATGCTGGGAACCCTGCAGCTACTTTGGTTTGGATTTCAGATCCACACTTCCATAAATATTTTTTTGGAATTGTGGTTGCACTGGTGGGTTTTTAAAGGGTATCTGTAGGTGTGTAACAACTGCCCTTTAATCAGAGCGATGCAATTCATGGAAATTTGTCATTTGAGATGGAAAAAATCGAAGGCAGCACAAAAATGTTCCCCTGTGTTTATCTGTGACTTGGTGACTAAAGCAGCGCGGGTTTTCACGCTGGAAATAGAATCAAACCATCATTTCCATGATTTTTTTAAAGCAGAAAATATCTGGAGAGGGCTTCTTTCCCTGCTGGAATTCTGTGGGCTCGGATGCTCTTCCCTTTTCCTGCAGAGGAGGGAAAGGAGTGTTCTCCATCTGGCTGGGGGATTAAAACGATCCTGTGTTTTGGTGGCTCTGCAGATGAGTTCAGCTCTGCATTGCACACCTGAACCTGGGGAATTCGGTGGGGAAAAGAGCAGGAATGCTTCATTCCTGAGCCCCTCGTGCTTCATTGCTGAGCCCCTCGTGCTTCATTCATTGCTGAGCCCCTCATGCTTCATTCATTGCTGAGCCCCTCGTGCTTCATTCATTGCTGAGCCCCTCGTGCTCCATTGCTTAGCCCCTCATGCTTCATTCATTGCTGAGCCCCTCGTGCTTCATTGCTGAGCCCCTCGTGCTTCATTCATTGCTGAGCCCCTCGTGCTTCATCCCTGAGCCCCTCGTGCTTCATTCATTGCTGAGCCCCTCGTGCTTCATTCATTGCTGAGCCCCTCGTGCTCCATTCCTGAGCCCCTCGTGCTTCATTCATTCCTGAGCCCCTCGTGCTTCATCCATTGCTGAGCCCCTCGTGCTTCATTCATTGCTGAGCCCCTCGTGCTCCATTGCTGAGCCCCTCGTGCTTCATTCATTGCTGAGCCCCTCGTGCTTCCATTGCTGAGCCCCTCGTGCTCCATTGCTGAGCCCCTCGTGCTTCATTGCCGAGCCCCTCGTGCTCCATTGCTGAGCCCCTCGTGCTTCCATTGCTGAGCCCTCGTGCTTCATTCATTGCTGAGCCCTCGTGCTTCATCCCTGAGCCCCTCGTGCTTCATTCATCCCTGAGCCCCTCGTGCTTCATCCATTCCTGAGCCCCTCGTGCTTCATTCATTGCTGAGCCCCTCGTGCTCCATTCATTGCTGAGCCCCTCATGCTTCATTCATCCCTGAGCCCCTCGTGCTCCATTGCTGAGCCCCTCGTGCTTCATTCATTGCTGAGCCCCTCGTGCTTCATTCATTGCTGAGCCCCTCGTGCTTCATTCATTGCTGAGCCCCTCGTGCTCCATTGCTGAGCCCCTCGTGCTTCATTCATTCCTGAGCCCCTCGTGCTCCATTGCTGAGCCCCTTGTGCTTCATTCATTGCTGAGCCCCTCGTGCTTCATTCATTGCTGAGCCCCTCGTGCTTCATTGCTGAGCCCCTCATGCTTCATTCATTGCTGAGCCCCTCGTGCTTCATTGCTGAGCCCCTCGTGCTTCATTCATTGCTGAGCCCCTCGTGCTTCATTGCTGAGCCCCTCGTGCTTCATTCATTGCTGAGCCCCTCATGCTTCATTCATTCCTGAGCCCCTCGTGCTTCATTGCTGAGCCCCTCGTGCTCCATTCATTGCTGAGCCCCTCGTGCTTCATTCATTGCTGAGCCCCTCGTGCTTCATTCATTGCTGAGCCCCTCGTGCTTCATTCATTGCTGAGCCCCTCGTGCTTCATTCATTGCTGAGCCCCTCGTGCTTCATCCCTGAGCCCCTCGTGCTTCATTCATTGCTGAGCCCCTCGTGCTTCATTCATTGCTGAGCCCCTCGTGCTCCATTGCTGAGCCCCTCGTGCTTCATTGCTGAGCCCCTCGTGCTTCATCCCTGAGCCCCTCGTGCTCCATTGCTGAGCCCCTCGTGCTTCATTCATTCCTGAGCCCCTCGTGCTTCATTCATTGCTGAGCCCCTCGTGCTTCATTCATTCCTGAGCCCCTCTTGCTTCATTCATCCCTGAGCCCCTCATGCTCCATTGCTGAGCCCTCGTGCTCCATTGCTGAGCCCCTCATGATTCATTCCTGAGCCCCTCGTGCTTCATTCATTGCTGAGCCCCTCGTGCTTCATTCATTGCTGAGCCCCTCGTGCTTCATTCATTGCTGAGCCCCTCCTGCTTCATTCATTGCTGAGCCCCTCGTGCTTCATTGCTGAGCCCCTCGTGCTTCATTGCTGAGCCCCTCGTGCTTCATTCATTGCTGAGCCCCTCGTGCTTCATTCATTGCTGAGCCCCTCGTGCTTCATTGCTGAGCCCCTCGTGCTTCATTCATTGCTGAGCCCCTCGTGCTCCATTGCTGAGCCCCTCGTGCTTCATTCATCCCTGAGCCCCTCATTATTCATCCCTGAGCCCCTCATGCTCCATTGCTGAGCCCCTCATGCTTCATTCATCCCTGAGCCCCTCGTGCTTCATTGCTGAGCCCCTCGTGCTCCATTGCTGAGCCCCTCGTGCTTCATTCATTGCTGAGCCCCTCGGGCTTCATTCATTGCTGAGCCCCTCGTGCTTCATTCATCCCTGAGCCCCTTGTGCTTCATCCCTGAGCCCCTCGTGCTTCATTCATTGCTGAGCCCCTCGTGCTTCATTCATTGCTGAGCCCCTCCAGCTGCAGGGAGTGCTGCTCTCCACGGCACCCAGTGCTTTCCATGCTTTTGGGCTGGCATTTGAAGCGGGACTTTCTTCTTTCAGCGAGCAGGAGACAACGTTGCTAAAAATAAACGGATCAAGTGATACTGGAATTTTCATTTGTAAATTCGCAGGGGATCTGCCAAAACTTCCATCGGAGACCTGCAGTCATTTGGGAGGAGGCACAGGCTGTTCCCAAGCCGAGGGAATTCAGGTGGGAGGGATGTGGTGAGGGGGAAGAAATTCCTTTCTGAGGGTAAAGAGGAGCTTTTCCAGACAATCTTTGCCTCTCCATCCCTGGAAATGTCCTAGGCCAGGTTCGACAGGGCTTGGAGCAGCCTGGGACAGTGGAAGGTGTCCCTGCCATGGCAGGGGTGGGGTGGGATGGGATTTAAGGTCCTTCCCAACCCAAACCAGTCTGGAATTCTGTGATTCTGTGGGGTCAGTGCGGTTGGATCCCTGTGGGAATGGAGCAGGAAATGCTCCCCTTCCCTGCTCCCCTCCAGCTCTCCAGGCTGAGGAAACTTTCCATTTTCTCCATCCCATCCCATCCCATGAAGGAGGGAAAGGGAAAGGGAAAGGGAAAGGGAAAGGGAAAGGGAAAGGGAAAGGGAAAGGGAAAGGGAAAGGGAAAGGGGAAAGGGAAAGGGAAAGGGAAAGGGAAAGGGAAAAGGGAAAGGGAAAGGGAAAGGGAAAGGGAAAGGGAAAGGGAAAGGGAAAGGGAAAGGGAAAGGGAAAGGGAAAGGGAAAGGGGAAGGGGAAGGGAAGGGAAAGGGAAAGGGAAAGGGAAAAGGGAAAGGGAAAGGGAAAGGGAAAGGGAAGGAAAGGGGAAAGGGAAAGGGGAAAGGGAAAGGGAAAGGGAAAGGGGAAAGGGAAAGGGAAAGGGAAAGGGAAAGGGAAAGGGAAAGGGAAAGGGGAAAGGGAAAGGGGAAAGGGAAAGGGGGAAAGGGAAGGAAGGGAAAGGGAAGGGAAGGTTGAGGAAGGGAAAGGGGAAAGGAAAGGGAAAGGGAAAGGGAAAGGGAAAGGGAAAGGGAAAGGGAAAGGGAAAGGGAAAGGGAAAGGGGAAAGGGAAAGGGGAAAGGGAAAGGGAAAGGGAAAGGGAAAGGGAAAGGGAAAGGGAAAGGGAAAGGGAAAGGGAAAGGGAAAGGGAAAGGGAAAGGGAAAGGGAAGGGGAAAGGGAAAGGGAAAGGCAATCTCTCTTCTCTTGGGTAGAGATGTCCCTTCAGCTCTCCAGCTCCAAAGCTGATCCAGAGGAGAATAAAAGGGGCTCATTGTGCTCACTCCAACACCTCAGGACTGGCCTGGAGTTTGTTCCCTTCTCCTGCCTTTTCCAGCAGCAGAGGTTTCCCGTTCAGCCCCCGAGGATGTGAATTCAGCCCCAATAAATCAGATTGCAGCTGCTCCTGTGCTCTGCTCCCAGCTTTGCTTCCAGAGGGCTCATTCCCTCCGTGCTGGGCTGGATTATATTCCAAGCTGTTCCCTGCTCCACATTTGCTGCAGGAAAACAGCTGAGGGCCCAGATTTTGCAGTTTTATTTTGGGCATCTTGTTTGTTTTGAGGAAAAAAACCCATTTCCTTCTGTTCTGAGTTTTCAAAGGGAGGAATATCAGCATTTCCTTATCTCAGTGGAAGCAGATTCATGAGGGGAGCACCTGAATGTGGGAGCGAGCTGGGGATGAAAAACCTTTGGAAGGGAGAAGGGAGAGGGGAAGCTCTCCTGGAGTGCCTGATCCTGGAGCAGCAGATTAGGGCTGAGTGTAATTAATAACAAGAAGAAATCCATGAAGTTGTTATAGTAACTGGGAAGTGAGGTTGGAATTTATGCTCCGAGTGACTCAGCTCTGGGGGAAGGGATCTGGGAGCCCACGGAGGGAGAGCTGGAGCTTCCCTCTGTCCGGTTTATCTCGGCTGTTTGAGGGGCCTGGAAAGGCCCGGGGTGGCCTTGGGGCAGCCGCGTGTCGAAGGACGAGAAGAGGCTTCAGTTCTTCTTTCGGTTTTTATGTTTATTAATTGTTTATCTAAAAGATTTTCTCTCGGCCCGACAGAGCTCTGCTCAGCAGCCAGCCATGAGCACACTGTGCTGCCCTCCGGACAGTCACCTATCTTTATACCCAAAGTTACGTGTACAATATTTATCATTTTTCCCCAATACCATTTATTCTCATTGCTGGGTGCACTCTCAGTAATAACCAATCCAAGAGTGCCACCGTGGCCAAAGAAGATGGAGGAGAAGAAGAAGAAGGACAGGACACGCCCCAATTCCTCCATCTTACTTCTCTAAACCCCCCTGTACATAAATCCTAAACCCTGTGTCTCACTCTCTAATTAACCAATCCCTTCACCATTCACCCGGTGAAGCCCTCATCCTTGTCGTCTCCTGTGTAGGATCAAAGTCCAGCCACCAGACACTTCTGGAACATTCCAGGACTCCCGAGCCCCCCAAGGGTGGTCTCGGTGGCTCGGCACCTCAGGACTGAGATCCTGAGATCCGACATCCCTTTCCCAGGGGCTCTGGAATGGCCATGGACAAGGATCCTCCACACCCTGAGCAGGAAAACCAGCCCAGCCCATCCCTCTGCATGGCGTGTGATCCTGGAAAATTTGGGAAAACTCTCCCCAAGTAATCCATGTGGCAATTAAATCCTAATGGTTTTCCCCCCAGGAATACAAGAATGCCCTTTAGCATTCCAGCAATCTCAACAATGAGAGCTTTAAATCTCCTCTCCCGATGCTGCTTTGGGAATTCAGGGATTTGGGTGGGGATTTCAGGGTTTGGGAGTTGTGCATCCTCTTAATCTACCCCTTTTTTGTCCCAGGGAAATGCATCCTAAGAGTAAAATGGGAAAACCCGTGGAGAAGTTGGGTCTTTCCTGTGACTTGGAGAATTTTTGTGTTGTATTTTTATATTGGCAGCACTGGTTGCCCAAAGAGAAAGTATTTGGGTGTTGTTGGGATACTCTTTTTTCCAGGTAGCCTCAAGTTCGGGTGGAAAAATCTCCTGGATCAGCTTGGAATGGTTCTTTTGTGCCTCAAAAAAAGCCTCCAAAATCCCCGAGTTCAGGACTGGTTTGGGTTGGAAGGGAAATTTAAAATCCTCAAATTTTCACAGGGACACAGGGGCAGCCACAGCTTCTCTGGGAATCCCATCCCAGCCTCTCCCCACCCTCCCAGCCACGAATTCCTTCCCAATATCCCAGGGAATTCCATCCTCGGGCAGCTTTTTCCATTTTCAATCACAGAATTGGGATTTTCCTGGTGAGGCTGCATGGATCTAAGTTGGGATTCCTCTTGGAACACCCTGGCACCCTCCTACATCCCAATATTTCGGAATTTCCACTTTTCCAATTCCCTGTGCAACCTCAGCATGGAATAATTTGACCAGGAAAGGCAGATTTTTTTTTTTATGGTGTCACACAAGGACCCTGACACGGAGCTGATCCCTGGGAAATGAGAATTTCTTGGGGGAATTTCTGGGATTTTGGGAGCAGGGGTTACTGAACAGGGTTAATTGCAGCCTTTGAAGTGATGGAATTGGATAAAAACTTCCCAAAATGTTCAGCAAGAGGATCACTCCTGGTAATTAAAGGAGTTTTTGATAACTGGGAAAGAAATTACCAGGAGAAGTTGGGAGAAAATGCTGGAATTGCCACTTTCACCTCACTTCAGAGCTCTTCGTTTGGGAGAAAATTGCAGAATGAGCTAAATCACTTTTTTCATTAACAAAAAAAAAAAAAAATGCTGATCATTCTGCCTGGCATCAAAAATAATGCAAATATTTGCCCAAGAAGCAAAATATCAGATCCAGAAGGAAAGAAAACAACCACAGTCTAAGGAAACAGGAACATCTGCTTTGGCTCTGAGGAAAAAATCCTGGAGTAAGAGAGCTGAAATATCCCTCTAAATCAGGCTTTTTTTTCCCCTTTCAGCTCCTGTTATAGATCACTGCTGTCCAAGATGCCACTTCAAATATCCGAAATAAAATATGGAAGTGGCTGGTGGAAAACATGGGAGCATTTCCAGAATGCCAAATGCTTTTTCTGTAGCCTTAATTTCCTTTTTATTTTTTTTTTTTTTTTTATTGGATGGCCAGACAGAAATTTCAGTCTGGAAATTGCTAACATGGAAAAAAAACCCTGGGATAAATCAGATTTGGAGTTGACCACGGTGCTGTCATGTCCTGTTTCATATTCCCAGTGCCAGGCTTGGCAGTTTTGGATGAATATTGAGGAAAATGCAATTTCTCTGCTCCAGAATCCTTTTCCTGGGAAGGAGAGGACACGGAGTACAGCAGGAGGAATTTCCTGTGGCACAAATCCTCATTTTCCCTTTTTATTTGGAATTTGTGCGTGCCTGTGGTTGAAAAGCTGGATAATTGATTTGTGTTTGTTCTAATTGGCCATGGAAAGAGATTTTCCTCAGGCCCTGGGGTTGGTTTTAGCTGCTGTTCCATGGCTGTGTTTGGGAATCTGGGATGTGAGAAAAGCTGGATTATTTTGGGCAGAAAACCAGGATTCTCCATCCTGGAGAGCCCAGATCCTCACCTCCCATTTTCTGGGTGGGAACCCTGGAATGGTTTGGGTTGGAAGAGACCTTAAAGCTCAATTTTTTCCAATTTACTCCAAGCCCCTTCCTTACAGGTCTCAGCTTTCCCTTGGTTCTCCTAAAAAAATTGATTTAAAAGGCTAAAAAAATGAAGGTTTGGGTCAATTTTTGGCCCTGCAAAGATGGAATTTTGGTTGAAGGACTTGGAGGTTTCAGCCTGGAATTCCATGATGGAATTCTAAAGTTCTTATGGTGTTCCCTCAGGGGGTTGAGCTTGGAAAGCCCATAAAAAGGGGGTTTAAAAGCATAAAAAAAGTGAATTTTAGGGCAATTTTTGGCTCTGATGTGGAATTTTGGGGTTGAGGTGTTTGGAGATTCAGCCAGGAATTCCTCCATGAAATTCTGGTGTTCTTGTGGAGTTCCCAAGGGGCTTCAAGCTTGGAGAACCCTGAAAAAGTGGATTTAAAAGCCTAAAAATGAATTTGCTGCTGTAATTTTGGATTCCGTCTTTCCGCACTATTCTTAGTGGTTTTTCCAACAGGAAAAGGGGCAAGATTTGGAATATTCTCTATTTTCCAAGACTTCTGGAGGATGAGGTGCTCTCTTTGTAGCCTTGGTTCTGTTTTGGTGTTCTTGGGGTCATTGTGTGCCTTTGCTGCTTGGCTCTGAGATAAAATTCAAAAATAAAAAGGGGAAAATTTCCTTCTTTTCAGGCAATTTGGCTTTTTCCAGAAAAACTCCTGGGGAAGGAGATCTGAGGAGTTTAAAACCTTTTCTTTTGGAGAAAAGGTTCTAAAACTCAACCTTTGAGAGAGTTTAAGAAGGGAAGGAGGAAATGAGGGACAGGAGGCAAGGGCTGCTTTATTTCTGCAGAGTTTATCCCATAATAATCCACAGCATTCCCATTTTCTGGGAGACCCAGCAGAGCTTAGGGATGACAATAAAAACACAAGTGTAATTTAGAAAAAATTTAATTTAGAAAAAATCAGCATGTAATTTAGAAAAAATCAGCCTAAAAATCTATAGGGGGAAAATCTGCATGGCTGAATTTTCTGGGGTTTGGTGTATTTAAAAATTGATATAATAATTATAACAATAACAGTAGTAATGACTAATAATAGTAATAATAATAATAATAATAATAATAATAATAACAACAACAACAACTAGTGATAGTGATCAAAATTATAATCATTGTGATAATAATAAAATAAAATAAATTATAAAAGAAAATAAATCGTGATAATGATAAAAATGATAATAATGGTGATGATGATAATAGTAAGGATAATAATAATAATAATAATAATAATAATAATAATAATAATAATAACAATAGTTCTGGTCTCTGAGAGCTGCTCGGCTGCCCTGAGGAGTGGGAGGCTCTGCAAATAATTTGCTCAAGGAACAAGAAGGAGAGAAATTGCATCTTTTAATAGTCTGCCTCATTTTTCCCTTAATTACCTTGGAAGTCCTGATGTGGGGAACACTTGAACTGAATCCTCTGGAGCTGTCAGAGCTGATTGTTCATTTCGCTTCATTTTTGCACAATAGGAGATGAGCTTTTTAGAAAGATAAGATTAAAAATCCCTGACATAATCAGCAAAGTAGAATTTTTTTTTTTTTCTGCTCAAGCTGTGAATATTTGTCTGGAAGTTTCCTATAAAAAATGGGCTGGTGAAAATTCAAGAAAAATAATCTGTGAAAATTTGGGAAAATGTCACCGAAAAAAAACCCAGTGAAAATTTGAAAATTGTGTTTCATGGGAATTCCACAGAGCACGTCAGGCCTAAGGACAGCAAAATATGGATTTTTTTTTTTTTTTTAAATTGGAACTGAAAGAAATGAAGAGAAATGACAACCTGGTTGTGCCCTCTGCAGGAAATCCAGGAATTCCTGGAGTTTCTGGGACAGACTGGCTGAGGCATTCCCAACTTTAATGCTTGGATTGACTCCAGAGAAAGAGGAGTCTTTGCAATCTTGCTGATACCCTGGGAAGGAGCCTCCTAATTAAAGCTGAGGCTTTAATTTTTTAATACTTTTAATAAATTTTTTAACAGTTTTAATAATAATTAATTATTTCAAGATTATTTTTTTGGCCATGCCCAACTTGCTTGGAATTTTCTCAAGCCTCTATAAAAATCACCTTTCTTTTAGCATTTTTTATAGCAAGAAAATCGGTTGGGTTTATTCCTGGAGATAAATTTGTGACTTTATCCTGATGGCTTAAACCAACAAATTCGGGTTTTAAACTCAGCCTGGCAGTTAGGACAAAGCTCAGGGCAGCCTTGGGAGAGGCAAAGGGGGAAAATCCTTTCTCCAGAACCTTGGGAGAAGCCAAACCAGAGGAATTCCTTTTCCAGAGCCTTGGGAGAAGCCAAACCAGAGGAATTCCTTCTCCAGAACCTTTGGAGAAGCCAAACCAGAGGAATTCCTTCTCCAGAACCTTGGGAGAAGCCAAAGTGGAGGAATCACTTCTCCAGAGCTTTGGGAGAGGCCAAGTGGAGGAATTACTTTTCCAGAACCTTTGGAGAAGCCAAACCAGAGGAATTGCTTCTCCAGAACCTTGGGAGAAGCCAAACCAGAGGAATTGCTTCTCCAGAACCTTGGGAGAAGCCGAAGTGGAGGAATTGCTTCTCCAGAAACTTGGGAGAGGCCAGAGTGGAGGAATTGCTTCTCCAGAGCTTTGGGAGAGGCCAAAGTGGAGGAATTGCTTTTCCAGAAACTTGGGAGAGACCAGAGTGGAGGAATTCCTTTTCCAGAACCTTGGGAGAAGCCAAACCAGAGGAATTCCTTCTCCAGAACCTTGGGAGAAACCAAACCAGAGGAATTCCTTCTCCAGAACCTTGGGAGAAGCCAAACCAGAGGAATTCCTTCTCCAGAACCTTGGGAGAGACCAGAGTGGAGGAATTCCTTCTCCAGAACCTTGGGAGAAGCCAAACCAGAGGAATTCCTTTTCCAGAGCCTTGGGAGAAGCCAAACCAGAGGAATTCCTTCTCCAGAACCTTGGGAGAAGCCAAACCAGAGGAATTCCTTCTCCAGAACCTTGGGAGAAACCAAAGTGGAGGAATTGCTTCTCCAGAGCCTTGGGAGAGGCCAAACCAGAGGAATTCCTTTACCAGAACCTTGGGAGAGACCAGAGTGGAGGAATTCCTTCTCCAGAACCTTGGGAGAAGCCAAACCAGAGGAATTCCTTTTCCAGAACCTTGGGAGAAGCCAAACCAGAGAAATTCCTTTTCCAGAGCTTTGGGAGAGGCCAAAGTGGAGGAATTCCTTTTCCAGAACCTTGGGAGAGACCAGAGTGGAGGAATTCCTTCTCCAGAACCTTGGGAGAAGCCAAACCAGAGGAATTCCTTCTCCAGAACCTTGGGAAGAAACCAAACCAGAGGAATTCCTTTTCCAGAACCTTGGGAAGAAACCAAACCAGAGGAATTCCTTCTCCAGAACCTTGGGAGACGCCAAACCAGAGGAATTCCTTCTCCAGAGCCTTGGGAGAAGCCAAACCAGAGGAATTCCTTTTCCAGAACCTTGGGAGAAGCCAAACCAGAGAAATTCCTTTTCCAGAGCTTTGGGAGAAGCCAAACCGGAGGAATTCCTTTTCCAGAACCTTGGGAGAAGCCAAACCAGAGGAATTCCTTCTCCAGAACCTTGGGAGAAACCAAACCAGAGGAATTCCTTTTCCAGAGCCTTTGGAGAAGCCAAACCAGAGGAATTCCTTCTCCAGAGCCTTGGGAGAAGCCAAACCAGAGGAATTCCTTCTCCAGAACCTTGGGAGAAGCCAAACCAGAGGAATTCCTTCTCCAGAACCTTGGGAGAAGCCAAAGAGGATGAATAATTTCTCTGGAACCTTGGGAGAAGCCAAAGTGGAGGAATCACTTCTCCAGAGCTTTGGGAGAGACCAGAGTGGAGGAATTCCTTTTCCAGAACCTTGGGAGAAGCCAAACCAGAGGAATTCCTTTTCCAGAACCTTGGGAGAGACCAAAGTGGAGGAATTCCTTCTCCAGAGCCTTGGGAGAGGCCAAAGTGGAGGAATCCCTTCTCCATCCGGATGGTGCTGGTGGTGTCAGGTCTCAAAGCAGTTGAAGATGAGAATGGCAGTGGTAGGAGATGAAGGCTGTGGCAGCTCCAAGGGAAAATCCAGCCCATGGAATCCAGCTGAGGAACGATGTGGAGCTGCTGGAAGGAATCCAGAGGCTGGGAATCCCAAACCTGCACGTGAAGATGTGTTTCAGGGATTTCTGATTTTTGCAGAGCTCTGTGAAATCTTCCCAGCTTCTGCTGGAAATGAGAACAGCTTGGGTTTGCTGAGGAGGAGGGAATTTCTCAGAGCTGCCGCACAGCACTTGAGCTGTTGCTGCTCACAAGAAACGGGGAAAGGTCACAGAAAAGAACAACATTTTCCTCAGCAAATAAGTAATAAAAAGGGGAAATTCTTAGGGATGTGTCCAAGGAGGGCTGGAGCAGCTGAGGGAGCTGGGAAGGGGCTGGAGCCCCAGAGGAGGCTGAGGGAGCTGGGCAGGGGCTGCAGAATCCCTGAGGAGCTGGGCAGGGGCTGCAGAATCCCTGAGGAGCTGGGCAGGGGCTGCAGAATCCCTGAGGAGCCGGGCAGGGGCTGCAGAATCCCTGAGGGAGCTGGAAGGGGCTGCAGAATCCCTGAGGGAGCTGGGCAGGGGCTGCAGAATCCCTGAGGAGCTGGGCAGGGGCTGCAGAATCCCTGAGGGAGCCGGGCAGGGGCTGCAGAATCCCTGAGGAGCTGGAAGGGGCTGCAGAATCCCTGAGGAGCTGG
The DNA here is from genome assembly GCF_028769735.1 of Zonotrichia leucophrys gambelii. Lineage (NCBI taxonomy): Eukaryota > Metazoa > Chordata > Aves > Passeriformes > Passerellidae > Zonotrichia > Zonotrichia leucophrys. The sequence continues at coordinate 29,494,792 of NC_088178.1, forward strand.
GCAGGGGCTGCAGAATCCCTGAGGGAGCTGGAAGGGGCTGCAGAATCCCTGAGGGGCTGGGCAGGGGCTGCAGAATCCCTGAGGGAGCTGGGCAGGGGCTGCAGAATCCCTGAGGAGCTGGGCAGGGGCTGCAGAATCCCTGAGGAGCTGGAAGGGGCTGCAGAATCCCTGAGGAGCTGGAAGGGGCTGCAGAATCCCTGAGGGAGCTGGGCAGGGGCTGCAGAATCCCTGAGGGAGCTGGAAGGGGCTGCAGAATCCCTGAGGGAGCTGGGCAGGGGCTGCAGAATCCCTGAGGAGCCGGGCAGGGGCTGCAGAATCCCTGAGGGAGCTGGGCAGGGGCTGCAGAATCCCTGAGGAGCTGGGCAGGGGCTGCAGAATCCCTGAGGGAGCTGGGCAGGGGCTGCAGAATCCCTGAGGGAGCTGGGCAGGGGCTGCAGAATCCCTGAGGAGCTGGAAGGGGCTGCAGAATCCCTGAGGGAGCTGGGCAGGGGCTGCAGAATCCCTGAGGGAGCCGGGCAGGGGCTCACCTGGAGCAAAGGAGGCTCAGGGGCCCTTTGGCTCTGCACAGCTCCTGCCAGGAGGGGTTTGGGATCTGCTCCAGGGAACAGGGACAGGAGCAGAGGGAACGGCCCCACAGGAGGTTCAGGTTGGATATTGGAGAACAAATTTTCCCTGGAAGGGTGGTGAGGCATTGGAAGGAGCTGCCCAGGGAGGTGTTGGAGTGACTCCATCGGGAAGTGTCCCAGCCTTTCCCTCCTTTCTCATTGCCCAGAGCAGCTGTGGCTGCCCCTGGATCCCTGGCAGTGCCCCAGGCCAGGTTGGAGCAGCCTGGGACAGTGGGAGATGTCTCTGCCCACGATGGGGTGGAATGGGATGAATTTAAATTTCCCTTCCAACCCACAGCACTCCATGATTTTATGTGAAGCAGGAGCCCATCTGTTCCTCCTGGGAGAGCCAGACCTGAGATTGTCACTTTTTTTTGGTGGCTGCCACCCTGTCTGAGTTGGTGCCTCTCCCTGTGAAGTGCTCAAGGATTTGAAGGAGAATCCAGTTTGAATCCCAGCTCACAAATGATGTAATTCCCTGTGGGATCAGATGATCTCCTTCATCCCTTTCCTTAGAAAAGCTTCTGCAGAAATTCACAATTCAGATGCCTGGGGTTTATTGTCGAAGGAAGGGGACCAGGACACCAGTTGGTTCATCACAGGCCCTCAGGTCCGGTCCAGTCCCGGTCTCTCAGGTCTTTCTGGTCCCCTTTATTAAAGTATCAAACACTTATACAGCAAATAATGAGCTTATGAATATTCTGTAAGCCAAGCAATCTATTGGTTAAACTATGCCATGAACTCTTCCTCATTCCTTAGGGGTTACATCTCTCTTTTCTCATGCCTCTTTCACTGTTTGTTATTCTACTGCAGCTAGGCCCAAGGACACGCAATCTTACAGGTGCAGGACTTGGAATTAGCCACGGTTTTGTACTTTTCCAGTCCTTAGCAGCTAAATTCCCAACAGTTTTATCTCTGAGCATTTTCAGGATCCCCATTTTGTTGGGAGGGAAAATCCTGCTCTGGTGCTGTGGTGGAAGTGAGGCAGGAGCAGCTGGGACAGTGGGATGTGTGTGCTGTTGCTGGGATTTCACTGGGATTTGCTTTGGGTTTCACTCTGTGTTTGTGTCCTGAAGAGTGGGAGGAGCTGGGTTTGGAGGCTGAGAGGAGCTGGATAAACAGCCCTGCTTCCCAAAACTGCTGTTCATGGAGTGGGAAAATGGGATTGGGAGCCAGCCTTGGCGGTGTCTGTGGGACAGGGGGATCCTTTAGGGATCCTTTAGGGATCCGAGGGGATCCCTCTGCTCCTCACATCCCCCTGGAGAAGCCCAAACGTGTGGGAAAGCACAGGATAAAACGTGGATCTCACATTCCAAACCCTCCCACAGGTGCACGTGAGGATGTGTTTTAGGAATTGCTGTAAACGGATTTCACGCTGCATGAGCTGGGCAGCTCTTTTGTAACCAGTGTGTAGGAAAATCAGGAAAATCCATGGGATTTTATCCTCACTGTCAGCTGCTTCTTGGGAACCCTTTAATTCATCCCCTGGCTGGATCCCTCTGGAACTGCTGGAGTGTTTTCCCAGCTTTGAAACACGTGGAACACAAAAATCTTCAGGTGGAAGCTTGGCGTAAAAAAGAAAATTCATATTCCACATGGGATATATTCCAGGAAAATGGATCAGACCCAGCTGATTCTTCACAATTTATTAACAAATGCAAAGCTTTGCTGCTGTTCAGCATTCCCTGAGCCCAGACCCAATGAATGTTCTAGGATACAGAGCTTTTTTGGAGGATTTGGGTACTGGAATTGTAATAAAAGTCTGCATCAATGAGGAAATGTTCATGAGGAAAGAATTCCCAGGAAGCCTCTTTGGAGTGTTTTGCTCTGGTTTATTCTCCCCTTAAATGTTCATCCCAGGTGTCAGATTTTTCTGGGAAGGCGCAGGAAAGAATGAGTCAGATTTTAATGGGAATTTAGTCATGACTAAAGGAAGCGTTGGGTTTTCTTCAGGCCTCAGAACTGCAATCCCCACAGAGCAAAAGCTGGATTTTGTCATTATCCATGTTCTGCGTAAATTAACTTTGACAAATCCATAAATATTTATGAAGCTGTGGTGTGAGAGGGCTCAGATTTTCACAGAAATGATCGTCCAGTCAGCCTGGTCCTTCCCTCCCCTTCCTGCTGCCCAGCATGGTCCTGGAGTTCAGCAGAATTTGAGAAATATCCTTAAACTCTCATTGCTTTGGATTTTTCCCCCAAAGAATGTGTGGATTGAGGTTTAGTGGAGAATATGGAGGTGGTGCTGGTTGGAATTGATGCCCTTAAAGGTCTTTTCTGGCCTTGATGGTTCCTTGATTCTCAGGGGTTGCTCTGGATATTTATTTCCGTGGGTGTTTCTTCATTTTGTGTTTCCTTGTGAAATCCCACATTTTCAGGAAGCAGCTCCAATTTATTCTGGGATCCCAGTCCCTGCAGATCAGGGCAGTGACTAACACCCCAAACTGGGCTTTATTAATCCCAAATTGGACTTTATTAAACACAAATCTGCTTCATTCTGCTGCTTCCTTTTGGTTTTCCCGTGAATTTTGTCCACATACAAAGGGAATTTGTATTTTTTCTGGCAGTGAGCAGTCATTCCATGTTATCCCTATCTGGGCATGTCGTGGCCATATTTACCGTTGATATCTGGGGATTTATCATTTAATCCTTTTAATAACAGGGCTTTAAAATTCTCTTCATTGTTGGAGATTGATAAAATCGTTGCACTTAATCTGGAATTGGGTTCTGCTGCTTGAGCACAACTTCTGTGCTGCTCGAAGGGCAAAGGGGGGAATTCTTCACAGTGGGTAAAAGGGACATTTGGAATAATTTGGAATAGCAGGTCATGCCCTAACCTTAATCTTAACCCTAACCTTAACCCTAAACCCACCCTGAGGCTGTGCAGATCCTGTCCTAACTGTAACCTAACTGTAACTAACTGGATATGTCTATAAATTCCATATAATTATATTTATATATAATTGTATGGAATTTGTAGACATAATTTTATAATATATATTACATATTTGTATACATAATTAGATATATTATATATAATTGCATCTAAATAACTCATACATAATCATAGATATTAATTTTAAAATATATAAGCAACATATAATTATATATAATTACTATATGTATATAATTATATACATATATTTAAATTTAATTATATAGATATATAATTTCCATGTGTTTATAAATAAAATAAATAAAATAATATAACATTTTTTCTTTCAGGTTGCCCCTCTGAAGAAATTCTGTTTACCTGAAGTTTTTTATCCTGGGCTGCGCTTGAAACTTGATAATGAAGAAAAGCAGAAGTGTCATGACAGTGACTGCAGATGAGGTGAGCTCCTGCTGAAGGTTTATTTTTCCTTATTCTTCTTTCCTTTTCCTTTTTTTTACATTCTGAAAATGAGCTAAAAAGTTGATTTTGTCTTCTTTGGTAAATGCAAACTGGTTTGGCTTTGATTGCTGATGGATAATCTTGGAGGATTTTTAGATAGGAAGAAGAAAATAAAAGCAGCACATTAAAAATGAACCAATCAAGCCCTGGAAAGGTTTGGAGTTGTTTTTATCTGGGTGTTTTTGCTCTGGTGGTCTTTGGGCAGACACAGTGTGGTGTGGGCAGGGAGCAAGGAATGCTGCCGGGATTTATGGAATATTTGCTCTGGATCCCAACTTTTTTATGTGTAAATATTTCGTGGAATAAATTCTTTGTAGAATTCAGTTCTGGAGTTGTGGGATAGTTCTGGCTGGAGAGTTGAGTGTGGTTTATCCTCATGGAGAAAATAATTTGTTTGCAGGATTCAGTTCTGGAGTTGTGGAGTTCTCCTGGGATAGTTCTGGTTGGAGAATTGAATGTGTTTTATCCCTGTGGAGGAAATCCTTTGTAGAATTCAGTTCTGGAGTTGTGGCATAGTTCTGGCTGGAGAGTTGAGTGTGGTTTATCCTAATGGAGGAAATAATTTGTAGAATTCAGTTCTGGAGTTGTGGGATAGTTCTGACTGGAGAATCAAGTGTGGTTTATCCTAGTGGAGGAAATAATTTGCAGAATTCAGTTCTGGACTTGTGGAGTTCCCATCTCCTGGGATAGTTCTGGCTGGAGAATTGAATGTGGCTAATCCGCATAGAGAAAATAATTTGTAGAATTCAGTTCTGGAGTGGTGGGATAGTTCTGGTTGGAGAATTGAATGTGTTTTATCCTTGTGGAGGAAATCTTTTGTAGAATTTAGTTCTGGAGTGGTGGGATAGTTCTGGCTGGAGAATCGAGAGTGGTTTAACCCTCCAGGAGGAAATAATTTGTTTGCAGGATTCAGTTCTGGAGTTGTGGAGTTCTCCTGGGATAGTTCTGGCTGGAGAATTGAATGTGTTTTGTCCCTGTGGAGGAAATCCTTTGTAGAATACAGTTCTGGAGTGGTGGGCTAGTTGTGGCTGGAGAATGGAATGTGTTTCACCCTTGTGTAGGAAATCCTTTGCAGAATTCAGTTCTGGAGTTGTGGGATAGTTCTGGCTGGAGAGTTGAGTGTGGTTTATCCTCATGGAGGAAATCCTTTGTAGAATTCAGTTCTGGAGTTGTGGGATAGTTCTGGCTGGAGAATCGAGAGTGGTTTAACCCTCATGGAGGAAATAATCTGTTTGCAGAATTCAGTTCTGGAGTTGTGGGATAGTTCTGGCTGGAGAGTTGAGTGTGGTTTATCCTAATGGAGGAAATAATTTGCAGAATTCAGTTCTGGAGTGGTGGGCTGGTTCTGGCTGGAGAACGGAATGTGTTTCACCCTGGTGTGGGAAATGCCCCGTTCCCAGCAGGATCTCAGCGGCCTCTCTGTTGCAGGGCTCCCTGGATTACCTGGAGTGCGGGCTCAGCAAGTCCTACAGCACGTCCAGCCACGGCCTGGGCATTGACCTGTGGCGGGGCCGCCGCTGCTGCTCGGGGAACCTGCAGCTGCCGCCGCTGGCCCAGCGGCAGACGGAGCGGGCCAGGACCCCCGAGAGGGACACGGTGTGCAGGCCCACCACCCTGCCCCTGCTGCCGCCCCCCAGCATCGCCATCACCGCCTACCACGACTGGTGAGTCTCCTTTCCTTCTGCTCTTAGGGATTCATTGATCCGTTTGTTTGTGTTCTGGTTCCAAATCGGCTTTTTCCCCTTCCTGTTTTGTTATAAACACATGTCGCAGATGTTTCTTCGTAGAAATCCTTTCTTTGGGATTTGTGCATCTTCTGGGAAGCAGAGCCCCAGAAAAAGAATGTAAACAAATTGTTATTGGCTGCTGTGAAATGTGGCAGGTGATCCTGTGATTGGCTCTTCTTTCATGTGTACCATTAAGGGCCAATCACAGGAGCAGCTCAGGGGAGATTCCCTGAATACAGAACTTTGTTATTCATTCCTTCTATTCTATTCTTAGTTAAGCAGCTCTCTGCAAGCTCTCTCTTTATTCTTTTTAGTATAATTATAATGTATTATATGTCATATATCAATGAATCCAGCCTTCTGATCAAGAAACAAGATTCTCTCTCCCAGTGACCTCCTCAGGTCACTGTAATAAACACACATCTAATTATCTCATATATATTAGTCTGATTAATCAGTCCCTATGAGTTTTTGTATCACGGATATAAGTTTATAAAACAAATTATTTTAACTTTTTTTTTTTAATTCTACTTGGTTAAAAACTTCTCCTGAAACTTCTGGTTCTGATCTCAACCGGAGGATTTGTGTTCCCAACTTGGCGCCCACACGAGTTCAGGATGGTGCTAAACTCTCCCACAAAGGGTTGAGGAAAAGGCTCTGGCTCTCTGGATGTTTCCATCCCTGTGTGAGGAAGAAGGCTTGGAAAAACCCCCATTGGGATCTAAAGTTAAGCTGGAGATAAATCCCCTAGAAAGCATCAGAGAGCTGATTACAAGGGGGTTGCTCTGAGGTGAATTCCAAAATTGGAACTGGGGTGAAGTGCCAAAACAAGGGAATCAATCCAGAGAGAGAGGAGAGTTTTCCTGTGCTGGAATTGGATTTTATGGCAAAATAAGGATGTGTGTCCTGCTTGTCATGGGAACATTGAGGTGACATCAGTGTGACCTTCAATTCTGTGCTCTCAACTTCGGGTTTAGAGTCAGTTTTAGTTTATAAATGGAGTTTATAAATGCTCCACTCTCAGCTCCATTTGCGTGGATTTTATGGCAAAATAAGGATGTGTGTCCTGTGTTGTCATGGGAATATTGAGGTGACATCAGTGTGACCTTAAATTCTATGCTCTCAACTTCGGGTTTAGAGTCAGTTTTAGTTCATAAATGGAGTTTATAAATGCTCCACTCTCAGCTCCATTTGCTGGTTCATGTTCCTAAGCTGGACTCTGGGTTTCTGTTAAGCTCAGCACTCTCTGCATTTTTACAACTGGAGAGGATCCCATAAGCTCGAGGTGAGTCCCAGGAAAGCAGCAGAGAGCTGATTACAGGGGGGCTGCTCCGAGGTGAGATCCAACACTGGAACTGGGGTGAAGTGCCAAAACCAGGGAGCCAATCCAGAGGGAGAGGAGGAAGGCAAAGCCTTGGGTGTCCAGTGCTGGAACTGGGTTTTATGGCAAAATAAGGATGTGTGTTGTGCTTTCCATGGGAATATTGAGGTTATATTGATTGCACCTGACATTCTGTGCTCACACTTGGGTTTAGGGTTGGTTTTAGATTCTAAACTTTCCTCTCTTGGCTCCGTTTGCTGGTTCATGCTCCCGTCATTATTCCAGCTTGGAATCTGGGTTTGTGTCAAGCTCAGCGCTTTCCATTGGAACAGCTCTAGAGGACGTCCCAAATCCATTTGTTAAAGTCCTTTGGAAAGAGTTTTCCTGCTGAAAATAGGATTTCTAAACTGCCCTGGAATAGCTGAGATAGAGGAATTGCAGGAGCTTTTGTCCAGGTTTTGTGATTAATTGCTGGGATAAATGCAACCAAACGAGTTCCCTGTTTTCAGATGGGTTGGGAATTTTGGCAATAAAAGGGTTGGCTCACCTTTGTGGGCATTGTGCGAATGTTCCCTTTTGTGGGGCAGGGATTTGCCTTTCCACAGGGTGGGCTGGGAAGGATGGACTCGCTCTGAGCTTGGAATGCGCCTCTGTCCATGGTTTGGGAGGAATTTCCAGGGATTTGTCATGGATTTATCGCTTGGAACACAAGAGGGCATCGCTGCTCCTCTCTCCCGGCCCAGCAGGATCCCTGCGTGCGGATTTTCCCGGAGCCCCGACAGCCCTGCTCGGGTTGCTGCTGTTTCTGTGGTGCTGAAAATTCCCGGTTTTCCACAGGAACCGGGAGCTGCTGGTGTGACTGGGATGCAGCGCTGTCCCAGCTCCTCTTCCTGCATCCCCCTCACCTCCCTGAGCACTTACATTGGCTGATCCTACACAAACTGTTCAGAATTCCCATTTTTTATTTCAGCCCTAATCCTCACATCCCTATCCAGTTACATTGGCTGATCCTACAAAAACTGTTCAGAATTCCCATTTTTATTTCAGTTCTAATCCTCACCTCCCTATCCCCTTACATTGGCTGATCCTATAAGAACTGGGCTGAACATTCCCATTTTTTATTGGAGTTTTAGGCATTGAGGGGTTCTGGACCAGGTTAGCACTGAGCTCTGCCCCATTCCAGGCAGTTCTTCCCTACAGAATTCCCAATGGCTCAGAGAGCACAGCCATGGAATCATGGAATGTTAAGGCTGGAGAAGATCGTGGATTTGGGATAGAAATCCAACAGAGCTGCAAACTCAGTGCTTATTAGTGATCCAAAACCCAAATTAATTGAAGATTTGAAGGAAAAAACCAGTGGATAAAACATGGAAGATATTTCTGGAGACAGCCAGAAAAATAAGGGGGGCTGATCCCAAAGCAGTGATTCCAAACCAGGTGTGGTGTAATAACATTTTCTGTGGAAAAGGACGGGAATATTCCCACAAAACAGCTTTTCTGGATCCTGCAAGGCCGGAGGGACATGGGATAGGGATCTTCAGGTGACAGCCTGAGTGGAGAAGTCTTCCAAGCTTCTTCTCCACAGTTTTTGTCCCTGTTTGCATCCAAGTTGTTCAGATGTTTCCCCAATCCTGCTCCATATTTTCTGACTCCAGCTTTGTGTTAGGAAATCCAGGCAGGAGGGAAGAGTGAGGGTGTGAAGAATAAATTTGTAGCTGCACTTGGAGCATCCAGAAGAGTTCTTTTCCCAATTTTTTTTTTTTGCTCCTCAACATCTCCTGGGTTAGATTTGGCTGCTCACTCCCATCATTTCTCCACGTTTCCCTCAGGTGTGTGGGGCATGTTTGGATATTTTGAAGGGTTTGCATCAAATTTTGATGTTGAAACAAAAAAAGGGATTTATGGTGAATCCCAAAGCGTGAAGAAATCAAGGCTTTAAGAATTCCATGAGGAGTTGATCTGGTTTAATATTAAATATTGCAATGCACTTTTTTAGGGAATGGAGAGGCTGGTAAATATTTAGGATGTGGCAATAAATATTTCATTAAAATATTGATTTGCTGCCTTATTATCCCTCATTTATGGCTTTTTTTCTTCAGGAATAATTTTCTTGTGAAGCCTGGAGATGAGAATCTGTAAGGAAAATATTCCCCACATCCACCTGGAACTGGGATAAATCTACTCAGTCTCTACTCCTGTAGTACTCCCGTTGTTCTCCAGATGGTGGTGGTGGGCAGCAAATTAAAAACAGCGTTAAGAGCTAAACCAGCCCGAAATTCGGGATAATTTTGGGCTCTGAGTTACTCCAAACCTTCCTCGGGAATTCTGGCTGCAGCCAGAGCCAGCCCGTCCGCCCTGGGAGGCTGCTGGGAATTGATGAAATGGGAATTAAATGGGGATTGATTAAATGGGAATTAATTGTTGGATTGACAAAATGGGGATTAATTGATGGATTGATAACATGAGAGTTACATGGGGGATTGATGAAACGGGAATTAATTGATGGATTGATAAAATGGGAATTAATTGGGGATTGATTAAATGGGAATTAATTGTTGGATTGACAAAATGGGAGTTAATTGATGGATTGATAACATGAGAGTTACATGGGGGATTGATAAAACGGGAATTAATTGATGGATTGATAAAATGGGAATTAATTGATGGATTGGTAACATGAGAGTTACATGGGGGATTGAAATCGGGGGATTGATAAAATGGGAATTAATTAAGAGATTGATAAAATGGAAGTTAATTGGGCAATTGATAAACTGGGAATTAATTGAGGGACGGATAAGTGGGGATTAATTGAGGGGTAGATAAGGAAAGTTAGGATGATAAAGGGGATGAGATTTGCATGGAGAATTAAGGATAACAAAGCTGGGAAACCAAGCTCCTTCCATATCCCATGGATGAAATGAAATATCTGGGAAGGTTTAACAGGAACTATAGGATAAATCCCAGAAATTCAGAAGGAGATGACGTTTTGGAGAAATGTGGTTTGGGGGTTTTTAAAAATTTTCTTTGTTGTTTCAATGCTGTTCCTGACCCAGTGATAATGCCCTGAGAAACTGGAGTTTATTTCTTAGATAATTTCAAACTCCAGGAGATAAGAACTGAGGGAATGTGCTGTAAACTTGGAATAGGGAAAAATTAAAAAAAAAAAAAAAAGATGAACTGGCTTCCCATGGGGTGTGAAAAATTAAAAACCTGAAGGAAAAAATCCCAATGTTCTGAGGTGTTCCCACAGGGAAGAGTATCTGTGGTTGGGATGGGGTTATTCCCAATATTTTGTAGCGTTCCTCTAGGGAAAATGTCCTTGCTTGGGATGGGGTTGTTCCCAAAGTTCTGAGGTGTTCCCACAGGGATATCCCACATCCCTGGTGTGATTAGGATGGGGATATTCCCAATGTTCTGAGGTGTTCCCACAGGGATATCCCACATTCCTGGTGGGGTTGGGATGGGGTTGTTCCCAATGTTCTGAGGTGTTCCCACAGGGATATCCCACATTCCTGGTGTGGTTGGGATGGGGTTATTCCCAATGTTCTGAGGTGTTCCCACAGGAATATCCCACATTCCTGGTGTGGTTGGGATGGGGTTATTCCCAAGGTGTTCCCACAGGGATATCCCACATTCCTGGTGTGGATGGGATGGGGTTATTCCCAATGTTCTGAGGTGTTCCCACAGGGATATCCCATATCCCTGGTGTGATTAGGATGGGGTTATTCCCAAGGTGTTCCTACAGGGAATATCCCACATTCCTGGTGTGATTAGGATGGGGATATTCCCAATGTTCTGAGGTGTTCCCACAGCGATATCCCACATTCCAGTGTGGATGGGATGGGGTTATTCCCAATATTTCGTAGTATTCCTCAAGGGAAAATGTCCTTGGTTGGGATGGGGTTATTCCCAATGTTCTGAGGTGTTCCCACAGGGAATGTCCCACATTCCTGGTGTGGTTGGGATGGGGTTATTCCCAATTTTCTGAGGTGTTCCCACAGGGAATATCCCACATTCCTGGTGGGGTTGAGATGGAATTATTCCCAATTTTCTGAGGTGTTCCCACAGGGATATCCCACATTCCTGGTGTGGATGGGATGGGGTTATTCCCAATTTTCTGAGGTGTTCCCACAGGGATATCCCACATTCCTGGTGTGATTAGGATGGGGTTATTCCCAATATTCTGATATGTTCCCACAGGGAATGTCCCACATTCCTGGTGTGGATGGGATGGGGTTATTCCCAATTTTCTGAGGTGTTTCCACAGGGATATCCCACATTCCTGGTGTGATTAGGATAGCGTTATTCCCAATTTTCTGAGGTGTTCCCACAGGGATATCCCACATCCCTGGTGTGATTAGGATGGGGATATTCCCAATTTTCTGAGGTGTTCCCACAGGGATATCCCATATTCCTGGTGTGATTAGGATGGGTTATTCCCAATTTTCTGAGGTGTTCCCACAGGGAATGTCCCACATTCCTGGTGGGGTTGAGATGGAATTATTCCCAATTTTCTGAGGTGTTCCCACAGGGGTATCCCACATTCCTGGTGTGATTAGGATGGGGTTATTCCCAATGTTCTGAGGTGTTCCCACAGGGATATCCCACATTCCTGGTGTGATTAGGATGGGGTTATTCCCAATGTTCTGAGGTGTTCCCACAGGGATATCCCACATTCCTGGTGGGGTTGGGATGGGGTTATTCCCAATTTTCTGAGGTGTTCCCACAGGGAATGTCCCACATTCCTGGTGTGATTGGGATGGGGTTATTCCCAATATTTTGTAGCGTTCCTCTAGGGAAAATGTCCTTGGTTGCGATGGGGTTATTCCCAATGTTCTGAGGTGTTCCCACAGGGAATATCCCATATTCCTGGTGGGGTTGGGATGGGGTTATTCCCAATTTTCTGAGGTGTTCCCACAGGGAATATCCCACATTCCTGGTGTGGTTGGGATGGGGTTATTCCCAATGTTCTGAGGTGTTCCCACAGGGATATCCCATATTCCTGGTGTGATTAGGATGGGGTTATTCCCAATGTTCTGAGGTGTTCCCACAGGGAATATCCCACATCCCTGGTGTGATTGGGATGGGGTTATTCCCAAGGTGTTCCCACAGGGATATCCCACATTCCTGGTGTGATTAGGATGGGGTTATTCCCAATTTTCTGAGGTGTTCCCACAGGGAATGTCCCACATTCCTGGTGTGGTTGGGATGGGGTTATTCCCAATATTCTGATATGTTCCCACAGGGAATGTCCCACATTCCTGGTGGGGTTGGGATGGGGGTTATTCCCAATTTTCTGAGGTGTTCCCACAGGGAATATCCCACATCCCTGGTGTGATTAGGATGGGGTTATTCCCAAGGTGTTCCTACAGGGAATATCCCACATTCCTGGTGTGATTAGGATGGGGTTATTCCCAATGTTTTGTAGCGTTCCTCTAGGGAAAATGTCCTTGCTTGGGATGGGGTTGTTCCCAAAGTTCTGAGGTGTTCCCACAGGGAATATCCCACATTCCTGGTGTGATTAGGATGGGTTTATTCCCAATGTTCTGAGGTGTTCCCACAGGGATATCCCACATTCCTGGTGTGGTTGGGATGGGGATATTCCCAATGTTCTGAGGTGTTCCCACAGGGATATCCCACATTCCTGGTGTGATTAGGATGGGGTTATTCCCAATTTTCTGAGGTGTTCCCACAGGGAATATCCCACATTCCTGGTGGGGTTGAGATGGGGTAATTCCCAAGGTGTTCCCACAGGGATATCCCACATTCCGGTGTGATTGGGATGGGGTTATTCCCAATTTTCTGAGGTGTTTCCACAGGAATATCCCATATTCCTGGTGTGATTAGGATGGGGATATTCCCAAGGTGTTCCTACAGGGAATATCCCACATTCCTGGTGTGGTTGGGATGGGGATATTCCCAATGTTCTGAGGTGTTCCCACAGGGATATCCCACATTCCTGGTGTGATTAGGATGGGGATATTCCCAATTTTCTGAGGTGTTCCCACAGGGATATCCCACATTCCAGTGTGGATGGGATGGGGTTACTCCCAATATTTCGTAGTATTCCTCAAGGGAAAATGTCCTTGGTTGGGATGGGGTTACTCCCAATTTTTTGAGGTGTTTCCACAGGGAATGTCCCACATTCCTGGTGTGATTAGGATGGGGATATTCCCAATTTTCTGAGGTGTTCCCACAGGGAATATCCCACATTCCTGGTGGGGTTGAGATGGAATTATTCCCAATGTTCTGAGGTGTTCCCACAGGGGTATCCCATATTCCTGGTGTGGGATGGATGGGGGTTTATTCCCAATTTTCTGAGGTGTTCCACAGGGATATCCCACATTCCTGGTGGATTGGATGGGGATATTCCCAATGTTCTGAAGTGTTCCCACAGGGAATTCCCACATTCCTGGTGTGGATGGGATGGGGTTTTCCCAATTTTCTGAGGTGTTCCGCAGGGATATCCCACATTCCTGGTGTGATTAGGATGGGGTTATTCCCAATTTCTGAGGTGTTCCCAAGGGATATCCCACATTCCTGGTGGTGGTGGGATGAGGTTATTCCCAATTTTTGAGGTTTCCCATAGGGTATTCCACATTCCTGGTGGATTGGATGGGTTATTCCCAATTTTCTGAGGTGTTCCCACAGGGAATTCCCACATTCCCGTGGGTTGAGATGGCATTATTCCCAATTTTTGAGGTGTTCCACAGGGATCCCACATTCCTGTGTGATTGGATGGGGATATCCCAATGTTCTGAGGTGTTCCCACAGGATATCCCAATTCCTGGTGTGATTAGGATGGGGTTATTCCCAATGTTTGTTCCCACAGGGATACCCACATTCCTGGTGGGATTAGGATGGGGTTATTCCCAATTTTCTGAGGTGTTCCCATAGGGAATATCCCACATTCCTGGTGTGGTTGGGATGGGGTTATTCCCAATATTTTGTAGTGCAACCTCTAGAAATGGTCCTTTGGCTCTAGCTTATGGGGTTATGTCCCAATGTGATCTGATGATATCCAAGGGCAAATATCCCTTATTAAAACACTGGTGGGATTCAGGTGGTGGTTATTCCAATTTTCCAAGTGTTCCAATGGGAAATATCCCACATTCCTGGTTGTGGTGGGATGGTTAGTTCCCAATGTTCTAGGTGTTCCTACAGGGGATTCGATTTCCCTGGGTGATATTTGAAGGGGTTATTCCAAAATGTTTGAGTGTTCTATCTAGAATAGCCACTATCCGGGTGAATGGATGGGTGTATTCCCAAGGAGTTAAGGGATATCCACATCCTGGTCGTGATTAGATTTGGTATTCCCAATCGTCTGAGTGTTCCACAGAATTCAATTCTGGTGTTGGATGGAATGGGGTAATTCTCCAATTGTTCTGATTGTTCCACAGGATATCCCAACATTCCTGGTGGGTTGGGATTGGGGTTATTCCCAATTTTTGAGTGTTCCCACAGGATATCCACTTTCGGTTGATTAGGTGGGGTTATTCCTAAAGTGTTCCAACAGAGATATCCCAAAAATCCAGGTGTTGGTTTGGATGGGGTTATTCCAATATTTTGTAGTGTTCCTCAAGGGAAAATGATCCTTGGTTGTGGGATGGGGTGTTCCCAAAGTCTGAGGTGTTTCCCACAGGAAATCCCACATTCCGTTGTGATAGGATATATTCCCAATTTCGAGGGTTCCCAGCAGGATAATCCCACATTCCTGGTGGGGTTGGGATGGTGATATTCCAACTGTTCTGAGGTGTTCTGCAAGGGATAATCCACATTCCTGGTGATTAGGATAGGTTATTCCCAATTCACAGGAATACCAATGTCCTGGTTTAGGGATGGGGTGTCCCAATGTTCCATGAGGTGTTCCACAGGGAATTCCCACATTCCTGGTGTGGTTGGATGGGGTTATTCCCAATTTTCTGAGGTGTTCCCACAGGAATATCCCACATCCTGGTGGGTTGGGATGGGAATATTCCCATTTTCTGAGGCCAGTCCAACAGGCAAATACCCACATGCCTGTGTGGGCATAGGGCTTGGGGGTAATTGATCCCACCAATCCTGAGCGATGTAACAAAAGCGCAAAATCCTTTCTCATAAAAAACCTGAGAAATAGTGGCGGCAATATCCCAATCGTCTGACTTGTTCTTGCCAAAGCAATGATCCCAAAAATCCTGGTGAAATAAATAGGTGATTTTGCTTCCTAATTGATTCTAGTGTTCCACAGTTATCCGCTAACAATCCCGAGAATGTTTAGTATGGCTATATTTAATTTTCTGAGGTGTGCCACATTGAGTTATTCCTTCACCTTTCTTGTTGATGGTTTTGCTAGTTTATATAAAACCATTTCTAGAGGTGTATTCCCATAGGAATTTAATGATTATCAAGGTCGGAATTAAGGATGGTTATTCCCATTTTCACATTTTATTTGTGTTGTTCCACCATCAGAATTCCTATTCCAGGTTTAATGGAATTATTCAATTTTCTCAAAGTATCCACAAAATATCCCCTTTCTGTGTGAATTGCAAGGTGATCCCAATAATTTTATCAAGGATGAGCCTGTAAGTTGGGAGCTGCAGGGTTTTGCCTGGAGATGAAAGTGGTTGAAAACAGAAGCACACAAAAAAAAAAGGCTTTTAATGATTCAATTTTAATTATACACCTCAATCCTGAGTGCAAAAAGACAGCTTGGGATGTGTGTGGAAGGGGAAGAAATGAGTCACTGTTAATCAGCAGAAGACAACGAAGCTTCTGAAATATTTTCTTCAAACTTCACCCTCGCTAGCAGAGAAAATAAATGAAAATTATGGAAATGGAGTTGATGGAAAAGCTGAATCAGACGCGAGGTTGACGGGATTTTCTGACTAATGATAACTCATCTCCAGGGAAAGAGCAAAGCCCGTTTGTTTTCACCTGCACAACCTGCTGGGCTTCCATCCCTGCCAGGCCCTGGGCTGGGCTTTGGGGTGAGATGGGCTTTTTTTCAGCATTTCCTTCCTTTTGATCAGTTTTTGATCGGTTTTGTTCCTTTTTTTTGTTGTTTTTATTCAGAATTTGATTGGTTCAGTTCAGTTTTTGGTTGGTTTTGTTCCATTTTTTTGGTTGGCTTAGTTCAGTTTTTGGTTGGAGTTGTTCCAGCATCAGGTTGGTTTTCTTCAGGATTTCCTTCCTTTTGATCAGTTTTTGATTGGTTTCGTTCCTGTTTTTGTTGTTTTTATTCAGAATTTGATTGGTTCAGTTGGTTGGTTTTGTTCCATTTTTTTTGGTTTGTGTTGTTTCCAGATTCAGGATTGGTTTTCTTCGGCATTTTCCTCCCTTTTGATCAGGTTTTGATCGGTTTTGTTCCTTTTTTTTGTTGTTTTTATTCAGAATTTGATTGGTTCAGTTCAGTTTTTGGTTGGTTTTGTTCAGTTTTTGGTTGGTGTTGTTCCAGCATCAGATTGGTTTTCTTCAGCATTTCCTTCCTTTTGATCAGTTTTTGATCGGTTTTGTTCCTTTTTTTTGTTGTTTTTATTCAGAATTTGATTGGTTCAGTTCAGTTTTTGGTTGGTTTTGTTCCATTTTTTTGGTTGGCTTAGTTCAGTTTTTGCCAAACCCTCCCGTGGTTCCAGCATCACATTGGTTTTCTTCAGCATTTCCTTCCTTTTGATCAGTTTTTGATCGGCTTTGTTCCCTTTTTTTGTTGTTTTTATTCAGAATTTGATTGGTTCAGTTCAGTTTTCCATGGGAATCCATGGCAGGATGGATTGGCAAAGTGGGTGTCTGGATTAGATTCCAGGGGATTATTTGGGAGAACCAAGAAGTTACAGAGCAATATTTTGGATTTCTTTTCCGTATTTGTCGTTGTATAAAAATCAGATTTTTGTTGAAAGTCTGAGCATCATCTGCCACATCCACAGGTTTTATTTGTTTCCACCAGAAATGGAGATTCCACCCCTGCCCTGGGCTGGAAAAGCCTTTCCAGGAGGGAATATTCCCTGCCCCATCTCTGTATTTAACACAAAACCTTTTCTCATCAAGATATACAAAATTTTTGGAGTTTTCCCATCAGCTTCTCCTTTCTCTGGAGTCACCCTGGAGGTCTCTGCCTGTGAGGAATAAATTGAATTTTGGTGGTAATATATTACAAATACCTTCTGTAATCTAGAGCTGTGAAATGAGGAAATAATCACAATTAATACAGATTGCTCTGACATATGGGATTACTCACTCTGGATATATAGAAGGCATTTCAGTGTTCTCTGGGAATAAATCAGGCACAATCCCAAGTTGCTAAGCAAATTCCCTTCTTACATCACACCCTGGTGGCTTATATAATTTGATAATAAAATCTAAATGATATAAATTTATAATGGATTTATAAATATCAATTTATTCCCAGTTACTAGGAGGGAACAGCAGAAATACCTGGAAGAAAAAAAGGGCATCACAGCGTGGCACGAAGTTGTATTTTTTGGCAGATAAATTGTGTTTTGTGGGGGATTTAATATGGAAAAAACTGTTCCAAATCCAGTTTCAGGGAACACCTTGGAAAGCTCAGCTCGAACAGAGGCAGGGCCTGCCTGTATGGGGGATTAATTCAGGGTGAGCAACCACTCCCAGGGAATATTTCCTAAAGATGCAATTGATTTTTTAAGGACTCATCTGGAAATTATTCTTGGTTTTCTTAGCCTTGTTGAGATTCTGGGTGTTTTAACACTGGAAAACTTGTGGTTTAGTTCAGTTTTTGGTTGGTTTAGTTCAACTTTTGGTTGGTTAAATTCAACTTTTGGTTGGTTTTGTTCAGTTTTTCATTGGTTTCCCAACCAAAAATTCCCTTCCCCAAAAATTCCAGGCCCCCCAAATCTGTGGGAATGGAAATCCAGACTGGATAATTTCAAGCTATCTTTGATATCTTTGACAATTTGATAATTTCAAATTGTCTTTTTTTTGTTAAACATAAAACAACCCCATCTCTCAACAGGAATCTAAATAACAGTGGATTGTTATTAATTTTTTTTGCCTCTCGAACATGGGGAATTTGTCATTTAAACCTGTAATTAGGGATGGATTCCTGCTTCTCTTGCTGCAGGAAACTTTCAGGGAAGCAGAAGGAGAATCCTTAAACATGTAATTTATTTCCAGTTTTCTGTTGTGGAGCCATCCTTTAGCAGCAGATGCAAAGGCAGGTGGTTTTGGGGGAGATTTTTTCCCTTAAAAATTGACCATCTGAACGCCACGAAACCTTCTGCTTTTGGGCTGGAAAGATTTTCCTGGGATTTGTTCTGCCTTCTGTTAAAAGGAGATGGTTAAGGGAGGGTTGGAGATTTTTTTATTCTATAGAATTCCAGACTGGTTTGGGCTGGGAGGGATTTTTAGGGATTCCATTGTGCCGGGGTGCTCCAGGCCCCATCCAGCCTGGCCTTATCTCTGGGAAACCTCAGCATCCCCTCAGATGCTTCCCAAAATGTCTTTGTGTTCCATTTTTGTCCTGTTAAACCCCAGCTTTGGTTTGGGTGTTCTGGAGATGTGGCTGATCCAGCGCAGCTCAAATCCCAATGGTGAATTCCTATTTTTCAGGTGAAAGCACCTTTTTAATCCCCAGCCTGGCTTTCTCTCTGGGAAACCTCAGCATCCCCTCAGATGCTTCCTAAAATGTCTTTGCTGTTCCATTTTTGTCCTGTTAAACCCCGGCTTTGGTTTGGGTGTTCTGGAGATGTGGCTGATCCAGCACAGCTCAAATCCCAATGGTGAATTCCTGTTTTTCAGGTGAAAGCACCATTTTAATCCCCAGCCTGGCTTTATCTCTGGGAAACCTCAGCATCCCCTCAGAGCAAGGGATGATGCTTCCCAAAATGTCTTTGTGTTCCATTTTTGTCCTGTTAAACCCCGGCTTTGGTTTGGGTGTTCTGGAGATGTGGCTGATCCAGCACAGCTCAAATCCCAATGGTGAATTCCTGTTTTTCAGGTTTTTAATCCCCAGGGTTGGGTGGGATGGTTAAAATGCCAGTGTGGGGTTTAGGTCAGGCCTGGAAGCAGATTTGCTGCTTCTCTGAGAGAGCTAAAGTGAAACTGGGACTGGGATGGAGTGGAATTAACCAGGACTGGTCCAGTTCTGGAATTAGTGGCAGTCACCTGGGACGGGCACAGGGCATCTCTTGGATGCGATGGAAGGGAAATAAGGGAAAATATTAATTCTATTTTGTTTTATTTCCTCTCATGTCAGCCCCTCCCCTGCTCCTCTCCTTTCTTTTCCCTGTTTCTGCACTCCTGTTGTGTCTCCAGAGCTGCTCCATCCCTGCAGAGGTTCCATGGACAAAGGGGTTTGTGCACAAAGGGCTCTTTGTGGGTCCCCAGCACAGAGGGGTCTGTGCCACAAACACATCCTTCCCTGCAGCCCCTGGGATTTCACAGAGGGGTCTGTGCCACAAACACATCCTTCCCTGCAGCCCCTGGGATTTCACAGAGGGGTCTGTGCCACAAACACACCCTTCCCTGCAGCCCCTGGGATTTCACAGAGGGGTCTGTGCCACAAACACACCCTTCCCTGCAGCCCCTGGGATTTCACAGAGGGGTCTGTGCCACAAACACATCCTTCCCTGCAGCCCCTGGGATTTCAGGGGATGTTTCCCAGCTTTCCCCATCCCTGCCTCCTCCTCCTCCTCCCTTTCCCCACAGCCACTGCTCTCACTCCAAGCCTCGCTGTCTCTCCTTATCCTGACATTTCAATCCCCTTCCAGTTCCACACGCCAGCCTCATTCCCTGCCTGCTTCCCTCCTCCAGCTCCCAGCTCCTTGATGTTTTCCTTGTCTTGCTCCAGACATTTCTCCCTCTGATCCCTTTTCCCCGTCTCTGCCGGGGTTGCTGTGATTTATTCCTGGTGCTGCCTCATCCTGGCAGCTCCAGCTGCTGCCTCAGGGGCTGAGCTCGGGATCACATCCCTGTCGCTGCTGTGACATTTCCACCGCAGATTTATTCTGTGCTCTGCTGCCGGCTCTGTAACCCAGTTATTTTCCAGTACAAATGACAATTCCTGTATTCTCTGCGCTTTCATTCCTTCTTTTTTTTTTTTTTTTTATCTCTCCAGTCTCCGTGTTGGTTTATTGCAAGAAAAAGTTGTTATTTTGTAGGGTTTTCTCCTGCCTTAGCTTGGTTTGCTTTTCCTCAAATTCTCGTTTTCCCACCCTTTCCCAAACCCAGACATTCCTCCCTTTTATTTCCTACTGGGAATGAGCTTTGGCTGATCTCCCTGCCTCCTCTCCAGGCTCATGTTCATCTCTCCCAGAGCTAATGGAGCTGGTTGGCTCCTGGAATTTCTCTCCTGGAATTCCATCATGGATCCTTTCCCAACCCATTTGGCAGAAATCCACCTTAAGTAGGGACGGTGCTGTGAGATCCCATCATGTCCTGCCCCAATAATGGGCTTTTTTTCCCCATCAAATGTGGTCTAATTTTAGTCCAAAAGGGATTTTAAGGGGTTGAATCCTCCCTTGTGCATCCTCAGCTTTTATAAATGTTTGGAATTGTCCATCTCTCCTGACCTTTCCAATCCTGGGCCTGATTTGTGCCAAGGAAATGCTGCTCTGTGTGAGGGACCTTGCAAGTAATTCCAGAACTAATGGAGGAACAGCCCCTGTTGCTCCAGGAGCACATGGATATTCCGTGGATTAAATAAAAATTACTGAGCAGAAATTAAACCACACAGAGGGGATCTGTGATTTTTGTTTTGTAAAGAAAAAATCTTAATTTTCAGATTGTTTGGAAGTTTAATAAAGATTTTATTTTTCCTGTTAAAGGGGGAATTCTATCAGCCAGGATTTCTGGAAAGGAGACTTTGTACTTGATTAAAAATATGTTTTCCCCTGGGTTCCCTTGCTTGGAAAAAGAAGCCCAAGCAGCAGCAGCAAAGCACAGTCCCTTGAAATAATTTCTCTAATTAATTTGCTGTGGGGCTGGTGGAACCTTTTTGGGATGCCCTGGGGATGGATGGAACAGGGGCTGGAGAAAGAGAGGGGAATTCCTGGCTGTTTTTATCTCAATGTGCTCTGAGCAAGAATTTTCCAATTGCTCTGCCCCTGGCTGAAAGTGCTGTGAGAAGTCAGCTAAAAGCTTTTCCTTTGCTACTGGATTGTGTAGGACACGCCAGAATTCCCTTTTCCCTGGTGTTTTACTGCATCCTGGCTATCAGCACTGGGAACAGGTGAATAATGGTGCTGCCGAGGAAGAAAGATGTGTTCTGGTTGCTTAGCAATTGCTCTCAGCACACTCAGGATCAGCTTTTGATGAGGAGTTGCAGCCTTGGAAATGTTGTTTCCCACCCTATCAGTTATTTTAATCAAATATATTGAAACTTCAGCACTTCCAGACTCTTCAGCGAGTTGGGGAGCGGGGATGGAATCTCACCCAAATGCACTTAAACTTCTGAAAGTTTCCTTAATTGTCCTTTTTCTTCCAAGTGGTCTCATTTTCCTGCCAGGCAGGAATCATCTTTTTCAATCATCTTTTCCGCCTCCTCAACAATTCCTTCATATTTCTGCTCCCTGTTCTGATGGAATTGTTATCTTGGGCTGCAGGCAGTGATGTGTGGGGATGGACAGAGCAGTGCAGGGTGTTCTGGGTGTTCATTTGTAAACCAGGGTCAGTCCAGGCTTGGGATGAACGGATGGGAACAGCCCTGGGAGTGTCCGGTTATCTCGGCTGTTTGAGGGGCCTGGAAAGGCCCGGGGTGGCCTTGGGGCAGCCGCGTATCGAAGGACGAGAAGAGGCTTCAGTTCTTCTTTCGGTTTTTATGTTTATTAATTGTTTATCTAAAAGATTTTCTTTCAGCCCGACAGAGCTCTGCTCAGCAGCCAGCCATGAGCACACTGTGCTGCCCTCCGGGCGGTCACCTATCTTTATACCCATGGTTACGTGTACAATATTTATCATTTTTCCCCAATACCATTTATTCTTATTGCTGGGTGCACTCTCAGTAATAACCAATCCCAAAGTGCCACCATCACCACAGAAGATGGAGGAGAAGAAGAAGAAGAAGAAGGACAGGACACGCCCCAATTCCTCCATCTTACTCCTCTAAACCCCCCTGTACAGAAATCCTAAACCCTGTGTCTCACTCTCTAATTAACCAATCCCTTCACCATTCACCCCGGTGAAACCCTCCTGTCCTCATACAGGTGTCGTCTCCTGTGTAGGATCAAAGTCCAGCCCCCAGACACTTCTGGAACATTCCAGGACTCCCGAGCCCCCCAAGGGTGCTCTCGGTGGCCCGGCATCTCAGGACTCAGATCCTGAGATCCCACATGGGAGAAGGGTTGGGGGTGATGGTGGGTGAGACTGGGCCGGATCTGCCCTGCTCAGGTGAGGCCCCACCTGCAGAGCTGCCCCAGGATCCCAACCCAGGAGGGACCTGGAGCTGCTGGAGAGATCCAGAGGAAGCCCTGGAGCTGCTGCAGGGCTGGAGCCCCTCTGGAGCCAGGCTGGGACACCTGGGGGTGCTCACCTGGAGAGGAGAAGGATCCAGGGAGAGCTCAGAGCCCTGGCAGGGCCTGCAGGGGCTCCAGGAGAGGGAGAGGGGCTGGGGACAGGGATGGAGGGACAGCACACAGGGAATGGCTGGAAGTGAAAGAAGGTAGATTGAGATGTTGGGCTATTGGGAAGGAATTCCTGACTGGAATAGAATTCCCAGATTTGCTGTGGCTGCCCCTGGATCCCAGGCAGTGTCCCTGGACAGGGCTTGGAGCAGCCTGGGACAGTGGGAGGTGTCCCTGCCATGGCAGGGGTGGCACTGGGTGGGATTTAAGTTCCCACCCAAACCATTCCCAGATTCCATGACCCCCAGAAGCTCTGATGCCCTGGGTGCTCTCTATTCCCTGCAAACACAGGGAGTTCCTGGCAGGACTTTCAGATCCCAGCTTTCCTGCCAGTTAGCTCCAGTGTCTGCTTCTCACCTCCTCTTGGCTCATCCTGGAGTGAAGCAGTGTCTGGCCAGAATTCCAAGCTGTGAATCCCTGGAGAATTCGTGTCTGGCCAGAATTCCAAGCTGTACATCCCTGGAGAATTCGTGTCTGGCCAGAATTCCAAGCTGTAAATCCCCAGAGAATTCATGTCTGGCCAGAATTCCAAGCTGTACATCCCTGGAGAATTCGTGTCTGGCCAGAATTCCAAGCTGTGAATCCCTGGAGAATTCGTGTCTGGTCAGAATTCCAAGCTGTGAATCCCCGGAGAATTCATGTCTGGCCAGAATTCCAAGCTGTGAATCCCCAGAGAATTCATGTCTGGCCGGAATTCCAAGCTGTACATCCCTGGAGAATTCATGTCTGGCCAGAATTCCAAGCTGTAAATCCCTGGAGAATTCATGTCTGGCCAGAATTCCAAGCTGTAAATCCCTGGAGAATTCGTGTCTGGCCAGAATTCCAAGCTGTGAATCCCTGGAGAATTCGTGTCTGGCCAGAATTCCAAGCTGTAAATCCCTGGAGAATTCATGTCTGGCCAGAATTCCAAGCTGTAAATCCCTGGAGAACTGGGAGATGTTGGCTGCAGGGTCCTGTGTGTGTGGAACACCAGGAGCTGGCAGCGTGAGGAGTGGGAGCTGGAACTGCAGGAGAGCTCTGCTGGGACCTTTCCCAGGGAATTTTGTCAGGGAAATGGGGATCTATTGGCACCAGGAGCTGGAAGGTGCTGGAAGCATCTCCTGTACTCAGAATCAGCCTCCAAAGTGCTCCGGGCCAGCTGAGCTTGGAGAAGCTCTGGCATTCCGATGATGGCACTTTGTGTTCCCTCTCCCCCTGCTTCCCCCAGGGAATGGAGCCTTTCTTCCTCCCCAGGCTCCTCTCCCTCCTCATCCCCTCCGTTCTCTGCCCTCTCTCTGCCCATCTCAGCGCAGGACCTTGGCCAGGGGGCTGCCAGTTCATCACTGATTGATGGATGGCCAAAGGATGGGCAGCACTTCCTTAATGGGCACGTTGGAAAACAGTTTTATTGCTTTTGAAATGGGATTTCCCTCTGCTCTCCCTGCCCTTTGGAAAGCTTTAGGGAAGGGCATGGAAATTTCTCCAATAGCAGCTGTATCCTCACAAACGCCCTCCAACATCTCATTACAGTTAGAAAGTTCATTTTTATTTCTGTTTGGAATTCCATTGATTATCTCTCTTGGAAATTTCATTTTATATTTCTGTTAGGGATCCTATTTTTTTATGTCTGTTTGGAGTTCCAATTTTTTGTTGTTGTTGTTGTTTCTGTTTGGAATTCCAAATTTATTTCTGTTAGGAATTCCAGCTTCAAAGCATCTGTGTGGGTTTGATTCCCCCTTCAGCTCCCAGGCTCCCCTTGGCCTGTCCCTGCCTGTCAGTGCAGTAACAGATCCCAGCCTACCACAGCAGAATTCCTAAATCATCCAATATTCCCCTTGTGCTGCTGCCTGGAGCTCTCAGGATTGAATCCCACTGCAGTTCCAGTGCCCTCAGTGAGGCTTGGGCAGATATTTCGGTTTATTTTGGTTTTAAATAACTGGGAGTAGGGCACAGGGCGGGCAGGGTGGGGAAGTTCTCTATGGTGAGGCTTTGCTGGAAGCTGAGGAAGGCACGCTGGTGTTCCTGGCAAGAGTTTTGGGATATTTGATGGAAAACCCACTGGGCAGGGATTTGCTGTGATTGATGCCTGCATGGTGCAACCAGAGTACTTTCCTTGTGTGCTCTCCCTGAGTCTTCCTCCTTTAAAAACATTTCTTGTATTTGCACTTTTGGTCACCTTATTTTAAAAAATCCCTCAGGGAATTATTGTGCTCTTACACTCTTGGTCTTTAACTTCTTTACCTGAATGTTGCTTTTTATCCTTGGAAAAGTAGAACTTGCTTTTATGATGTTTATAAGGAGATAAAATTCCTGGGGTTTTTTTCTGTTTTAAATACATAGACTCTAAAATTTACTGGAATTGGCAGGGCGCTGCCAGCTCCCCCATCCTTTGATTTGGCAGAGGTTGGGCACTTTGGCTCTGCATCCCAGGACGGTGGAGCCTTTCCATGGAGCAGGAATTCCCGCGTGCTTTGTTCCTGCAGAACAGAATCCCTTTGTTTTTGTTCCCTTTTAGCCTTTATCGCCGCTCTTATCGCTCTCCCATCCCTCCCATAGCCGGGGAGCAGCCTCGGGATGTTGGGCAGCTCCTTAAAATCTCCGCAGGGCAGGGCAGAGTCCGGCTGCCAAAATAACCCCGAGCCAATGAGCGCGGCCGGGGTGGAGCCAGCGCCGTGCGGGCAAAACAATTCTCAATGAGAGCCCGGCCTGGGAGCGCCGTGCCCGGGGCTGGTCCTGAAATCCCGGCTCTGATCGCTCGGGGAGGGCGGGATGCTGGAGCAGAGCGCGATTCCCTGACTGATCCTGAAATCCCAGCTCTGTTGGCTCTTTGAGGGCGGGATGCTGGAGCAGAGCGCGATTCCCTGACTGATCCTGAAATCCCAGCTCTGTTGGCTCTTTGAGGGCGGGATGCTGGAGCAGAGCGCGATTCCCTGACTGATCCCTGAAATCCCAGCGCTGTTGGCTCTTTGAGGGCGGGATGCTGGAGCAGAGCGCGATTCCCTGACTGATCCCTGAAATCCCAGCTCTGATCGCTCGGGGAGGGCGGGATGCTGGAGCAGAGCGCGATTCCCTGACTGATCCTGAAATCCCAGCGCTGTTGGTTCTTGGAGGGCGGGATGCTGGAGCAGAGCGCGATTCCCTGACTGATCCTGAAATCCCGGCTCTGATCGCTCGGGGAGGGCGGGATGCTGGAGCAGAGCGCGATTCCCTGACTGATCCTGAAATCCCAGCGCTGTTGGCTCGGGGAGGGCGGGATGCTGGAGCAGAGCGCGATTCCCTGACTGATCCCTGAAATCCCAGCGCTATTGGCCCAGGGAGGAGCCGGGATGCTGGAACAGAGCGCGATTCCCTGACCGATCCCTGAAATCCCAGCGCTGTTGGCTCTTTGAGGGCGGGATGCTGGAGCAGTGCGTGTTTCTCTGACTGATCCTGAAATCCCGCCGCTGTTCCCGCTCGGGGAGGGCGGGATGCTGGAGCAGAGGCTGATGAATTTTTCATGAGCGGCCACAACAGCAGCAGCAGCGGGAGCATCCTCCCGGGAGGAGCCGGGGCTTTGTGGCGGCGCTGCCGGATCCCGCGGCCGCTTGCCCGGGCCGTGAGCGGGGGCAGCTCCGCGC
Organism: Zonotrichia leucophrys gambelii; assembly: GCF_028769735.1. Lineage (NCBI taxonomy): Eukaryota > Metazoa > Chordata > Aves > Passeriformes > Passerellidae > Zonotrichia > Zonotrichia leucophrys. The sequence continues at coordinate 29,521,004 of NC_088178.1, forward strand.
TGGCCGCTCGGGGGATGCGCGGCCGCCGCTGAGCGCCCGCAGCGATGACGGCCAGGGAGCCTTCCCGGGAGCTCGGCACTGCCGAGGCCGAGGTGTACATCAGGACTTTCAAGGAGCAGATGCACCTGGAGCTGGAGCTGCCCAAGCTGCCCGGCAACAGACCCACGTCGCCAAAGATTTCTCCTCGCAGCTCGCCCAGGAACTCTCCCTGCTTTTTCAGAAAGTTGCTGGTGAATAAAAGCATCCGCCAGCGCCGTCGCTTCACGGTGGCGCACACATGGTAAGCCGTGCCGGGTTTAAACTGGGGGTGAAACTGGGTTTAAAACCAGCGGAGCTGTGGTTTGAAGTGGGGAGAGGGAGCGCGGATCCTCGGTGGGCTCTGCCGGCGGGGAATGGAGCAGGAAAGCAGCCGGGGGATGCTGAGCGCGGCGCCTCGGCCCTCGTTCGGCCGCCGCTCTCCGGGAGGAATCCAGCCCTTTATTCCCGGGAACAAAGGCAGCAGCCGGCAACTTTGCCAGGCGCCGTGTGGAGCTCCGGGGCTCCACTGCAGAGCCCAGGAATTCGGTGCAGAGCCCGGGAATTCATTTCATGACCTGTGAATGTATTTCGTAGCCCATTACTGCGTTTCAGAGCCGATGGAATTATTTCAGAGCTCATGAATTTATGACAGAGCCCAGAAATTGATCTCAGAGCCCATGATTTGATTTCAGAACACAGAAACTCATCTCAGAGCCCATGTATTGATTTCAGAACCCAGAAATTCATCTCAGAGCCCATGTATTGATTTCAGAACCCAGAAACTCATCTCAGAGCCCATGTATTGATTTCAGAACCCAGGAATTCATCTCAGAGCCCATGAATCCATTCCAGAACCCAGGAATTTGCGTCAGAGCCCATCAATTTGTTTCAGGACCTGTGAATTCATTTCAGGACCCAAGAATTTATTTCAGAGCCTGTGAATTCATTTCAGAGCCCAGGTATTTATTTCTGAGCCCGCCAGTTCATCTCAGAGCCCACCAATTCATTTCAGGCCCTGTGAATTGATTCCAGGACTCGTTCCTGAGCCCACGGATTCATCTCAGGACCCATGAATTCACCTCAGAACACATTTCAGAGCCCAGGAATTCATCTCAGAGCTCAGGAACTCAGAGCCTTCAGGGCACATTGTTTTCTTCACTCTCTCAGCTCAGGGTGATTGGAGCAGGGCACTCTCGGAGCTAAATCCTGGAAAAGGCTTGGAGACAGTTTTTGCTGGCTACAAATCTCTCTCTTTTCCACCTTTTTTTTCCCATGGGAATCCTGTCTGGGAGGCTTCTTTTCCCTCCCCACAAATCTCTAACCCCAAACAGTCAATTTGAGTGCCATTACAGCTGATTGGGGCTGCCTCTGAGGGTCACTTATCCTGCTTAAACCATAAACAGCCATCAAAAGATGAAATAAAATCCAGGAAAATCCATGAGGATCCCACTGATTCATTTCCTAAATTTCCTCTTGCAGGATCCACCTTTTAAATCCCAAAATATGCACCAGTTGAGTGTGGGAATTGAACCAGAAAACTTTGAGTTATGTGAATTTTTTAATCCTTCTTCACACAGCCATACATCCATTACTTTCCCATTCCTTTAGGAATCTGGAATCCTGCAGAATTCCTGCTTTTTTGTTTGTTGATTGGTTTTGGTTTGTTTTTTCTTTAAATCCAAGCAGTAATAACAACCTCAATCTGGTTATGAGCTGCAGCAGCTCCAGAGTGTTCATGGGGATTTTAATTGCTCAGAGTCGCTGGTGTTTGGGGTTATTCACATTAATTCCCTGGAACATCTGTCATGGAGCTCATCTGGTCCCAGCAGCCTATCCAGGGAAATGAGGGAAAGATGCTCCAGCTGGGAATTAGGGAGCAGGATGGGACCAGACTCAGCATCTGTGGTGTTCGGTGAAAAAAGGATTCAAATATTTCATTTGGAGATGGAACTTGGATCAACTCCTAAAGGAGGTGGGATCCCTCTAAATGGAAAAAAAGGAAGGTTTTCCACTCAGTTTTTAGGTGATTTGGAACTGTTTTAAGCTTAGATAAGAAAGAAATAAATGTAGGAATTAAGAAAATCACTCTGAAAATGTTCCGAGAATGTTGGAGTGTGAGCACACCCTCAACACAAACCCCACACCAAACCCAGCTGAAATCGAATTTAAATATTTCAATTAATTTTCAATGTTTCCCTGTGTTCCAGCATTTCCCTGGGGTGTCTGGAGGGGGTTCCCTGTGTGCTGCTGTGGGGTCCAGCTGAGCCCCTGGATGTGCTGGGGAATTCGGGGCTGGGATGAGGGCACAGCCTCACCTGTGCCCAGCCAAATGCCACTTACGTAAGGTGCCCTTTGCGGGGGCTGGGGAGGAATTGCCTCGGGAATAAATGGGCAGTGCCAAGCCAGGGAATCCATCCGTGCTGGATTTTATGGAATCTGTAACTTCCCCCAGTGAACTTCCTCACTCTGGGGGGGTAAATCAGCATTTTCACCACATTGATGCCGTTTTTTTGGGGGATCATCTGCTGCTTTTCCCTGTTTCCAGTTTTCTGCCTTCCCTCATTCCTCTTTCCCTTTGAAATTATGGCCTTTTCCAGACATTTTGCTGCTTTTCTGACAGTACATGGCAATTCCCTCCTCCTGCTGGTGCTGATGGAATCTGTGCCACCACAGGCTGCTCCCATATCCAGACACATCTTGCCCAGAAAAATAAGGAAAGCAATATTGAGGTTTGTTTTTATTTAGAATAAGGCCACGATTCAAGTGTTTCCATGATCCAAATGATTCTTTTCCTCAGGGAAAGGCTGTTCCCACTGTGTTCACCACAGCGACCTCCAGACCTGGGCCAGCCTCATCCCTGCCTGCTCCAAACCCTGCATCCCATCTCCAAATGCTTCATTCCCATTAAAAAAAACTGCATAAAACCTCTGTAAAACCTTCTGCTTTGGGGTTTTCCTCCACCAGCATCCACCAGGCTCATTCCTGACTTGCATTTTGCAGTTCGGCCTCGGAGATCCCAGAATTCCAAATGCTCCTTCTTCCTTTGATAATTCCCTTCGCATCCCTGGGTGCATTTTTGGGATTTTGTGGGGAAAAAGGCAGGCAGAAGCCATGGAAATTGTGGACATGGCGAATTTCCTTTGGAGTGACCGGAGATCCCACAGTCTGCTCTCCCTCACCCCATCCAGACCTTGAGGAACCCAAAGGAATCATTTTAAAAAACATCTTTGACTTTTACACCTCTTCCATCTTGTTTTTGCCAAGCAAGAACTTCAAATCATCCATTTTACCCCCAAAGCAAGGTCCTTGACAGCAATGCTTGGAAGATCCCAAAGTTCAGTCTTTTCCAAGTGCACTCATTCCTTTGTTTTGCTGGATTTAGCCTCAAAATTAGAAATAGTTCCTCAAGGCCAAGTTGGACAGGCTTGGAGCAACTTGAGATAGTGGGAAGTGTCCCTGCTCATGGGAATGGGATGAGATTTAAAATCCCTTTGAACCCAAACCATCCTGGAATTCCCTGAATATTTCTCCAACCTAAATCAGTTATTCCATTTTTATTTATTCAGGCTCTGGTGAGCTTTTAAAGAAGGGATTTCTACAATATGATGTTGATTGTCTTTTCTTAATTAAGATTTTTGTGGATTTTTCCCAAATGATTTCACATTTAGCTTCATTAATTTAATAATTACCTGTTATCTCATGGAGGAAGAAAATACAGAACAGAAATTAAATTTTAGGAAATTTTGCTCTGCTTTTTCTCTTGGCTATCCCTGAGTGCAGCTAAAACACAGCCAGCAAATTGCTTTTCCAAAATATAATATCAAATAAAAATAATTTTATTTTAAATCCATCCTTTTTTTTTTAAAACATGGTCTGTTTTCGTGGCCCAACAATCTCCCCTGGAGGAATTCAGGGAGTTAAATAAGAAGGCACAATCCAGTTGAGACTTTTCCAAGCCTGGTGAGTAACAACGGAGCTCTTGAATTCCTGGAAGCTGCAAAATCCCATGGAGGCGGATGGAAATGATCCAGTTGTTGTGTTGGCTTTTGGTTTGTGATCATGGAATGGTGCTTCAGAAAGATGGAATTTTGGAGAGTATTTACTTGGAATTGCTGAGGAGAACAGGAGTTGATAAGACCCAGGAATTTCTCCAGTGTTTAGGTGGTGGTGGAATTGATAAGATCTGTTCATTTCTCCAGAGGTTTGTTGCTGATGGAAATTATAAAATCCATTAATATCTCCGGTGGAGGAGCTCAGGTGCTCCTGGTGGGTCACTGGAATTGAAAAGATCCATGAATTTCTCCAGGGGTTTGGTGCTGGTGGAATTGAAAAGATCCATGAATTTCTCCAGGGGTTTGGTGCTGGTGGAATTGAAAAGATCCATGAATTTCTCTGGAGGTTTGGTGCTGGTGGAATGGATAAGATCCATGAATTTCTCTGGAGGTTTGGTGCTGCTGGAGGAGCTCAGGTGCTCCTGGTGGCTCCCATTCATGGATAAGATCCATGAATTTCTCCAGAGGTTTGGTGCTGGTGGAATTGATAAGATCCATGAATTTCTTCAGAGGTTTGGTGCTGGTGGAGGAGCTCAGGTCCTCCTGGTGGCTCCCATTCATGGATAAGATCCATGAATTTCTCCAGAGGTTTGGTGCTGGTGGAATTGATAAGATCCATGAATTTCTTCAGAGGTTTGGTGCTGATGCAATTGATAAGATCCATGAATTTCCCCAGAGGTTTGGTGCTGGTGGAGGAGCCCAGGTGCGCTTGATGGCTTCCATTCTTGGATAAGATCCATTAATTTCCCCAGATGTTTGGTGCTGGTGGAGGAGCTCAGGTGCCCCTGGTGGCTCCCATTCAGGGATAAGATCCATGAATTTCTCAGGAGGTTTGGTGCTGGTGGAATTGAAAAGATCTGTGAATTTCTCCAGAGGTTTGGTGCTGGTGGAGGAGCTCAGGTCCTCCTGGTGGCTCCCATTCAGGGATAAGATCCATGAATTTCTCCAGGGGTTTGGTGCTGCTGGAGGTGCCCAGATGCCCCTGGTGGCTTCCATTCTTGGATAAGATCCATGAATTTCTCCAGGGGTTTGGTGCTGGTGGAGGAGCTCAGGTGCTGCTGGTGGCTCCCATTCATGGATAAGTTCCATGAATTTCTCTGGAGGTTTGGTGCTGGTGGAATTGATAAGATCCATGAATTTCCCCAGAGGTTTGGTGCTGCTGGAGGAGCTCAGGTGCTCCTGGTGGCTCCCATTCATGGATAAGATCCATGAATTTCTCCAGAGGTTTGGTGCTGGTGGAATTGAAAAGATCCATTAATTTGCCCAGAGGTTTGGTGCTGGTGGAGGAGCTCAGGTGCTGCTGGTGGCTCCCATTCAGGGATAAGATCCATGAATTTCTCTGGAGGGTTGGTGCTGCTGGAGGTGCCCAGGTGCCCCTGGTGGCTCCCATTCATGGATAAGATCCATGAATTTCTCCAGAGGTTTGGTGCTGGTGGAATTGATAAGATCCATGAATTTGCCCAGAGGTTTGGTGCTGGTGGAGGAGCTCAGGTCCTCCTGGTGGCTCCCTGGAATTGATAAGATCCATGAATTTCTCCAGGGGTTTGGTGCTGGTGGAATGGATAAGATCCATGAATTTCTCTGGAGGTTTGGTGCTGCTGGAGGTGCCCAGATGCCCCTGGTGGCTCCCATTCATGGATAAGATCCATGAATTTCTCTGGAGGGTTGGTGCTGGTGGAATGGATAAGATCCATGAATTTCTCCGGAGGTTTGGTGCTGCCGGAGGTGTCCCTGGTGGCTCCCTGTGCCACCCCTGGTGTCCCGCTCTGCTGGGCTGGCCCTGCCCAGCGCTGCCATCCCAAAGCCAAGCTCTCCTGGCCACCTTCTGCCAGGATTTGGCCTGGAGGAGCTGACTCCTGCTTTTCAGGCAGGCCCAGTGTCTGTCGCTGGTGCTGGGTGATCCCAGAGGTCTTTCCCACCCTCGGGGATTCCGAGGTTTTTCGGGATGTGCTGCTGGAGCCGTTCCCGCTGCGCTCCGTTTTTAGCAGGATGCGTTCCCATATCCCAGTGTTGGAAACACCCTTGGCTGTGCTTTGATGAGCTGCTCTGCTTGTGTTTCTCACCCTCTGTTGATGTGATTTCGAGCTTCTTTTCCCAGTTTGGAAAAAAGCAGGATGATTCTGCTGCTTCCAGCAGTTCCTCTTCCAGGCTGGGGCTGGGATTGGATGCGCTGTGTTGCTCAATTCTCCACTGAAAGTTCCAGGAGAAACAAACTGAAGGGAGTAGGGAAAAGCATGGGGGGGAAACCAGAAGGTTCCTCACTTTTTGTCAGCTGAGCGTGTTCTCCCATCTGTCTCCATCTCCAAGGAGAATTCCTCAGCACTTGGAGGGGGGATCGCGAAGGACACGGAGGTGAGCAGGAGACACAAACAGGCCCACACAACAACCACCGAGCCAGCTGTGCCATCCCTGCATCTGCTCTCTCCAGGGAAATTGGCTCCCAGCCCTGGCTGAGTCCATGGCAAACAGAAAGGAGCAACTTCCTTCATCCCCCGGCCACACATGGGGGAAAAGATGGTGTTAAATAGTGCCCAGCTGTTCAGAATTCCAGCAAAACACAGCAGGTCCTAGAGTTTGATAGATTCAGCCATGCCCTGGGAAGGGGAGACTGGAAGGCAGCAGATTCCTTCTCAGAGAAATTGTTTCTGGAGTTTTAATATCTTTAAGTCAATTTGAACGCCTTTAAATAAGTTTAAATCCCTTTAAATAAAAGTTTTGGTGCTTGCATGTCCAAATCTCAGAGGAATAAGCATTCCCAGAGGATCCCTGGTGGCTGAGGCCTGCGTGGAGAATCCCTGGTCTCCAACCCTCACACGTGGGCTCAACTGAAGTGAAATTTTCTGTAGCAAAAGTGTTTCTCCAGGAGGTTTTCCTGCTGGCTTTGGCTTTGTTGGAAGTGTTGATGTGTGGAGCTTCCCTCGTGGCAGCATCCCCACGTTCAGGCTGTGTTTTTGGGATGTTCACTTCCCACATTCGGGCTGTTTTTGGGATGTACGCTTGGCTCCTCCCGGGCTCCTCTTGGCTGCCAGGACAGACTGTGGCAGACTCATTCCTGGTTTATCATCCTTTAGGCACTGTGGGTTGGCTTCGCTGCACATCTCCACATTCCTTGATCCTTTTTTGGGGGTTTTTTTGGTTGTTTTTTAGCTTTTTTGGTTCTGAATAATCCCAGTGTTTTACTCGAATTGTCTGGCATCACCTCAGGGGTTCCACAGGGATCAGAGGAAATCATGAAACCAGGAGGGTTTGGGATGAGAGGGACCTTAAAACTCATCCCATCCATGGCCAGGAACACTTTCCACCATCCCAGGTTGCTCCAGGCCATCTCCACCACTGCCCTGGGCAGCCTTTTCCCATGGATCACAGCCCTTTCCATGGAAAATTACCCAGATATCCCACCTAAACATCAGCTCTGCTCCTGTCCCTGTTCCCTGACCCCCAAGCTGTCCCCTCCTGTCAGGGAGCTCTGCAGAGCCAGAAGATCCCACTGATCCCTCCTTTTCTCACATTGTTTTTTTCCTAGGATTTTCTGTATATTCTTAAAATGTTTTGTACTGCAGCTCTGTTTCCAGAAGCTTTAATGAACCCTGCAGGTAAGAACTGCAGAATGATGGATGACTTCATTAGCTGGAAGTTGCCTTCCCTACCAATAACAGAAAATTAGCTTTTCTGTGTTATTGGATCTGTTATTCCTGAGCTAACTGCAGGAGCTGAGCCTGGAATATTTCGGAGCCCATTCCACAAAAATGAGGTTTAAGAGGACTCAGAACATTCAAAGGCATCCAGTCCTTGTAGCTTCAAAGGTATTTTGAGATTTCTGTCCCTTAAAGCACCATAGAAGTCAAATGATGTGTTATTAATTAGAGCTGTTAATGCAGCAAACCTTGGGAACGTGGACAACGCTCCCTGGGATTCCAGGCTGGAATTCTGGGCTGTCTGTGCAGGGCCAGGGGTTGGACTGGATGATCCCTGTGGGTTCCTGTGGTGCCCCAGGATTTTATCCTGCTTGGATAAACAGTCCTCTTGCTTATCTAGGGATTCTTTTTATTCTGTGGTTTTTTCCTGAGGAAGATGGAAAAAGAATGGAAAAGCATCACATATGAAAGGTGGAATTTTGAGATGGGGTTGACAAGGAGCATGGGACAAGGCAAGAGAGAAAGGGAGAAGGGCAAGTAAATCCAGGTCTGGTGCTGTTCATACATCCTAAAATCTTAGGAAAATAAGGAAAATTCATGGCATGAGAAATTCATGTTCCTCATCCTTCCTTATCTTCCAGACCTGGGAATTTATCCTGGGATTGCTGGTGGATATCGGAGTGCTGGGCAGCATTTTAAATTTGAGTTTTTCCTTAGTGGCTGACTGAGGGAGGAAAGTTTTGAAAGCAAGTGGTAATTATAGAAGTGGGATCACCATAAATTAATGATGGCAAGGGCTGGGTATCCGGCTGTTTTCCAAAGCTCTCTCTTGTCCTTAGGGAATGTGTCCTTTTAAATCTGGACGGTCAGACTGGCTCCCTTAGCAGGCTGTGGATGGGGGTCAGGGCTGGGACAGGAGCACCAATGGCCCTGTGCCATCTCCCCCATGGGCTGAGCTGCTTCCAGCTGCTGCTGGGCTCAGTGTTCCCCTTTTCCAGGAGTTTTCTGGTGGATTGAACCCCCGGATCCATTTGTAAACAAACTCATGGAGAGGTCACAGCCTGTTCATAAATTATGGCTCTGGGTTTGGTACCGTTGGATATCGATTTCTTCTGGAGCCTCCTTCAGCTCCACAGGAGATGGATAAAAGCAGCAAATGGATTTCTGAGGCAGAGCCAGGGACAGCATTTATGGATTTGGTTTTCCTGTCCAAGACAACTGGGAGCAAAGGAGGAATTATGTCCCCACCACAAAAATAAAGCTCAAAACCCTCAGACAACTCCATTGTGTGTAAGTGATATTTGGCAGACCAACATCCATGGATTTGGAGAGGAGTCCATGAGGAACAATCCTGCTGGCTCAGGAGATTTCCTGAGATCCAGGTGATCCCATTGGGATGTGGCAAAGGAGGAACAAGAGGGACAAGGTGGGACGGGATGGAGAAGATGCCCATGGAATGAGAGCTGGGGTGATGAGCAGCCCCCACTCGTACAAACCCGATCTGGAAGGGTTTCCCTGGGGTCCAGGGTCCTGGCAAGCTCCAGCCTGGGATCCAGACTCAGCTGCTGGCATTTTTTCCAGCTTTTTCTTCCCTATAAACACAAGGTTCTCTTCTCCCACCCTGCCTCCAGCAACAACACCTTCCCCGGTCGCCCAGACTTCAGCCCTTGGTTTTTCTAGCAGAGGTTGATGGAAATCTGTTCTGCTGCACTTCCAGGCTGCCTCCAGAAGGAAGGAGAGAAATCCTGAAACGCTGAAATGTCAGCCTTTGCTATTTTTACAGCCTTTCCCAGGAAGCAGCTCCGGCTGTGCCGTCTGCATCCCGGTCGGGATCCGCTGGTTATCCCTGTTTGCCTTGGCCTCGTCAGTTGTTGTTTTACAGGGCAAAAAGCTGTTGTGGCAAATTGGAAATGCCTCAGTTGGTCAGCCCGGGGTGAGCGGAATGGGAATAATCCTCAGCTTGCACTGAGGATTATTCTTGCAACTAATTGTTGGAGCTCATCAGGAGCTTTGGGGAGCAGCCTTGAACCTTTGCGTTGGGATTTGGTGGGTTTGAATTGTGTGAATCACAGAATGCTGGGGTGGTTTGGGTTGGGAGGGAGCTTAAAGCTCATTCCATGGGCAGGGACACCCCCCAGGATCCCAGGATGCTGATCCAGCCTGTCCTTGAACAATCCCATGGACAGCCCACACCACTGGGATCCCTTGGCAACAAGAACCAGGTCTCCAAGGAAGGGTGAGGAAAAAACATGAGGGCTCTGTGGGATGGAAATCCCTCCTGAGAGGTTGTTTTGTGGGGTTTGCTTCTATTGTTGGGAATTCACTTTTCCCCACTAACAACCTTTGACAGGGAGCGCTCGGAGTCACCTCCAGCTGCGCTTGAGGTGGGCTCAGATCAGCTAAAATTCATTAAAAGGACTTCAATCAACGTTAATCACAAAGCAAACCTTGAAAAATGTTGTGAATTAAGCTCGTGGGCCTATTGTGTAATAACAGATGGAAAAATGAGGAATTCTCCTCGTGGGCTGGGCTGACAATTGGATTTGTCAGAGAAGTCCTGTTGATCCTGATCTGGATCACTCATCCCCATCACTTCTGTCACTGGACATCATTCACACTCAAACACCATTCACACTCACATTTCAGACCAGTCTTTTTATTAATTTTGCTGTTAATTAACTTATTTTCTCTTGCTGTTCAAATCTCCAAAGCACAATTAAATGGAAAACCAGGATTTGCTTCAGTGCTGAGAGGTGGGAGAGGAACATCAATGGTGGGGCTCGTTCTTAGGGGTCTTTTCCAACATTTCTGGTTCTGGGATTTTAAGGAGCAGGAGATAATCAAGCACAATAATTATAACTGCTTTATTAATGATGTAAATAATGAGGATGGAAACAAGCTCAGAAATGTTTGGGGCTGATGTTTTAAACACTCATTTAGAGTTTTGTGCATGGCAGTATGAGGGAAATATCCACAAATGTCGAAGAGGTGGAATTTATGAGTTAAAATTTACAAAACTTGACTGGACAGTCAGAACTGGTGTGAACTGGAGAGGTCAAACTGGAGATTCAAATCTCAGGCATTTCGTTGTCTCTTGGTTGGGTTTTGCATTTATTTAGTGATTCCTGCTGTTTTATTGTTAAAAATCTAATTTTTGCGTTGTTAGGATAAATTGCTGGGCTAAACCAGCTCTTGGCTTATTTCTGATTTCTGTAAATGAAGGCAAAGAGAAAGGAACTGGAATTATTCAGTGCTTCAAAGCAAACACTCCTGTCACAGAGAAAAAATGTGGGTCTTTGTTGGGGCCGAGCCATTTGTCAGTGAGGGGAGACTCAGACACTCAGTATGAGTGATAAGCAAATTCCGTTTATTGAAGAGAGCATCAGACACTTATACAGCAAATAATGAGCTTATGAATATTCTGTAAGCTAAGCAATCTATTGGTTAAACTATACCATCAACTCTTCCTCATTCCTTAGGGGTTCCATGTCTCTTTTCTCATGCCTCTTTCACTGTTTGTTATCCTACCACAGCTAGGCCCAAGGACACTGCTATCTTGCAGGTGCCGGACTTGGAATTAGCCATGGTTTTGTACTTTTCCATTTTCTAGCAGCTAAATTCCCAACATGCTCCCTGTGCAAGCAGCGAGCGGTGACACAAACCGGCAATGGCATCGCCCCGGGCACATCAGCCCCTGTCGGCCGCATTGGATTCCGCAAGGATAACATGCCGAGCTCCAGTTCTGCTTTCGCTTCCATTCATGGCTCAAGGAAAGGGAAGAGAAGAAACTGAAACAGGTTATTAAATGTGGCTTTTAGCCCGGGATCACTCCAGGCAGAAGGCAGGATGCCTTAAGGAATATCTGGGAGGGAAATGCGGTGTTTAGAGAGAAAAATAGAATATTTAATGTGGTTTTGTTCAGTTTAAAACGACTGGGGGCTTGGGGAGAGCATTTGGCTAAATAGCTGATGAATAATTCAGGGTCACTAATTTAGGAACTCTGTCATAGAGACTAAAATTCATCGGTTTTGGCTGTAAACAAAGAGAACAAACACCCAGCATTTAACTAAACAGCAAATTCCGGGGTTGAAGCCTGTGGACCTTTGAAGGGCACCAGCTCTTGGCTGAGAGAGGCACAATTTAATTAGCATGGATTTTTGTTGTAGTCAATATTAAAACCTCTCCCCAGAAGCTGTAATTCCAATTCCACGAGTTTATATTCCTAAAGCTCCAGGATTTATGGGGAGGAAAGTTCGGATCCAAGCACACAGGGGGGGTTTCAGGAGCTCCATCTTCACCCCATAATTCCATGGAATGCTTTTGTTGATCCCAATATCTGAGGCCTGTTTGATGCTGTCCCTCTGCCAGGCCTGATCCAGAGCTGGAAAACAAAGGGGAGGATGTTCCCTGGTGAGCTCGCAGCCTTAATTAACACGATTAACAAATACAATTACCACAGAGAAAGGTTAAAAAGAGACAGGAGAGATAAAAGCAAATCTCCGAGAGGGACAAGAATGAACGCAGGGATATCCGTGTTCCATCCTGGGAGCAGCAGCCACCATCCAGATGCTTTTCCCAGCTCCAAGTGCCCCATTTCCATCCTGGGTCTCTTGATCTGCGTTGGCAGGAGTTGAAATGCTGCATTTCAAAGGCAAAGGAAGAATTCCTGAGACTTGGAGAACACAGGAGTGTAGCGTGTGTCACCTTTCCAGGCAGATGCTTCTGAGGCACTGGGGATTTACAGGAATGCAGAAATCTCCAGAAAATGTTCCTTGGACTTGGAAATAACCCTTTAGTTCCCATCCCAGTGTCATCACAGGTTAGGGAATTTCGCGATGTTCCCATTGATAAATAACCCTTTATTTTCCATTCCAGTCTGATCCCGGTGTAGGGAATTTCGCGATGTTCCCATTTCCTGATGTTCCCATTGATAAATAACCCTTTAGTTCCCATTCCAGTCTGATCCCGGTGTAGGGAATTTCATGATGTTCCCATTTCCTGGTGTTCCCAGTGACAAATAACCCTTTATTTCCCATTCCAGTGTGATCCCAGAGTAGGGAATTTCGCGATGTTCCCATTGATAAATAACCCTTTAGTTCCCATTCCAGTGCCATCCCAGTGTAGGGAATTTCGCGATGTTCCCATTTCCTGATGTTCCCATTGATAATTAACCCTTTATTTTCCATTCCAGTCTGATCCTGGTGTAGGGAATTTCATGATGTTCCCATTTCCTGATGTTCCCATTGATAAATAACCCTTTATTTCCCATTCCAGTGTGATCCCAGAGTAGGGAATTTCGCGATGTTCCCATTGATAAATAACCCTTTAGTTCCCATTCCAGTCTGATCCCAGAGTAGGGAATTTCATGATGTTCCCATTTCCTGATGTTCCCATTGATAAATAACCCTTTAGTTCCCATTCCAGTGCCATCCCAGTGTAGGGAATTTCATGATGTTCCCATTTCCTGATGTTCCCAGTGACAAATAACCCTTTATTTCCCATTCCAGTGTGATCCCAGGGTAGGGAATTATCTGATGTTCTCATTTGGGAATCCTGTAGCTTGTAAGAATTAAGGGGATGCTCCTGCTCCAAGGGAGAACTGCTCCAAAAATCCCAGTAATTTTACCAAATGATCAGGACTACTCATATTTAGAAAATACAGCAATCTAGAATTTTTTTTTAATAATCCACACTTCTGTTCTACATTTCATTCCATTATTCCTGGTAATACTTTCATCTTTTACCACTCTACGATGATTTTTTTTTTTGTATTAATACCTGCAAACAAATGTTGGCAATCTGTATAACTAGTTTAGCTAAAAGAGGGCTGTTTACAAAAGAAAAGTAGTGATTACTTAGAATTTCAGAGCTGTCCCTTCAGTGGCCATTTTTGGGACAGACATCTTCAAATCCCATTTTCCTTGATATTTGCTGCTCCAGCAGCGGCTTTGGGGTATAATTTTATGGATTTGTTTATTTAGATGAGTTGGGGTTTTTTTCTGAGGCTCTTTCCTGTGGATCTGGGAGGATTTTGTGGTGCAGAATCGATCGGTGCAGCCCCAGGCTCTGAATTAAACTGATGTGAGATCTGTGACTGGTTTTGTCACCAATAATTCCTGCCTTGAGCAGGATATTAAAGAGGACAAATGAACACAAAACAAAGCCACCGCCAACCACATGGGTTTTATTTCACTTCCTGAATGTTCAATTAATTGTTGACAGAGATTTTTGGGGTAGATTGGGTTGGGGCTGTAAATTAAGCTTCTGTGGGTTTGTTTTGCATGCAGGGGAAGATCCTGCCCGATTTGAAAAGGTCACCACTGTTAATCATTTCAGGAAGGCAGGAAAATATTCCAGTAATGACTCAACTGAAAGGAATAACCAAGATTAAAAGCTTCTTAGTGCTTAATAAGTGGGATCTTGATTAATTCATGCTTTTGTGACAAAGGTTGGATTATCGAGCTGAAAAATATCTTTTTTTTGGGGGGGATGTTGTTTGGCTTTAGGGTTTTTGGCTTGATTCTGCAATTAAAAAATTGGAGATCAATGAGAAGAAGGAATAACAGGTACCAGGTGCAGCCAGTCCTGATCTGGAACTGTCCCAAATGTATTTTCCAGGAGATCGTTTGGGGATGGGAGAATTGTCCCAGGTCTCATAGGAACGAGATCCTGTTTTCATTCTCAGGCTCTCCTTTATTTGTCAGTGGTTTTAGTCATCCTTTCAGCACCACAAAGTGATTGTTGGAAAGGATCCATCACATTTCCATAGAGCTTGGGATTTATGTTAAATAGGATGTATGGATGTAATACAAATAGAGAATTGATCATCTTTGAAGGCATTCAGAGTTACTTGTTCTTGGTTTCCTTCCCCTCACCCCAAAATCTGGGATTCCTGGCTAAATACCGAAGAATTTATCATCATAATATTAACTTATTGTAGTTTTTATTATCTGCCTTGTGTTTAAATATATTTTTAATACACCAAATTATCAGGACTACTCATATTTAGAAAATACAGCAATCTAGAATTTTTTTTTTAATAATCCACACTTCTGTTCTACATTTCATTCCATTATTCCTGGTAATACTTTCATCTTTTGATTTTTTCCTTTTTTTTTTTTTTTTTTTTTGTATTAATACCTGCAAACAAATGTTGACAATCAGTATAACTAGTTTAGCTAAAAGAGGGCTGTTTTCTTATCTTAATCCTTCTGTGTTCTAATCCCAGGGGGGTTTTATGCTGGTGTTTTATGTCCTTTCAAACCCATCTCATTTCTCACACAACATTTCAGGTGTGAGCAGTGAATTTCCGTGCTTGGAGTGTCCCTGTTGTGCTAATTTCTCCTGCTAAACGAGGGAATTTGGAATGCTTCAGACACATGATCCAAAGAATCCAATTTCATCCCAGGGTCCTGCTGCTCTTGCATCTCTCTAATGCATTTTCCTGCAGACAATTTGTTTAGCTGAGGATTTAATCAGCTGGAACATCTATTTTTGATCCTGCTTTTACCAGGCCTGGCCTCATAGGGAGTGGATGAATTTGCGCTCAAGCTGAGGTGAAAAATGTCACATTTCTAATCTTGTGTCTAGTTTTTAGAATGATGAGGTGCATCTTCATATTTTTCAGTGTTTTCAGGGCCCTGGCTGGAGCTTTTAAAGCATTTTCCCTCCTGTCACTGCCCTAATCCTTGGCTGAACTGGTTTGGATTGGTGGGACACGTGTGGGGCTCCTTGGATTTGCGTTCCCTGCAGCAGATTAATCCCCAGGCCATCAAGCTGGAGTCTCCTGAGGACAGAGCAGGAGGAATTTTCTGTGTGGACGTTTCTGGATTTCAGGGGCCCCACCACCCTCCAGGAGGTGGCTGCTGTCCCTGTCCCCTTGTCCCTTTGGGGTCCCAGTGGGGTGAGAGTGCCAGGGAAGGGCCAGCGCTGTCCAGTGAGGCCTTAGGATTTTGGCTTTTCTGTTTTTCTGTATTTGTGATCCTGCACAACTCTAAACTCCATATTCAGCGTGAGCTGCTGCTGTGAGCATCCCATTTTGGGCAGACACAACAATTCCTCTCCAGGCCTGGCAATCAGGGGCTCCTCACTGCCTCAGGCCCCAGAGAGGGAAACAAAAATGAGTTGGGGGCAGCAAACTTGGGGTAAATTATTTCATTACCTGAAGCTGTAATTGGGAGATTAACCCCCAATATGCAAATGGACCAAACTTATAAAAGTGTGAAAACCTCCGACCCATGGTCCATTTTGGGTGTAGTCCCTGGGGGGCTTTGTCTGCCCGAGATGTACCTGAAGGCCCTGAGAAATGGAAACAAAAGTGAATTAGGGGGAGCAAACTTGGGGTGAATGACTTCATTACCTGAAGCTGTAATTGGGAAATTAACCCCCAATATGCAAATGGACCAAACTTATAAAAGTGTGAAAACCTCTGTCCTGTGGTCCATTTTGGGTGTAGTCCCTGGGAGGCTTTGTCTGCCCTAGATGTACCTGAAGGCCCCTCCATGAACAGAACTGCTTTTTATTCCCTTAATTTTGGAGTGGCTCTTGGCTCCCCTGGGATTTCACCGGAGATCCCTCAGGTGCAGGGGTTGGGGTTTGGGGTTTGGGATGATTTGGGGCGCTCTGGATGGGGGGAAGAGCAGCTCCAGAGGGGTTTGTGTCCAGAGGGACAGCGGGAGAGGAGATGGAGCAGGGAAGGGAGGCTGGTGGCAGGGGGAGGGAGCCACACTTAAACAGGATTTCACTTTAGGGGAAACGATTTTAAACAGGGTTAGATTGGGGATTTTGGGAACCTGGGAGAGTGGGGAGGCCCTGGTATGAATTTCCCTGGAATGAATTTCCCAGAGAAGCCATGGCCGGATCCCTGGGGTGCCCAAGGCCAGGCTGGAGCACCCTGTGATGGTGGGAGATGTCCCTGCCACGGCACGGGTGGCACTGGGTGGGCTTTGAGCTCCTAACTCATCCCAGCTTGTGTTTGTAGGGGTTTTTTTTGGGTTTTCTGTTCCTGGCAAACCAATTTTCCAGGGCACCACGCTGTGTTTGAGGCAGGAGCAGACACAATGCAGCAATTACATCCAAAAATGTGTAGGTTCATCTGCTGCCTTTAATTGGGTTTTGGTGCCTTAATAAGCCCCCCTGTGGATAATTCTGTGGAAAAGTGCAGTGTGATCGCTTTATTTCTTCATTCTCAAAATGTCTTTGTAGGGAACCTGTGATTCTTGGCAGTGTTTTGGATTTTGGAGAGCTGGATTTTATGAGTTTGGGAAAACAATTTCCAGTTTCCTTCATTTAATGCATTAAATTTTAATGGCTGAAAATATCCATAGGGCGTCCTGACAGAGCACAAGTGAAAATTGTTCCAGTTTTGTTGTTGAAATAAGAATTGGAAATTTAGCCACTCCAAATTTTGAGTTGTTGAGTGATTGAGGGTAGTTGATCTGATAAAAATGAGGCTGAAACCCAGGAATTTCCAACATAAATCCCAATTCTTTGTTTTGCTTGCAGCACAAATTGGCCAAGGATTCTTTTCCATGCCTGTGGGTGAGTTCTGAACTCAGCACAGCATGAGGGGAACCTGCAGTTTCCAGGAAATGTTTCATTCTTAACTTCCTATATTATGCATGTTCACAGCCATCCCATTCATTCTTTTGGGATTTCAGTCGTTTTTCCCTAATGGAATCAATAATGTTGCAGATAGAAATTCTTTGTATCTGTGTGGTCAGGGTTTGTGGGCAGTGAGTGTGTCTGGTTTGTTGTTTTCCTGTCAAAACCATGGAAAAAAGGTTTGTGGAAGCTTTCTTTGACCTACCCCAAATTCCCAGGCTCTGGTGGAAATTATGATGGGAAAAAGGAGGGAAAGGATGTGGAATTTGGAGATTTCTGCCTCCTCTTGGCTGCTGATCATACCCAGAGTGGGGAATTTCCTCTTCTTGGGGGAGTGACCATCCCATTGCTGGGATTTTGGAGTGACCATTCCATTGTAGGGATTTTGGAGTGACCATCCCACTGTTGGGATTTTGCAGTGACCATCCATTGTTGGGATTTTGGGGTGACCATCCCACTGCGATTTTGGAGTGACCATCCCATTGTTGAGATTTTGGAGGAATGACCATCCCACTGTTGGGATTTTGGAGTGACCATCCCATTGTTGGGATTTTGGAGTGACCACCCATTGCTGGGATTTTGGAGTGACCACCCATTGTAGGGATTTTGCAGTGACCATCCATTGCTAGGATTTTGCAGTGACCACCCATTGTAGAGATTTTGGAGTGACCACCCATTGTAGGGATTTTGCAGTGACCACCCATTGTTGGGATTTTGGAGTGACCATCCATTGTAGGGATTTTGGGGTGACCATCCATTGTAGGGATTTTGGAGTGACCATCCCATTGTAGGGATTTTGCAGTGACCATCCCATTGTAGGGATTTTGGAGTGACCATTCCATTGTAGAGATTTTGCAGTGACCATCCCATTGTAGGGATTTTGGAGTGACCATCCCATTGTTGAGATTTTGGAGAAATGACCATCCCACTGTTGGGATTTTGCAGTGACCATCCCATTGTAGGGATTTTGGAGTGACCATCCCATTGTTGGGATTTTAGAGTGACCATCCATTGTTGGGATTTTGGAGTGACCATCCCATTGCTGGGATTTTGGAGTGACCATCCATTGTTGGGATTTTGGAGGAATGACCATCCCACTGTTGGGATTTTGGGGTGACCATCCCATTGTAGGGATTTTGGAGTGACCATCCATTGCTAGGATTTTGCAGTGACCATCCATTGCTGGGATTTTGGAGTGACCATCCCACTGTTGGGATTTTGGGGTGACCACCCATTGCTGGGATTTTGGAGTGACCATCCATTGCTGGGATTTTGGGGTGACCATCCCATTGTAGGGATTTTGCAGTGACCATCCATTGCTGGGATTTTGGAGTGACCATCCCATTGTAGGGATTTTGGAGTGACCATCCCACTGTTGGGATTTTGCAGTGACCATCCATTGTAGGGATTTTAGAGTGACCATCCCATTGTTGGGATTTTGGAGTGACCATCCCATTGCTGGGTATTTGCAGTGACCACCCATTGTAGGGATTTTGCAGTGACCATCCATTGCTGGGATTTTGGAGTGACCATCCCATTGTTGGGATTTTAGAGTGACCATCCATTGCTGGGATTTTGGAGTGACCATCCATTGCTGGGATTTTGGAGATACCATCCCGTTGTAGGGATTTTGCAGTGACCATTCCATTGTAGGGATTTTAGAGTGACCATCCATTGCTGGGATTTTGGAGTGACCATCCCATTGTAGGGATTTTGCAGTGACCATCCCATTGCTGGGATTTTGGAGTGACCACCCATTGTAGGGATTTTGCAGTGACCATCCCACTGTTGGGATTTTGGAGTGACCATCCCATTGTAGGGATTTTGGAGTGACCATCCATTGCTGGGTATTTGCAGTGACCATCCCACTGTTGGGATTTTGGAGTGACCATCCATTGTTGGGATTTTGGAGTGACCATCCCATTGCTGGGTATTTGCAGTGACCACCCATTGTAGGGATTTTGGAGTGACCATCCCATTGTTGGGATTTTAGAGTGACCATCCATTGCAGGGATTTTGCAGTGACCATCCCATTGCTGGGATTTTGGAGTGACCACCCATTGTAGGGATTTTGGAGTGACCACCCATTGTAGGGATTTTGCAGTGACCATCCCATTGCTGGGATTTTGGAGGAATGACCATCCCACTGTTGGGATTTTGCAGTGACCATCCATTGCTGGGATTTTGGAGTGACCACCCATTGTAGGGATTTTGCAGTGACCATCCCATTGTAGGGATTTTAGAGTGACCATCCATTGCTGGGATTTTGCAGTGACCATCCATTGTTGGGATTTTGGGGTGACCATCCATTGCTGGGATTTTGGAGTGACCATCCATTGCTAGGATTTTGCAGTGACCATCCATTGCTGGGATTTTGCAGTGAGCATCCCATTGTTGGGATTGTGGAGTGACCACCCATTGCTGGGATTTCGGAGATACCATCCCGTTGTTGTTTTCCGTGGGGTTTTGGCGCCCTGTGCGGACACCTGCCAGGTGGAGCTGCTCTGTGTCAGGCCCAGCTGGCAGCTGTGGCGGTTCTGGCAGCCAGCAGAGATTGTTTTCCCCATTATTCCAGGCCGTTCATGGCTGATTTTGCCCTTTGAGGAGCATGACTGCTCGATGATTCACGGCTGCGTTCGCGGAGGCATTCCAGCAAGGAATCACAGCCACGCCGCTCCCCTTGCTGCTTGTTTACTGCAGCAAACATCCAGAACACAAATTGGAATTCATTAATCTGCCTGCATCTTCCCAATTAGAATTGTTCAATTAATTTTCGGGGGTTTTGAGCCAATTTCATGGGGATGATCTCCGTGTGCGCATCGCGCTTCACCACCGGCCTTGTGCTGAAAGCTGAGCTGCTTTAATACTCAAATCTTGATTTTAGGCCAGCAGAGAGGATTGATATTTTTGCCTCCAGCACGAAAAAAGAATTGTTTTGTGCTTTGTAATCTGTTACAACAACAATTTGCTTCTTCTTGCAATACATCTTTTAATTTGGCTGGCTGAGCAATATTTTCATTTGTAACCTCTGTGTCCAGAATGGAAAATGTAACATCAGAGCAGCCTAAGGAAACACCCTCAGAGCAAATAATTTGCATTTTCACAGGTTAATTTTAGGAGATGCTACAGAATTTTGCTGTGAAAAAAGTGTGGCAGACAGGAAGAAGCAAAGTAAGATTTTCACCAGAAAAGAAAGAGGCAGAAATAGCAAAACATCAGGGGAGACTTAAAAATTGGTGTTATTTACTCTCCAGGCAGTTGCTTTCTCTTAGCTCCATGAAGATTGCAGGAGAAGGCAACTTCCTCCCATTTAGGGCCAGGAATAATTCCAAAACTGCAGCAAGGGGCATAATCAGGATGTGGGCACTGGAAAAGCAGCCACAGCAAATCTGGGAATTCCATCCCAGCCCCTGCCCACCCTGCCAGGGAACAATTCCTTCCCAATATCCCATCTAAATCCCCCTTTTCCAGCTTCCAGCCATTCCCTGTGTCCTGTCCCTCCATCCCTTGTCCCAAATCCCTCTCCAGCTCTCCTGGAGCCCCTTCAGGCCCTGGAAAGCCGCCCCATAACAACGTAGTACAAATAGTAAAACAACAGCTCTGAACATAAAAGACCATTTATCTTAAAAACCATTACTCATTTATCTATTTAAAGCCTTTTTTTTTTTTTTTTTTAAACGCAGGTGAGTACAAATCTCATTGTACTCCATAAATCCGGGGAAAAGGAGCCTCTGGCAGCAGTGCCAGGGTGTTCTGTCAGAGCTCCACCTCCCACCTCTGCCTCTCTGGGCTTTGTTGGCCCACACAGCTCCAAAGGAATAAAAGCTGCATCTGCTCTAAAAAAAAAAGCTGGAGAGGGTTCGAGCGCAGTGGGAAGGGAGGGTTGGAGCAGTCACATCCCCGCTTTGCCTGGAGGTTTTTTCTGCAAAAAATCCATGGTTTTGGTGAATTTGTTGTGTCAGAGATACCCTGCACAGGCTGATTAGTCACTGTAATTAAAGCTTGAACCTCCCTGGGAAGGCACAAGGCCCCTTATTTCAGTGTGTGTTGTTTGAGCTGCGGGTCAGGGAGGGAAAGCAATTGCTGCCAAATTGCTGGCTGCAGTTCCCAGAGTCACGGATCCGTTTGCTCCCTCTGCACTCCCGGGGTTAAACGTGGCAGGAAAGTCACCAAAAACAGCAGCAAAGGGAGGGTTCTGCTCCTCCCAGGTGAGGCCCCACCTGCAGAGCTGCCCCAGGATCCCAACCCAGGAGGGACCTGGAGCTGCTGGAGAGATCCAGAGGAAGCCCTGGAGCTGCTGCAGGGCTGGAGCCCCTCTGGAGCCAGGCTGGGACACCTGGGGGTGCTCACCTGGAGAGGAGAAGGATCCAGGGAGAGCTCAGAGCCCTGGCAGGGCCTGCAGGGGCTCCAGGAGAGCTGAGAGGGGCTGGGGACAGGGATGGAGGGACAGCACACAGGGAATGGCTGGAAGTGAAAGAAGGTAGATTGAGATATTGGGCTATTGGGAAGGAATTCCTGACTGGAATAGAATTCCCAGATTTGCTGTGGCTGCCCCTGGATCCCTGGCAGTGCCCAAGGCCAGGCTGGACATTGGCACACCCTGGGACAGTGGAAGTGTCCCTGCCATGGCATGGGTGGGATTTAAGGTCCCACCCAACCCAAAGCATTCCAGGATTCTTTGGTCCTGCAGCATTCCCATCCTCACAGGGACCGTTCCCAGCAGATCATTGATTTCCATGAGGACTCAGATCCTCCAGGTCTCTTCAGTGAACTCATTTTATGGATAGGATTTTTCCCTGTTTTTTTCTCTGTCTCCCCTGCCTCCCTTCTCCAAATCTGGATTGTTGGAAAAGCTGGGTTCCATTGTCCCTCCCTGTGAGACCAAAGCTCTCTCCAGGTGGTGCTGCCTCCTTTACATCCCCCCAAAGGGGAAATTTCCCTAAAAGTCTTGTCTCCCTAAATTATATCCATGTTTTTATGGAACAGCAATGGAATTTTTTTTTAAATCCATCACAATTGTGTCTCCAGTCCATCACTGGATTGAGACTGGGTTTGCTTTATTCCTATGAAATGAGTGGTCTGTGAAATCCAGGAAATTCTTACTAAATTTTATTTATTTATTTTTTTTTTAATTGAGGAACTGGCAAATGGTGCAGCTCTGCCAGGGGAATTTTCACCTGTTCCAGTGCTGGGAAATGGTTCCAGTTCCTGCCTGTATCTCTGTGTATCCAACTCTGTGATGCCAAAACCCAGCAGGGTTTTTCTGGGCAGGATTTAATTTCGTATTCCTTCCTTACTAAAGTATAAATCTTTGTGTTGTTAATCCAATTCTTTGCTCTCTGAATAGAATAAAAGCAGCCCTTTATGTTAGGCAAGACCTGGATCCAAGGTTAATTCGAATTTTATGGATAATCCCTCATTCTGTTCTGGGCACAATTGGATAGACCTTCCCAGAATTTGAACATCACATCCTTAACAAGGTTTTATTTTGTTTATAAAGCATTTTAGTGGCAATGGATGAATGTTCCCACTCAGGTATCACCTCAGGAGTGTACTCCTTGATTGCTTTATTTTTAATTTATTAGGACATCGCTTTGTCTTTACTCTTGGGTTAAAAGCTCCTTTGCTTCCTGGAACACTCTGTCCCTTCACCCAGGAGTTCATTCCGTGATGTGAGCCCTGGAATTCTCACTAAAAACCAGAAATCTGATTTTTATTTCTTCTGTTATGCGAATTACTCCCCATTTTCAGGGATTCAGACAAAGGTGATTTCTTTTTGCTGTTGGCTTCTCTTCTTCAATTCCCCTTAATGCCATTTATATTGTAGCATATTGTGGAATCATGGAGTGGGTTGGCTTGGGGTAGAGCTGGATGAGCTTTAGGGCCCCTCCCAGTCCAAACCAGTCTGGAATTCCATGGTCATGGTGAGATGACAAAATGAATTTAGGAATGGAGCGAATTCCTTTCCTGGGAATTTCTGCTTTGCTCCACAGTGCTGCGCAATTCCCAGCACTGGGAATCCTTCCTGCTGGATTTGGGAACCCTTCCTGTGGGAATTTGGGAATTCTTCCTGTGGGAATTTGGGAACACTTCCTGTGGGGATTTGGGAATCCTTCCTGTGGGAATTTGGGAATCCTTCCTGTGGGAATTTGGGAATCCTTCCTGTGGGAATTTGGGAATTCTTCCTGTGGGAATTGGAACCTTCTGTGGATTGGGAATTCTTACTTCCTGTGGGGATTTGGGAACTTCCTGAATTTGGATCCTCTGGGAATTTGGGAACTTCCTTGGGAATTTGGGAACCTTTCCTGTGATTTGGGAATCTTCTGGGAATTTGGACTTTCTGCTGGAATTTGGGAATCTTTCCTGCTGGGATTTGGG